>NW_020664417.1:46191536-46414332 GCF_002925995.2 Terrapene triunguis | reverse complement strand
GGACCGGCTGGGGGGGCGGCAGGGGAAGGGAGCAGGCAGGAGAGAGAAAGAAGGGAGCGGCCAGGGCTACAGCAGGGGCGCTACCATGCGGCCCCTCCCGCTGCGCCGCCTCCTGCCGCCTGCCGCGAGGGCTCCGCTCCGGTCGGCGGGGAGGGAAGGAAGAGGACTGCCCTGCAGGGCGCTCTGGTTCTCCGTGCCGCCGCCCCCTACAGGGCGGCCGGAGCAGAACAAGAACAACAACAACAAAAAGCGGCCGTGCCGCCCTAGGATTGGGCAGAATGCCGCCTCCAACAATCTGTCGCCCCAAGCACCAGCTTGCTCAGCTGGTGCCTGGAGCCGGCCCTGCTTACTGCTGAGGTAGGTATTTAAACACAGGTCTCCCACATCCCAGGTCCGTGGCCTAACCATTGGGCTGAAGTGTTTGAGGAGGGGAGGGGGGCACTGTCTCCTTAATTTTGTGAATCCAACACTTCCTATGCTTTCATTTGAAAAAAAATAGTTGGTTAAAGGTGAAACATTTGACCAAAAATGAAACATTCCCTGTGGCCTGAAATTTCTTTCTGATTCTTCAACTTTTGCCAAAAAAATCCCTCCCTCCCCCGAAACATCAGGGGAGTTAACCCAAAACATTTTTTCAGAACTGCCAACAAACTGAAAAATCAGTTATTCACACAGCTGTAGTCCCAGAATGAAGTCCTCCATCATGCAAGCAGCTTTCTGCCTTGGTCAAAGTATAGAATTTATATGCTTCAACCTGGAATTATCACAGACCGCACTTCCATATTCAAGATAAACAGTCATGTGCTGCTTTACACAAGTCTTTGAAATGTATTTGACCTGCAGACTGCACTTTGGCAAATGCTTTGGGTTTATTCTTCTGATGAAAATATTTGTAGTAGGTCTAATCAGACAACTTGACTCTAGTCTATATTTTGCTAAGTTTGCCTTGTTCCACATTAATTAAATCAATGGGCCTACTTCTCAGCCAAGGTACTACTCAAGGTGAGTAAAGGTGGTAGGCTCCAGATATTTTTAGTAACTAATTCTTCACTTGTAAATCATATGTGAACAGCCACTTGAGAGTATTCAATATCTGAAATGTGAGCTGTGTTGGTTAGTTTCCCATTGGACATATTGGTCACCTGGTATGTCCTTATTTTCTAATTGGATGAACCCATGTGAATATTCATTTACTCATTCTACATTTACAGTCATTCCCAAATATATGCTTAAAATATAACTTTTTAATTTTGTTGCCATAGGCAGAATTTTAAAAAGCCTTAGAGCTTTTTATTTGCTGATATAGGTCAATTATCTTTAGTTATCCTTTGGAGCCAGTGGTTCTAATATATTTTAGAAAGGGGATTTGATTGCAAATCCTAATATTCATCATAGTAGTAGAGTGACTTTGGGGATTATGTTATAGATAGCTTTCTGCTCTTAACTCATTAGCCTCCATCTAGGGAAGGCACCAATGTTAATTATTTATTAATTCAATAAATACTTAAAAGTGTGCTAGACATCATACAGACACTTAAGCAGACCCATCACATTATATTGTTGTAAAGACATAAAATTAGATCTGGTTGGAACACTTTTTTGTGAAAATATGTTGTTTCTTCAAAACCAAAACACAACCATAATTTTCATTCCATGAAGTTGCTGTGAAATGGAATTGTAATTCTCTCATCAGACATACTTTCAATAGTCTTTACTCTGTCAGTAATTAATACTGGATATAGAGTAGAATTAATGGTGGATTTCATATAATTCTTTTGTCTCTTGAAGTTTACATATAAGTAAATAACCTTTATGTCATCACCTCCAAGCCATAAGTATTAACAAGTAAAAGCTTGGGTGGTAAGTAAAAATAACATGCATAATTTCATTGAAGGGAATGGGGTGAGTGTTTATTTGCATAATTATGTATGAGGTGGACTGAGATGGAACTATTGTGTGACTATGTATTCATAAGAAATGTTTGTTATGAAAGATTTATTGAAAAACAGGAATCTAAGTTGTTCATCCAATACAGAAGTTGGTATGGTGAATGCTTATGGGAAAGACATGAGAGAGAGTGAGATACTAATATATCCCTCTCATGAAACACTGGGGGACACTTACTTCTTGGGGAGTATGATAATAAGCCATAAAGAAAACCCCAGAAAGTGCTGTGAGTCAGCTAAGATAAGGGGAGAGGGCAGCAGAAATGATGCAAGACACCTGAAATGAGAGGCTATGTCTCAGTCATACTGCCCGTGAAAGTGGTCAGAAGGAAGAAAGGCCATGTGGTCTAGAAATGTGAGATTGTTTGACCTGTAACTACATGAATGGTATCAATCTAGATGACCTCTTGCAGAATCTTAGACTAGATATTCTATACGGTTTTGATTTTTTTCCCCTCTATTCATAATAATTCCATTTAATTTGAACATCTGAGTCTTAGATTGGTTTGAGATTGGGTACATCCTTGAAAAGGGAACTTTCTGACCTCCTGTGAAATGCAGTCAGGAAGAACTTGCAGTTCACAGTTGAGTCAATCCCCTAATAAGTACCATCCAGACACTAGCCGTGGTGAGGAGTGGTACAGGGGAAGTCATTTGACTATAAGGAATGGCAGGAACGGGAGACTTAAAGTAGCTGTCCTCAGTCCCCCATGATATTTCTATAATGTTCTCAGGTCCCCTATAACCTTTTCTAGAACTTCCGGAAACCTGTTTCTCTTCTCCAAGCCTCTCCAGTTCCTTTGTGCTCCAAAGGTTCCCAGTTCATTGTCTCTTTTCCCAGACCTTCCTAACTCTGTCACACGCTTGGCATCTCCCTTCCCTTTCCTTTTTCTCTCCAACCATTCCCATAGCTGTCTTCCTTTCTTCCAAAGACCTCATATGTGTTTTCATGTTAAAATTCTAATTGCACCTCTTCCCCCTCTTCTTCTCATCACAACATCTGCTACACCATCTTGCATATTTCCCAGTGTTGGCTAATGTTACATTCCTGTGGCAGTGCTGCTCATCTGGGCAGGAGACAGTTCCTTTCTTTTACAATGTGATGGCATGTAAGCCAGTGTAGAACTTGGATCTGTACAAAGTGTTTGGTTTCATAAAAAATTAGAAGAAATTAAAAATGTATTCCAAACAATGTATTCCATGAACAAATGCTCTCCTTGATGATTAGTGTCTCTACATGTGATTTCCCCCCCCCCCCCCCCCCCCCCCCCCCCCCCACCACTTCACTATCAGGCCTGGTTTTTAATTTAAATAGGCCTGGATAATAAAAATTGTCCTATCCCTAACTTTTAAAAAGATAGTTCTATAAGAAAGGAGACTTCCTTGCTCTTCTCTTCTCCAATGCACCCACTGCCTGGGTAGCTCAGTTTGGCTTCCACAGGAACAATTACATTTGGCTTGCTGCCAATGCTCTTGCTGTAGCAGGCTATAGTATCTACTGTGTTTATTCAACTCTGGTTAGCCTACACTTTACAAAGTGAGTTGTTCTAAACTTGAGCAAACTTAAAAGGAAAAGCATGTTCTGTACAATGGGGACTCTTTAATTATTGTTTATTTTGCTAGATCTGTTTTTGTTTCTTTAACTACAAAAATCCATTCTTTTGGGAAATTGAGATGAGTAACTCTTTAGAGATTCCTATTAGTATTAAAGCACATAAGTGGGTACTTTCAAGAATACCAAATACAATTAATTTACTTAGCATTAATGCATTCTGAACTGTATGAGATATTTGAGGGTTCACAGATTCATAATTCCAAAGCTAGAAGGGACTTCATTTGACTTCCTATATTACACGTGCCATAGAACTTCCCCAAAATAATTCCCAGTGATGAAGAATCCACCACAACCATTGATAAACTGTTCCAGTCATTAATTACCATCACTGTTAAAAAAATGTACATCTTGTACCTAGTCTGAATCTGTCTAGCTTCAACTTCCAGCCACTGGATTGTGTTATACCTTTGTCTGCTACAACGAAGATCCAATTATCAAAAGTTTGTTCCCCACATAGGTACTTACATGCTGTAGTCCTGTCACTCCTTAACATTCTCTTTGTTAAGCTAAATAGACTAAGCTCCGAGAGTCTATCACTATAAGGCATGTTTTCTAATCCTTTAGTCATTCTCGTGATTCTTCTCTGAACCCTCTCCAAGATATCAAGATCATTCTTGAATTGTGGGTACCAGAACAGAACACAGTGTTCCAGCAACAGTTGCACCAGTGCCAAACAGAGGTAAAATAACCTCTCTGCTCCTACTCTAAATGCCCAGGATTGCATTAGCCCTGTAGCCAGAGCATTGAATTGGGATGTTGCTTCACAATTCATAGAGGAGGAGAGAGGGCAGAAAGAGACTCATGTTGTCACATTCTATCTAATGGGAGAATCATAAATACATGTTTTACTTCAAAGTATGTTTAAGTAAGTTTCCCTTAAAACCAATTATCATATGCCTCTATTGGCGCCTTCCTTATTTACATCCCTCTCGTTACTGTGGCAAATTGCTAAAACTCAAACTGTCATATAAATACTGAGGGAATATTGCTGTTTTTGATTTGTTAAGATAGTGTTTGCAGTCCTGGATGTTGAGTAATGTATACAGAAGCTATGTTGCATGGTTCAAAAATCTTAAAAAGTAACCTAGAGAACAAGCGACGTCATCTACCTTTTAACATATGTAATACTTTTTGTCATCTGGATGCATGTCTGATTCTGCTACTTGGGGGAGTGGTGAATATTTCAGATGGTTTGTCAAGAAGCATTTCCTGACCTTATTTTCTCAGCTCTTGCTCCCATTCTGCCTGGTGTGAGAAATTCCTTTCCTTAGGTGATGAGTTGATGGAGATAACTTTGACATTAGCACTCTGGAAAGTGTACACCAGTTCTTTCCAGGGGCTACATTTGCATTATTTCATTTATCATTACTTAGAAGCACCAGTTTCCTTTCTGAATACTCCTTTTGGGGGAAAGGGAGTGAAATAAGTGGGAAAATATTTATTTTTAGCTTGGTTATGTTTTCACACAAATCTTGAAACCAGTCATTCTGAGGATTGATCATCTAAAAGTAGAATTTTCCCTAGGTATTCAAATTTGGAAATCCAACACATCCATCAAGGAGACAGTAAAACATAAATACATTTTTAAATAAGGGCAAAAGCCCACTCTAGGATCCATTCTACAGATCAAGTTGGTAAGTGCTTGCATATTTATTTGTTGTAAAATATGCTCTTGAAGAAATGAACAGATTCCCTCTGATTTTAAAAACAGGCAATTCTATCTGTTTTAGAGAAATTGCTCATTATTTTTCACTTTAAGGGGATATCACTAGAGCTGACTGTCTGCAAAAAGACCACAATTTCTGTAATGTATTCATTATTCAAATATCTCGTTGATTTCTCTACATATATTTTTGACTGAATTGACTGCATACAGTTCATTGCAAGTAAGAGTTGCCAACCCTCCAGGAATGAAAGATTGTGTCATGTGATGAAACCACCAGGAATACGTCCAACCAAAATTGGCAACCCTACTGCAAGTATCTGTGCTTCTGTGCTTTAGATGTTAACATAAGTCACACGGTATTGTTTCTGTTTCTCTGAGACCCTAAACTTTGCACACCACACTGTCTTCCCAAGAGTCAAATTCCCTTTCTTGTCCAGCTAGCTCTTTCCTGTACAAATGCAGGACTGCCTTAGGAGGTGGGGGTGGTGGGCTCAAGATCTATGTGCTGCTGAGGATGGAGGGGCTGATGGTTCCACTGCTGGGTCTGTGCCTGACCCATTGCAGTGAAGTGCTCTGGGACTGAGAGACACCATGGAGGAAGGAGTCCTTGTGAATCCATGTGAGAAAATCTTCCCAGAAAGTAGGGAACTGATCAAGGGAACCTGATGAAATCTACTCAAAGAAGCAGTTTGAGCTATAAGGGAGGCCAATATAGATGGTGATTCCTACAAATGGTTATTTTCATTCTGTATTGTGGTGGCGGGGAGGTATGTCTTGTTTATAGGCAAAGGGGAGCTTGAGCATTTGGATCCAGCAGTTCTATGGTACTGTTTTGATGTCAGTTTAAGGATACTGGTGGTTACCTAGAAAGTGAAAAATATGATTTCCCTAGATACAACAATCCAACTATATTATGAAACCTTATGAACCAAGAAATTAAAATAGCATGAAAAGCTTATTGTAAATAAGGTGATGAAAGTGTATTTTCATCACAGGTAAAGCAAAAATTTCATGTTCAGTAAATGGTTATATAAAAGGGCGCTTAGGCAACCCCTTTAATTGTTAGGTGTTGTTAGACAGCCTCCAACTGCAACTCCAGAAATCATTTAATAGGGAAACTTAAGATCTGACCTTGGTCTCAACTATAATCTCTGATGATTTGACTTTTATTCCTAATATGACGGAGAACCTCAACTTCTCTTTAAAAAAAGAAATTGGAGGAGCCCCAACTCACAGCTATACATTTAATATAGATAAGAGGAAGTAAGAGTAGCCTTTTAGCACAGTTATTATTCTAACGAATTTAGATAATTTATGTACTCTAAAATGATTCAGTAAAAAGTATTGAAAGAACACTGCACCCTTCTGATTGAATAGAGACATAATTTTTGGTTGTAAAAAAATTGTCAAAAAATCCTTAGTGTTTGAATAACTGAAAAAGAATTTATAACTAGCTGCCAAGAAGTAACAGGAATGACAAATGCTGTTTAATTATTTAGTTAAATATTTGTTTTTCTCATTAGGATTTTTAGTGTACTTTTGTGATCAAGACTTTTTGTGTACCAAGCTGTTCGTCTCTCAAACAGTATATATTACCTGATTGTTGGGTATGGCATTTTCATATTTGTTGTACATGTAAAATTATTGATTTGGCTTCTGTTTCAATTCTGTAAATAACAGCTTTGAATCATTTATCTTTATTTATTTTATTTTGATTTCTCTGGCATCTATCCAAAACTTTAGCAGTCATGGACAATAAAAATCCCATCATAAAGAATCGATAAATTCTAAAGATTTAGGATCTTACCATAAATCTTTGGTGGATTGTATTGTTTTCTCCAGAAGCTAAGCTTTCTCTCAGGCTCCTAGGAGGTCAGTATATAGGATATTTGAACTTGAGTGATTTTTCTGATCACACGTCTGTTCTCAAAACAGTTTCTCCTATAGTGGCCTGTTCAAATGCTAAAGTAGATATGCCACCTGCTGCCCTGTCTTTGCTGCAACTGGTGGGCATGTGTTCTTTCTGCTACCTACTATTGCCATTCTGAGTCTTCATGAAACAAAGACACGGTGTCCTTTGTTTCATTTGGATGCCTATTATTTCTCTTATAGGACTGAGCGGCAGAGGTGATTATGAAGTATCACCTTGGTTGATATAGTTGATATCTTGGAAAGTTGCCAATAGGGATGGTCAGAAATTTGACATGTTTTTCCATCGAAAAGTACCAATTGGAAAGTGCAACACTGTATGGAAACATACTGATTTCTGATAGAAGTTCATTTCAAATGAAAAATTGAGTGTTGAAACAGTTTCAACATCTTCACAACTGAATACTTTGATTTTTCCAATTGTTTTTTGTTTAGATTATTTTATATGAAATTTTCAAGTCAAAACTGGAAAAAAATATTTTGACTCAACTATTTCTTCCAGAATTTTGGGAGGAATCTTTTTTTAACTCTCGGTATTCCCTGTGAAACAACAAACAAACACCAAGCTCTAGTTACTGGTCAACCTTTGATTGGAATTTTAATATGGTGTGTCACTTGCAATGGATGTAAGCGGTTGGCATTCTTGTTTTCTTTCTTCTGTTCAAGTCTCTTGACATACAGCCTTCTAAAAACTGTTTTGAAACTAACTGTATACTCTAAATCCATGAATGTATTTTGATCCAGTATTTCTTTGCAGTGTGTGCACGCTTCTGAAAATAGATGTTTTTATCATGTCTATGACACTCCACCCCTTGTGCTGGATGTGTGCTTTGTATTGTACTTGACTTGTTATAAATTTACAGGCTAGTGTCTGCCATTTGTTTACCATTATATTCTGTCTTCATGCTTTGCTGCGCACTTTAATTGCATGCACTTCTGTTCTTTAATTTCTTGCTAACACTTTTATTTGGGAAGCATCATTTTCATGAGCAGTAGTCTTGTTTTACCTAGTTATCAGTTATACCTAATGAGTTAGTTTCTAATTAGTCCTGATAACTGTTCAGATTTGCATGATATATTATGCCGGTTTACAACAATTATGAGTGGTATCACCTGGCAGCTGGCTTCTTGTAAAGAAAATATGACTTTCCCAAGAGGCATTGTTGTTTGGATCAAAGTGTTCTTGAGGTTTTTCAATGACTTTGTCTTCCAATTTGTGGTTTCCTTCATGCTCCCACTGGAATGCATTGTAGATCGCCAATGCTTTTGGGCATGACACATGTAGCTGCAACCCCTGCTTGTAATTCTCAACCAGATTTCCTTCCAGATTTAGGTGGCTTCATTTTTATTAAAGGTTAAGTTCTGTTTTGACACCATTTTAATAAGGGTGTGACACACAGGGATACTGGTACAAGGCTGATCTTTATTTCCTAGACACAGTCACATGATATGGGTCAGATTTGCAAAAGGTTGTATACCAGTTACATGGCAGAGGTCACTATTCATTGAGTCCAGTGGCTAATATGATAGAAACATAAAATGTGAATAATACCTTCCAACAACATGCAGATTTGGGGAAAAGCTCCACAGAAATTCTGTGGATTTGGTGGCTACAATGAGAAATCCCTACCGTTTTTACTAAAATATCCTGCTGCTTTCTATTTTCCCAACTTGTCACTGAAGCCAGTGTAATTTCAGTGTACTGTATGCTTAAAATATCTCAAAGGGCAAAGCAAAATTAACTCTGTTCATCTAAATGGCTTTTACAATGCCAGGTGGATCAGTCCCACTGCAGTTGTAGCAGATTAGTCATGAATTATTCAATATCAAAATACACATGTGGCAATTGGCTTCTGTTATGCAATATACATAATTCATAAGGCATCTGTTCTATGTTTTCATATTTAAGGGGTACAGAATGGAAAGACAGAATGTGAAATAGAAATATAGGAATGTTTCACTGCACAACACTCTGTGCGTTGCTAACCTGCTCAATAAGGGTTAGGAACAGGACTGTGCATCAAGAAAAACTAATCCAGATTTTTTTTAAATTCTTTTTGAACAGGAAAACTACCAGTGAATAATTTCCCCTTGTTATGCATCACTCTTTTCTTTTACTCTCAATTAGGTAGAAAGCTAGGACAGTATCCCTTAGAGATAGGTTTACCAAGGACTTGTCTACACAGGGACACTCAGAAAAGTTAATCCAAATTAACCAAGGGTGTGAATTTAAAATGCATTAATTAAACTGCATTAAACCCCTATGTAGACACTCTCATTCATCATTAAGGCCACTTTAATGATGAATGAGTGTTCACACAGGGGTTTAATGCAGTTTAAGTAATGAACTTTAAATTCACGCCCTTGGTTAATTTGGATGAACTTTTCAGAGTTTCCTTTGTACAGAAGCTCTTAGTGTGCCACTTGTAGGACTTTATGACCAAAACAGGAATCCCGGGATACCAACAAACACAATTGGTAGTGTTTTTTGTGAAATTTAATGTCTTGGGGACATCCAGGCTGCTCCTTTGCATAACTCTGAGGTGGAGTCCTTAGCCCTCATAACTAGAGCAAATTGGGACAGGTTTACCTATCCCATAAAAATTTGAGTTCCAACATTTTTCCTGTCACAAATAGGATGAAAAATTTAAATCTCAAATTTTTGCAGACCAAAAATCCACAAAATTCATTTCAGTTCAGTCAGGATGCTTTGTTTTGATAATTTCAAAATATTACATTTCAATTTCAAAGAGATTTTTTTACTATAATTCGTTTACATTTTAATACAAAATCATTTCACACTGGAAAATCATACATTTGTTATGGAAATGTAGAAAAGTTTTGATGTCTTCAAAACTTTTTTTACTTGAAAAAACTTTCAAAACCAAGACTTTCCTACAAAATATTTGTTTCAATGAATCAACATTTTTTTCCATTAGAAAAAACATTCCGTTGAAAAATTCTCAACCAGCTCTACTCATTACCCATGATATGGAATCACCTCTAGAAGCTTGTTTACATGGCCATGCATCTTGGACTATGAGAGTGTGAATAGCAGCATCCATCAGAGTGCTGCACTGTAATTGTCCTGTGCAGATGCTGCTGGGACAAACTGACAGGTACCTGTTCACATTAACATAGTCTTCTTCAAACCGGATTAAGTTAATGGGAACTAGGTAGCTTTTTAATTTGCACCCACATTGTCCTCACAGGGCAGATACAGTAGATTGTTTTTGTGTGCTCCAATTCATGCATCCATAGTCTAAACAGCAGTACAGTGTATATATAGCCTAGATGAGCAACATTACAGCCTTAATCAATCTGTTATTGACTTCTTTGGAGTCAGGTTCATTCCTGATTTGCCTGGCTTCAAACCAGAAGGCAGTCTGCTTTCTCCCTTTAAATGGGCAGGTGGTGGATCTTGCTTTTAGATGCAGGGATCAGACCCAAAAAGCTACCTCAGTGAAGCATGGAGGTACAAGGTGTGAAGGCTATACATGCTGAAGTACCCCAGGCAGAATACACAGCCAGTGCATGTATTCACCTCTAGGAACAGGGAGAGGCACAATGCCTACATCTTATCCCAGTCCTTGGAATTATGATAGGGCACAGCCAAAAGGACCGAAGACTCCCCAGACTACCACCAATGCTAAATATGTAATAGCATAATCTGCCTAAGTATTTACTTAACTATATTAGTTAATAAAATACAATTAACACTAGAAACAGTGGGAGATTTGGATCAACTCTCTCCCTTCCCCCCGAACAGACAATATTACTGTGATGGAAATAAGTCACCTCCCACAGGTGAAAAGGAATTCAGGCAGCTGGGGTGGTACAGTTGTTTATAAATTCAACTGTGAATGTTTGAAGCTGCAAGTGGACACTCATATGACTCCAAACAGCACTGTTTCCCAAAAGGCTTCAGAATCTCAGCAGTACTGAGAGCACATCCCACAAGTGGAAATAGGCTGACCAGATAGCAAGTGTCAAAAATCGGGACAGGAGGTGGGGGGGTAATAGGTGCCTATGTGAGAAAAAGAACCAAAAATCGGGACTGTCCCTATACAATCAGGACATCTGGTCACCCTAAGTGGAAATAAGAAGCCACCTAAGAGAATAAAGTTGTCTAAGGACTTGCCCCTACAAGTGAGACCACTATGTCCCCTATGTCCTTGGGTAGCATCACTCTGAAAAAAAATCTAAGTTAGATTTGACTGTAGGCAAAGCCTTTCAAGAACAAATTCTAAGTGGTTAATGGGAAAACAATTTCTAATTGAGCTGGGGTTCATGCAGGAGAGATAAGCGCCTTCAATCGACACAAGACCCAATGATCTTTCTGTGAAGTCATTCATTCAAAACAAATTGCTTCAATGGGAATTTTGTTGATTACTCTACTCTAGTTTCTTCAGACAGTTACAGCAATCAGGATTATTGAGCTTCAGTGAGAAGAAATCTGTTACTCATGAAGTTGATAGGAAACTTGTTTCCTTAATGATATTCACTGCAATGCTGCAACCCTAGTAAGGCCATCACATGGAAAAGCAATCCCAAATACACTTCATTTAGAGTCAATGGCAATAATTGAATGATTTTACAAATGTTTATGAAAACATTTGAAATTTAACCATTTGACATATGTATATTATAAATTGTTAATCCTTAATATTTTTATGATTTTTTAAAAAATCATAAATGGCCATTGCCTCTTTGTTGGTTATACAAGGTGTGATCCTTATGAGGTTCTACAAAAGCTTTGTTAACATTATCAATAAGGTTGGCATACAAACAAGAATGTTCTGCTTCTTTAAATGATGTTAAATTCACTTGCACTAGAAATTAGGGGGAGATGGGAGAAAGCAGCCTGCCAAATAGGAAAGGAAAGATTACATCAGCATGCTTCTAAGAGTGCCAAAAAGGAAAATTTAAAAAAAAGGAAATTATTAAAAAGAAATTGACAAGCAGTGGCTTTTTTTAACCCTTTCACTGTTATGATCAATGTAACATTAGTATGTAGTGTACCCACTCAGCACCTAAGCGTACCTGGAATGTTTAGTGTGAGGCAAGTTGTTAATTAAAAATCTCCAGTGTATTATTCAGATCACAGTAACCACAATACCTAGAGTTCCCTTTGTGCTATTTCAATTCTTTAATTTCTAGTTATAAGTAGAGTGAATTTCTTTGATTGCTAGAAATTGTAGGTATCGTAAGGCTTGTGAAAAGTTCTGTATACCTAAATAACCAATTTCTCTGCTGTTCTTTCTCCTTTACCACCACACATATTTCATTAATATGATTTTGAAGTGTGGTCTTCAAATAAAAGGAATTAAAATTAATTAATATTCAGAAGAGCTGAAGGAAGGGTGGAAGGTGGTTCAATCCCATCTTTTGTTACACCGTTACCCTTTCATGGGCTCAAGGTATAACCCAGTTAATTTAGGCACCCCAACCCTTATCCAGTTCCTAGGGCTCAGGGCATAATTTTCTGTGGATTTGCTGGGCCTTTTACCAGTGAAAGAGCCTTACAAAGTAATATCCTTAACCTCCCTTTATTAACAGTTACCAAAACAGAATACACACACTAAGCATACAATAATCACTACTCATTAAGGCAGATGAACTTTTTCTGGTCACCAGTCAGGGTCAGGTCATCCAGGGCTCCAGCTTCAGCACGGTATGATTGGCAGGGTGTTGAGGTCTGGCAGCTCTGATGTTGGGCTGTGTCCTGGAGTTAGGTTACAAAAAACTTCCTTTTGGTCCCCAGTTTATATAGTTAAACTTCTATCCTGCTTAGCTGTACCTTAACCAGTCATTTTAAACCAAAGTACTGCAAACCGTATTTTTCACCAATCCTACCCCATTACGAAACAATTCTTTACCCAATCAGACCCCACCACTTTAGTTGATTTAAGTCTTGCAAAATTAGTTATGCAACAGACAGAAACAATGAAGAATCAGACAGGGACCATACCGATAAACAATAGAGAATTGGGAACCATAAAGGCAAAGCAATAGAAGTATAGATTTCACAATCACAACTGTTGGTAAGTGATTTCTTGTCAGACAGAATGCTATCAAACAAAGTTTTCTTTAAAGTCCTTAAAGAAACAGACCTTATCTGGTGATGGTGGGTACTATTAGGAGAGAAGAGCCTTCTTAACAGCATGATATTACATTGTTTTGATGTAATTTAGATGGACTGTGAGGATGTGACTCTCTGTTTCTTAGCTCTTGGCTGCTGCTGTCCTAATGTGGCAGCTGCTGCTTACTGTAGAAAAAGACATCAGACCTTACACTTTACTCTCCGCTAATCACGGAGGCTAAAACAGCCTTTGGCATAATTTGGAGCACCTTCAGGGCTCTCTAAATTATGCTGCACTGGCTAAGGATCTGACAGCAACATGCACTCTACCCAGAGCTCCTCCCTATTTTATCTCGTCTCCTACACCAAGAGTGGAGAGAGTGAAGGAATAGAGCTGGCTACTCTGGTTCTGTGCTACCTGAGGATTCCCGGTGACAGGGAGAAGCCTCAGCTGCCACTTTAAGACAGCTTTACCACCATAAAGCATCTTGGGCCAGGGCCTAGGAATATGCAGAACACAATGGGCTCACAGCTAAACTACTGACCTTACTCTGTGTAGTGACAATAAAAACAGAGCCACCATAATTGATTTACACAATCCTCATTCTTAATATAATGAAGTGGATGACCAAACTTTATATACCATTGGCTCTTTATCAACTAAGAAACATGTCCTACTGAGAGGCCTATAGACTTTTCTGTCCCCACCAGCAAAGTCCTTTGGAAACTTTGTTGGCGTCCCATGTTTTTAAATGCTTACCTCAAATTTCAACCCTCAAAAGGGCCTTTCAATTTATAATAGATACCAAATATTTCTTCAGCTGTCAGAAGAATTTTTTTCATTTTGCAGATGAAGAGAGGAAATGGCAGACACTAAAGATCTGCCATTTCTGCTGTTGTTTCTCTTCAACCCTGAAAAAAGCTGTTCTTTATTTAGTTGTCATACCTCAAATCCAGTCACCCCTACTTCAAACCCGAAAAGGCCTTTTTCATTTTATTTTTCAGATGTTTTAACTTATCCATACAGACATAGTCAAATACAATGAAAAAGAAAACACAGACAGAATACAGACTTAACAATAACATAGCATGAAATATTTATGGAGAAATACTCTTGAGCATTATAAGATAAATAGTTCCGTAACAACTACTCCCACCCCAAAAAATAGATGCATCAGAAGCCCAATCTACCTGGAGTCAGTTTGTAATGCTCTTATGAATGACCATCTGTCTTCACAATTGGATCTTGCACCTCTACAGATTGTCAGTATTTTTCCATGAGGGTTGTGTTGCTTATCTCAGTTAGCCAATCAAAGAATGTTGGGGTAATAACAGATTTCCATTTTTGTAAAATGGCTCTTTTGGCCACTATAAACACAGCAGCAATCCCTTTCCTGGCATTACTCCAACAGAGTAGATTTTCTAGAAAGCCCAAAACACAAAGGTTTGATGTAGGGGAAACTTCTACCCAGTCACATTAGAGCACCACATGCTTCCTTCCAGAATGTGGATACTTTGACATCCAAAGGCTATCTGAGACAGGATTACATTGGAGCTGCCACATGTCCAACATTTACTATGTGCATCAAGTCCAGCTTTATGCAATCACTTCAGGAGGCCAATGATAACTATTTAGAATTTCTTTCTGAAAGAAACACAAAAACAGAGAAGTGGATGGTGTGTGTATACTGTGCCAGATATTAGCCCAGCTTTTGGAGGAAATTGAGCTGTTTAGTTCATTCTCCTATTTTTCTTTTATAGTATTAGTCAATAGGATAAATCAAGGAGTTGAGCCATTTGCATGTGTTCACCAAAAACATTTTGGGGATCATATTTTTTAAGGAGCACTTTAAGTGGAATATTATTTGTGGGCTGCCAAATTTCCCCAGCTCCTTCAAAATTTAAAGTCAAATCTTATTGTAGAAAGGACCTTGCTTTATTGGTAGCTGGTATTTATCATGAAAATATGTGAAGGAGGATAAGTTGTCTGTTCTGGAATCTTTTATGGTTAATATGCTCTTGGTTAGCCAAGAGGATTTGAGTTTCAAGATATTAGGAAATTTAAATTGGGGATTATTCCAAATTGGCATGGAAATTGGTAAGATTAGCAGTACTAATGGACTTGATTTTCTGAAGAACACTCCAAGAGGAGGCAAATGTGTTTTTCTTTAAAAATGCAGGCAGATGTTTTAAAAATGGAAGTTCAAAGAGAAAGCCAAAAGGGGTTCACTATTTTTTTTCTTCAATGTCAAGCCATATTGCAGTTTGGGAAGAGTTGATGATACAGAACCATTTTGTTAAAAATCTTAACTGAAAATCCAGGTGATATAAAAACAAATTAGGTCATTGCACCCGCCACCCCATTTGGCAATGATTCTTAAGTATTTTATGGGATAACTCTAGTGTCTTCATATTCCAGAAGAATTGTTGTACAACTCTCTTTATTCCTGTGAAAGTTGAAGCAGGAAATTTAAGTGAAATTAAGATAAACATACACATTAATCTTGGTCCTACATTCAGTTTAATAGCTTCTACCTTTCCCATAACTATATTGGCAGTGAATGTCATTTCTCCATGTCTTATGTCACTTCTCTGAGTATGACATCCATGTTTGCAGATACTATTTTTGGTAAATCAGAACATACCCTGATATGTAGGTAAGTAGGTTATCTCTTTGTATGAATGAAAGGAGAATGACTGATTGTATTTGACATGGATTTGGTCTATGAGAAATATCCATCACTTGTGACTTGTTCCTGTTTATCTGAAATCCTAATCTCTCACCAAAGTACTTTATTGCAGATAGTAGTTGTGGAAGTGAGGAAGAGGGATTTTTGAGAGTGAGCAGAATGTCCTCCACATCCTTCAACTCTTTATCCTGGATGGTAACGCCATCAATGGAGGATCTCTATCTGCTAGCGGTTCCATGACTATATCAAATAGTAGAAGCAATTGAGGGTATTCTTTACATGTTCCTTGATTTTAACTGAAAAATAGAGGAGATAACCCCTTTGTCAGAACAGAAGGAAAGAGTGGTTGTAAATAATATCAATCCAGGTCAAAAATGTAGGTCCAAATCCTAATTGTCTCAGGATTGCTTGTAGTTATGGCCCTTACACTCGATCAAAGGTCTTTTAAGTATCTAACAATAGGATAGCAGCTGGAGCATCAGTTGTTTCTGCCCAGCAGATTAAGTGGGATATCTTCTGAGTATTATCGGCTGCTAATCTGCCAGAAATAAAATCCACTGGGTCCACATGAATGAATGATGGCACAGTGTTGTTTAAGCATGAAGCAAGGCCCTTGTCAAGATTTTATAATCTGTGTTCAACAGAGAGGTGGGGTGGTAATTGCCACGAATGTTCTTGTCCTATTTTAGACGAGGTTAATTAACATCATCCTCATGTCCCGTGACACTATTTCTTTTGTAAACATTTCATTATAGACTTCTAACAGTACTAACTGATTGATAAATGTCTTACACCATTCTGCTGGAAAGCCATCATGCCCAGGCACTTTGCCAGAGTTGAGTGAGCCAATTGCCTGCTTAACTTCTAGTCAAGAGAGATCTTCATCCATATAATTTATCTGAGGTACCGAGAATGTATTTAGGGTCAAATAGACTCTTTACCTCTACTAAGCATGCATTCAGTCTGAGTGGACATCCATTCATTGTATTTGTATTTTGCAGTAGCTCATTATTCTGAGTGTCTTTATGGTGGGTTTTTTTTTAAATTTAGTAATCACCTCTGCCAAAGAATTTATTCCTATTCTTCTTTGTTTCAGATGTGAATTTTGTGCATTCTCCCCTTAAGATAGCCTTCAGTGCTTCCCATAAAGTTGTATTATAGGAGACTATTTGTTTTTTCCTTCAAGAAGCTGATAATGAACGTTTCAATCATCTGAAGAAATTTAGGGTCCCTAAGTAGACGTGTGTTTAACTTCCATCTTGAGGATCTTGTAGCACTATTACCAGTATCTGCATGAAAACAAATTAGAGTATGATCAGAGATGATGATATTACCAACTTCTGCCTCCAGATGTGCAGGAGCTAGGACTTCAGCTATCATAAAAAAATCGAATCTGGAGTAGGAGACATGATCTATGGGGATCTATAATTACACTTCATAGGATGCTTTAGTCTCCTAATGTCCACTAGTCCAATATCCTCCAGCAGGGGTAATGGATGGTTTTGCAAAGGCCTGAGATTTTTGCCTAGAACCTTGAGATTTGTCTATGATATCATCCATGACAGCGTAACAATCTCCTCCTAAAACTACTGGATCATCAGCTCTGTTGGAAATAATGTCAATTATTTCTGCAATAAAGGGTGCATTCCCACCACTAGAATTACATACACTCCCCAAAATTAATCTTAGTGTTGAAAATGTCTTCCATTATTATGTATCTGCCCTCTGGATCTAAACATGATTGAATAAATTGAAAAGTTACACTCTTTTGTGCTTTGGTATCACTATTCCCTTGCTTCTGGAGTTGAAAGAGTGATATTCATGTCCCTTCCACAGTTTTTTAATTCTTCCGGCATCTTCATTCCTTACTTGGGTTTCCTGAAGAACAGCTATATGACATCTATCTGATTTTCAGTGCCTCAAAGTGCCTCTCCATGCAAAAAGAAAGAAAAACAAAACAAAACATACACTACCTAAATTACCCTTAATATCACAGATTTCTAGTATGGGCACATTCAGATCCCAGATGGCATACACCTGCGCTCACCTTCCCTCCCCACAAGCACAATATGAATTAATTAGGAATCTGCCAGAAATATACCTATATTTAACAAAATACCTATATGTTCAAAGTATATAAATGAATGAAACCTGTTGCTTCATAGATATAGAAATAATATGTAGTATATAAATGCTAATATTCACATGGTATATAAATATTTATACCCATAGACTAATGAAAAAAGTAAATATGAAGTGACATAAATGATGATGTGTGTGGAAATAAATATGAATATATTACCATACATATTATAAATATATAAGATTTACATATGGATAGAAGCATAAAACCACACAAGTATCCATATAAAGAGATATAGGTAGTCACAAATAACATGCAAGTAAATAGTTATGAATATATTAGCATCATAGAAGATTAGGGTTGGAGGAGACCTCAGGAGGTCATCTAGTCCAACCCCCTGCTCAAGGCTGCACCAACACCAACTAATGTATATATCATGTATATCTAATAAACATCTAGACATACATATAGCCATATAAGTAGAAATAAACAGGTAAGAGTAATATAGTTATGAATATATAGATATATGCATATTGGCTTATCAATATACTGAAAGTATTAATTATCAAGCTATACTAAATAGCTTGTCTAACAGTACTAATTACAGCCTATAAAACTATTAAATATCAAACATCAAATATGTACATGACTAACCTGGTTTTCCCAATCATGAGTCCTTTTCTTCAGGGCTTATATTCTTCATTTTCTTTTCCTTTATGAGAGGATGATGCCTTTACCCTTAGTGAGATTCGGTCTCAATTCCTGTAGTGCTTGCCAAGCATCTGATGGGGTATTGAAGTACTTCACAGAGTCTGTCAGCTTCATTATGAAGATCACAGGATATTTGAGGTTGTATTTAATATCTGATCCCCTGAGAATTCGTTTGTTGGCATTAAACGCTGCTCTCTTCTTCCTTAAATTGACAGAGAAATCTGGATACAAAGAAAATTTAAAATCCTTATACTTAAGAGTTCCTTTTTGCCTAGCAGCAGATACCAGCTTAACTTTGTCATTAAATCTTAGCAATTTAAACATGATGGGTCTGGGTGGTTATTGTTCTCTCTCCTTCTGGCCCCTGCCACTTGACGAGCCCTTTTAATCTCCAGGGGAGGCAAACTGGGATCCAATCCCAGTACCTCAGAGTGTGTGTTGTGGAGAAAGCTACAGTGGGTTTTTTTCCTTCCAGCCCTTCAGGGACCCCCAGTAACTGCAAATTATTCCTGCATGATCTGTTTTCAAGATCTCCTTCTTTCTTCTCAAGCATGGTTAGTCTTTGCCTGAAGGGAACATTCTCCATTTTAACCTTCTTCAATTCTATGGCAGTTTTTCATAGCTTGTTATCTAAGTAGGTTAAACAAACTTTGATTTTTCCCACATCTTTAGAGAGTCCATGTATATCTTGAGATAAAAGATTAAATTTGGTAGCTGAAGTCCTTCATAGTTGCAAAGTTTTGTGTGAGAGACTGCTGGGGTTCCTCAGCCTTACCTTTCTTTGGAGACTCAGTCTTTGGGTTGTCTGGTGTTCCTATTTTTCCCAGCAGGATCCATAATAGCACAACAAAAAGGACCCCCCTGATTTAATTAGTAAATTTCTGACAGAAACTTATCATTTAGATACCTGGGAGCCCCACATTGTTAAGAATTGTTGAGAGGAGACCAGGGGTCAGGCATCCATCTTCTCTACAAGGTCACATTTCCCCCTTCTCCTTTTTACATTTTTTTAATACATATAAAATAATTAATTTATCATGACTGGTTTTCAGTATAAAAACTGCAATTAGATGCCTGGCAATCGGATATGCAGTAGAATTGCAGTGAAATATCACCTTCCCCATGCTTAAAACTGAGAGGAAGAGAACCTTCAAATTTTGCTAGTGAGTGTTATACATACTCGCATTTTTTTGTTTATACAAAATAGCCTGTTTCTGCACTCCATTCTATGCCACTGATTTTAAACACACCTGTTTAAACAGAGTTACACAGGCATAAAACTGTTGTGAGAGTATCAGAACCAACATTTCTAAAAGGCTTAGCATAAAATGAAAGCCTAACAAAAATTGACCTTGATAAGCATGAACAATTACCACTGACATAGATGGAAATAGCATCCACCTTTCAGGTGCGGTAGATGGTTCTTAGTTTCAGACTCTGATCTAAGCTAGCCTATAGGGAAACTAATCCACAGGATCCAACAGAACATCAATCTCACTCTAATATGATGGGTTTTTTTTCTCTTGAGGGGGAGGTGAGGCAAGCCCAAAGCTGCTAGTGACATCAATGAGAGCGGGAACAATGCACCATAAATAGAACTTTTAAAGGTCAAATGCACAGGTATTTTTATAAAAATCACTAAAACTCTCCTATGAGGTTCCAAAAGAGTAAATAAAGAAATAACCACTGTATTTTTAAAAAAATAATATATTTTAACAGAAATTGTAAACAGCTGCAGCCTACTTAATTTGATTTCCTTGAAATTATCTTTGTAAGGTGCTTAGATACCATGGTGAGGAACATAATACAAGTACTTAGACAGGGGACACAATGTTCCTACAATCCATTCATGGGGATTTTGTTCACCATTAGGGTGGTAGCACAATCCTCCATCAGATTCTCTCCTTTTGAGCTGTTATACAGGTGATCGTCTCAAGGAATATTAGACATCCTACCTGAGGGTTGAGAAGAGTAGGATCCGAAGGCAATGAGAACAACTGGGTATGTAACATAGTTCCAGGAGCACCTCAAGAGGCTGGGAGTTTTTGCTTTTGAAAACCTGCTGGGGCAGCAGGTGCGAAAACAAACTTACAACAAGGGTGTATGTCTACGGATCTTCCAACCCCTGAGGACTGAGCTCTATTATTGCTTCCCAGCATGGAATCCATAATGCTAACCAGATGGCAAGCATTTTTTGAAGTGGTTTGTTAGGTTGGCCCTGTGGACTACAAAATCTGCTGCTAGGGAGGTGGAAAAAAACTGGGTTTTACCATGTGAACCTGCTTAATTCTTGGAAAACCAGAGAAGGGATGTTAACTCCAGAGCTGGAGCTGGGTCCTCAAGCCGCCCATTCATCAAGAGTCAGCACAAGTGCAGCAAACTCCTATCTGAACAAAGAGGCCAGGTTTTAAATCTCATTGATGTCTTTCCAAATATATTCTCCTCTGCACCTGGCTGGATCCAGCTGATTATACCATCACATCACGAGTCCTGGGACTCAATGAGTTAGAGAGAAGCCTCATACTTTATCTCTGAAGATTTGGGAGATCATCCAGGATGAGTTGCAAGCTACACTCGATGTAGGGCTAGCTGAGGAGTCCCAAAGAGTTTGACAAAGTCCCATCATTCTTGTCCCAAAACCTGATAATTCAATGCACTTTGGTATAGATTTCAGAAAAGTTTGATGCAGTCTCAAAGTTTGACACACATTTGATGCCATGAATGGATGAGCTATTAGAACATCTAGGGTCTACCAAATATAGCACTATTATAGATCTTACAAAAAGATACCTGTGTCACCTGCATTACAAGACAAAATGGCCTTCTTGAAGCCCTTAGGGCTCTTCCACTTCAGAACAATGCCTTTCAGCTTACTTGGAGCAGCCACAACTTTTCAACTGTTAATAGACATGGTGCTCAGGCCTCATCAGTGGGATGATGCTGCATATCTGAATGATATCATTATGAACCTTCAATAAGTCTTTGACTAAAGCAGGTTGCAAGGCCAAATGAAAATTGGTGAATAAAATAATTACTTACCTGGGTTATAACATGTAAGAAGACCAACTTAGGCCACTAGTTAGCATAGTGCAGGCATGTCCATATTAAACAGAAGCTACTATAGTTAGATATCTTTAAATCTGCAGTTCCAGATAAACTTGTATCCAAGAAGTTTAAAAGATCTAACTGAGGTGCCCCCTGGACGATTAATGATTAATTTCAATAAGTCTAGGAGCACCATGAAAGTTCCAGAAAACTAATGCTGTGCCAATATTTTGACGGGGTGAACGGAATGACCTGCGTAATTATAGGCCTGTCAATCTGACTTAAATCTTGGGCAAGATAGTGGATCAGTGGATACAAAACTGTAAATTAATATAGAATTAGAGGGTAATATAATTAATGTTCATCAACATGGGTGTATGGAAAATAGAATTGTCAAACTAACTTGATGATTTTTTAAAATGAGATTATAAATTTGGTTGATAAAAGTAATAGCGATGATGATGTAATATCCTGAAACTTCTGTAAAGCATTTAGCTTGATACTGCATGATATTTTGGATGCATACACAGGGGAATCTCTAGTAGGAGTAGTGAGGTTATTTTAACACTATGTTTGACACTGGTATGATGGTTCCTGGAATACTGAGTGTAGTTTTGCTGTGCACAATTTAAGAAGGATGTTGATAAACTGTAGATAGTTCAGAGAAGAGCCATGAGAATGATTAAAAAATTAGAAAACATGTCTCATAATGATAGACTCTAGGAGCTCAATCAATTTAGCTTAACAAAGAGAATATTAAGAGGTGACTTGATTATAGTCTACAAATATACACATAGGAAACAAATATTTAACAATGTGCTTTTCAATCTAGCAGACAAAGGTATAACATGATTCAGTGGATGGAAGTTGAAGCTAGATAAATTCAGACTGGAAATAAAGTGTAAAATTTTAACCATGAGACTAATTAACCATTGTAACAACCAACCAAGGGTCATGGTGAATTCTCCATCATTGGCAATTTTTAAATCAAGATTGGATGTTTTTTCTAAAAGATCTGCTCTAGGAGTTATTTTGGAGAAGTTTTCTGGCCTGTGTTATACAGAAGGTCAGGCTAGATGATCACAATGCTTCCTTCTGACCTTGGAATCTATGAAAAAAGTTGTTAGAAGATAATGCTGGCTGAGGAGATAATGTTGGCTGAAGTTAATTTTTAACAAATCATTGAATACCAAGGAATTTCTAAAAGACTGGAAGGGTGCTAATGTTGTGGAAATATTTAAAATGGGCTGATCATTTAGAATGACCTGGGTAAATATAGGCCATTTAGCCTGACTTCTATACCAGGCAAAATAATAGAAAAGCTTATATGCGATTTATCTGATAAAGAATTAAAGGTTAAGAATATAATTAATGCTAGTCAACATGGTTTCATGGAAAATGGGCTTGTCAAACAAAGCTGATTTCATTCTTTGAGATTATTAATTTGATTGATAAAGATAACTGTGTAGATGTAATATACTTACACTTTGTAAGGCATTTGAGTTAATTCTGCACAACCTTATAATTAAAAAAAAATTAGCATTATACAATATCAATAAAACATACATTAAATGGATTAAGAACTGGTTAACTGATAGATCTCAAAAATGTAATTGTCAATGGGGAATCATCATTGAATGGGTGTGTTTCTAGTGGGGCTCTGCAGGGTTCAGTACTAGGCCCAATGTTATTCAACATTTTCATCCATGATCGGGAAAATCACTGCTGATAAAATTTGTGGATGACATGAAGATTGGTGGAGTGTAAATTATTATAAGGACAGGGCACTGATACAGAGTGATTTGAGGTCACTTGGTAACCTGGAACCATTCCAACAAAATGCTTTGTATTGCAGCTAAATGCAAAATTATATCTAGGAACAAGGAATGCAGGCCATATCTACAGAATGGGGAACTGTATCCTGGAAAGCAGGATCTCTGAAAAAGATTTAGGAGTCATAGTGGACAGCAACTCAACATGAGCTCTCGGTGATGCTGTGGCAGAAGAGGCTAATGTGATCCTTGGAGGTACAAACAGAGTATGGAGCTGATTTTACTTCTGTATACAGCACTGGTGAGATTGATACTGGAATATTGCATCCCGTTCTGGAGTCTGCATTCAGAAAAGAATGTTGCAAAAATGGAGAGTGAGTGAAAAAGACCCACAAAAATGACTTGAGGGCTTGAGAAAATTTCTTACAGTGAGACTTGAAGAGTTCAATCTGTTATCTTATTAAAAGGGAGATTGAGAGGTGATTTGATTAGCAGGTCGAAGTACCCCCATGAGGAGAAAATACCAGTTACTAAAGGCCTCTTTAATCTATCTGGGAAAGATATAAAAGAAGCAAAGCTGTACATATACTGTGTGTGTGTGTGTGTGTGTGTGTGTATGTGTGTACACTGTGGGGGTAGGGGGAGGAGAGGGAGAATTGCAATAGTGTAGCTACACAAGGTAGCGTACAAATTCCTGCTGTATGTATACTGCACCAGTGTTGGTCATACTTTGCAATGACACAGCATGTCTACCGTTGGGGTTTGCATCAGTGTAACTACATGGGGGGGTGGGGGATGGGAATCACACACTTGGCCTAAGAGAGGAAAGAAGTGGAATGTGGCTGTGGTAGCCACAAGAATCTCTAAGTGCTATTTATGTGTCAAAAAAGTTTCTTATTGTGATTTAAAAATTTTAAAATACTTGTTTTTTGCATTGTTGAACCACATAAATTTCATTTTGTCAAGATTAGCTACAGATGAGTATAAATGAAGACCCAAGAGCAAATGCCCTTAATTTTTTATTTTATTTTATTTTGTGGGGAGGGAGGAAATATCCTAATCCAAACATGGATTTTGTAGCAGAAGTTCGCTCATGGTCATACAAGGCTAATCATGCACTTCTTGCTCTGTTAAAAAAAAAATCCCATTGATTTCAGCTGAGATTTTGTATGAGTAAATAGACCATACATTCAGCATAATAATAAAAATAATTAATATGCTCTCCCTATCTCTCCTCCCACAGCAAGAATATAGTTACTGAGAGGAAGACAGAAATTCACCAGTATATAGTGCGCTGGTTGCCCTATTGTACTGTCCATAATGTAAAGTTCATTACTTTGGAGCAGAATTTACATCCATTTCACTGAAGTGAAAACATGGACTACATTTTTGTAGGCACCAAATGGTTTTCTCTTGCTTTTAAACAGTGATTGGACACTGAGCTGTACTAACTAATAGCATTTCACATGAACTGATCAGGAAAGGGGTATTTCCCTTTTTTGTTATTTCTGAAAAGTTGCATTGTAAACTCAGAACAACAGAAGTGTGGAATGACAATGGCTAGTAAGAAGAAATTATCTTCAGGCAGAGTCTGACAAATCCAACATTAAATTGCAAGTCATCACAGCATGGCTCAAATTGGGCAGAAAACTATTCAGACTAAGTCAAGAACAAAACAACACTTTTCCAGACCTAAATGTGAGTATTAAACTTTCCCAGAGGCAAGACAAGTACTACTAATGTCAGTAATTTATTTTTATAATCACAGCAGTGTGTTGCAAGTGGACAGCTGTAGCTGCCTTAAGTGCATCTCCTAATTCTTCATCTTTAAATGCTGATCCGAGGAAGATTTTCCTTATATAAGTGAGGTTTTGCTTTAAAACTTTGACATATTTAACTAAACTCTCAGGCTGTCAAATGCCAGAAAGACCACAGAATCAAAAGTGTCATAATAGCAGGATTATTACCAGCTGATCCACAGGCAGCTACTGTAGCTTAGTTATTAGTCCATCTATTTTGCTCTTATTGTGCCATGCATATCAGAACAGGGAAATATATTACAATGCATATCTTTTCAGTGGTAGCGGCTGTCTCATTAAGCAAATATCCTACACTCACAAAACCCCCCCATTTAAATACCATAATAACATTTCAAGAGAGTGAGGGGAATCTGCAGGATTTTCAATTGCTTTGTTCAGCAATCACAGGAAGATGAAACTAAACATGACAAACCACCACTGTAACCAATCAGACCATAAACATTTTTTTAAAATCCAAGTTGATGGATGAGGTAGATGGGCGGGGGGGAGGGAGAGGAGACTGCTTTTAGTGCATTCTAGCCTTTAAAAAAAAGATGTTTGCAATTACTTTAAATAGATGTAATTTCCCTGTCAGCTCTGATGGTCTGCCTGGCTCCTTGTTTCATGAGAGTCTATCATCCCTATGTGTGTAAATTATTATTATAAATGGAGATGAAAGACCTTCCATTTGGATTTCATTGGACTAAAAAACACATCCTATAGTGGTAGACTCAAAGAGCACTATTTATTTACCTTAACAAAGAAAAAGTTAAAACGTGACTTGATTAGTCTATGTAAGTACCTGCACGGGGAAGAAATATTGGATAATTGGCTCTTCAATCTAGCAGAGAAAGGTATAACAATGGCTGTAAGATGAAGCTAGATTGATTCAGACTGGAAATAAGCTGTACATTTTTAACAGTGAGAATAATTAACCATTGGAAAAATTTACCAAGGGTTGGGGTGGATTCTCCATCACTAGCAATATTTAAATCAACATTAGATATTTTTTCTAAAAGAGCTGCTCTAGTGATTATTTTGGTGAAGTTCTATGGCCTGTGCTATACAGGAGGTCAGTCTAGATGATCGCAGTGGTCCCCTCTGGCCTTTAAATCTGTGAATCCCCCAAATCCTTATACCAGTTCAGTTGGCAAGCACACTAAAACTGGCAATAAATACCATCTCCAAAAGGCAACTGTCTTAAATAACCACTTTAGAGAATCCCCAAGGTTTTCAGTACAATTTTGTATGACCTTTAGCTAAAGGTCTCCTCTGCTAGGCAATTGATTTTTTTTTTCAGGTCCCTTCCCTTGGGTGGTTGCTTAACACAAGTTTCACTGCATTTCAGTACAGCTGTGCTCATATAAAGAAGTGATTGGGGGTCTGAAGAACAAAGTATTGAATTTCTAGCATATCCATGCAGGTAGATAATTATGAAATTAGTTAGCCTACAGGTTTATTATAAAATGCAGTGCTAAGCAAGTAAATTCTGAATAATAATACTTCAACCACCCATGTATTTTAGTTGGCTTATCTCTATCACATCATTACCATTTGGATGACATGTCATTTTGAGCACTTGGGTGCAGGTCCAGTTTGTCTTTTATTCCCAAGAAGAAGGTCCATTTGTTTCTGTTCCCTGATGAAGCCTCAGTTTATTATGTACTCAGCTCAATTTGCTGGAATAGCAAGTGTCACCTCAGTGTTTATGACAGGGCTGATGAGGAGATTACAGTCTTTAGGGTAGCTTTGCAATTATCTCCTGCCAGAGCATCTGTGCTATATGCTCCCAGTGTGACAAGAGTGACTTGTGAAAACAAGATTGAGCTCTACAAAGGAAGCCAGCTTGGTAGCCACAAAGGGTTAGTTTCATAAAAGGGACTTAGGTGCACCTAACTCCTATATGCCCTGTCATCCAGTGGAATTCATAGCCCCGAGTTAGACAGTCAGGCTCCCCATGCTTTGTAGGGGGAGAGTTTGGCACCTAAAAAGGGATTCCCAGAATTCAGCTATTAAGTAGGGAGTCACCTAAGCAAGACATGAATGAAATGCAGAAAACAGATGTGGGGCCTTACCCCCATCCCTCAACCATGAACCACCTTCTGAAGTTAGTCACCTAAAGTATCCTGGCCTGCTTCAGTAACCTGAGCCCTAGCAGTTGAAAGGAGGTAGACCCACTCTATTACAGACAATAGGTCAGTGATTAAGGAACTCGTGTGGAATCTGGGAGACCGAAATTCAAATATTTAATTATTTGAATAATACTGAATAATAATTAAAATAATAATCCAGCTCCAATAGGAGAGTTTTAGAAGCCCACCCCAGAATAGCTAGGGATATGGGAGATGTGGGCTCAAGTCCTTGTTCCAAAGTAGGCGTAGTAGGTTTTCAAACCTGGGTCTCTCAAGGGCTGTGTGAGTGCCCTATCTACTGGCTATAGGATAACAATGAATTCTTGCCTCTGGTTGTCATTTGTGCAGGTTAGGTGTGCTCAGGTCAGGCCCCAAGGTGAAATAGGTAGGGGAATGCCTAGTCTGAGAATCCCGCCAGAGCTCGGGTGTGAGCTAGGGCACCAAGAAGCTTGGTGGCATGAGGACATAAGTGGCTTTGTGCATGCCCACCAGCAGAAATGTAAGCGATTTTACCAGCAGAAACTGGGAGCTTAAGGAGGTTAGGTGATTACAAGGTTAAGAGACAGCTGAGTGGTTGTTTTGTCAGTCTCAGGGGTGCCTAAATGTTGGACTGAGGTGCCTGAAGAGGTGATTATGTGCCTAAATCCATGGTACATGGCAGTCCACCAGACAGTCATCATAATGTTCAAGATGCTTGATATCATAAAATATACAAATTCAGCACTCTCGAAAAGGATTCACTGGGGAGGCAGAGCCCTCTCCACCAGCTTCACTACAGGGCAGAGAAAAATATGAAAGAATTTCTAATATATGGATTAGTCAGGCTCAATTCAAATATTTAATTATTGGGAGACATATGGTGAAGTCAAAACCTAATCTTTTCTTCTTTCTTCTACTCTGTCTGCCACCTAATCTAACTTTAACAGTTGAACAATGCAGGAAAGTATTATTGTCACTAAAAAAAGAATGTTTTGAAGATAAAACCCAGGCACAATTCTCTATCAGCGCACTTCGATTGTCAGACTTTTCATTCTGTTTGTTCAGCTGGAGTGGGAGAGAAGAGAAACCTCTAGCGTTTATATGAAAACTTGCTCAGCTATTTGGGATGCAAGAGAATGGAGTTGTTTCTTCCAAGTTACCATCAAATCTTCACTTAGGGGAAAGAGAAGAGGGAAAAAAATCACAGATTTAGCTACTCTTCTATCAGGCAGCATGCCAGAAAAAATGCTTCCTTTGGAGAAGATTTTTTTTCAGAATTAATTAAATATCATAGTCTGAATCCTCAGCTGAAGTTAATGGATGTATGCCAGTTTACATCAGCTGAGAATCCAGCCTGTGTATTCACTGAAATAAATACTGTCTTTGTTCCTCTGCTGTCCCAACCTTTTATGTCCCAAATCGCAAAATAAAAATAGCATTTAATTAGGAAGTATTTTGTCAATATAGTTCACTTTAAAGGCCTCTCAGATATGTCAACATTTTTCTCACAATCTTTTGGCTGTAAAGAATATAAGCTCAAACCATTGCTTGCTATTTTTAAGAGGCTAGAAAACCACTAATTTAAAAGAACTAATGCACCTTTGCTTAAGACACTTTAACAAGAGGTATGCCTCTAAAATTTATTTTCTCCATTCACTATAAGCTTTATTTTCTCCGGTTTCTGAGTAGCAGCCGTGTTAGTCTGTATCCGCAAAAAGAACAGGAGTACTTGTGGCACCTTAGAGACTAACAAATTTATTATTTATTGGTCTTTTATACCAATGCTATAAGGCTAATTGACTAGTGTTCTCTCTATCACTGGGAAACATGTCCAGTTTGCACAGATGTTTACTTGCATCAAGACAGAGGCAGGCATGTGCAGTGAATACAAACTTGGGCAAGAGTATCTCCTATTGTTTGTTTAACATAAAGCAGCCATGCCATCCTATAGCTCAGATGACCCACAAGGATAATGATGTCAAACAGCAGTAATAGAACAGAGCATACCCATTTATGAAAGGATCACATGACAGTAACAAACTGCCATGAGATGGAAACAAAAAAAGAAAGATATTTTACACCGTCACAGCCCTACCTGAACCTCGCACTCAGCAAAAATAGCAAATGACCAGAAACAGCCTCAGCAATTACTGCACCACCAGTCAAACCCAAACTTGGCTAAAACAGGAGTATTTTAATATAAAAACTACTTATTTAAGAAAACTTTTATCCCTAAAACCATTCTGGCTGCTGCTATATTGCTGCATTTTACAACCTTATAAAGAAATAAGGAGTTGTTATAACGTCAGCAATTTGCTGTCTCTGAGCTAGGGATACCATTTAGCAGATTTATATTGTACTGTGTTTAATGTCACAGAAATTTGCAATATACAACAGGTGAATTTTTGAATCAAAACTAACAGAAAATAAATCACATCTTTAAAACGTTGTATTTCCTGCTGCTCTGAGTTATGAACTTTATTCAGATTTGAAAATTATCCTAATCTTTTATAGACCTTTCTTTCTTCTGCAGATAGTCCATTATCCTCTCTCTCTTTTTCATAAAAAAATCAAGAACTTGTACATTACTTAACTTATCCCCACTGTTCCAGGGTCCATCACAAGGGATGGTCCAAACAGAATATAATGTTTAATTGATATACAGCACCAAATTAGGATGGTCCCATTGCAATTACAATAATTCCCTTTGGATGACCATTCCCCCAAGTGAATAATAAAGTGCCAGGAGAAGGATGTCAAGAAATTTGGCTGCCAGGCTGCTCTGAATGGAGGATACCCACCAGTGGTGCAAGTGGAATCAATTTTTTACCGGTACGGGGGGGCCCCCAGGAGGCAGCGGGGAAAGGAGCAGAATGCCAGCAGCTCCTCCAGCAGCTGTACTGCCCCAGTCCCACCTCCCCAAGCCCTGTCCTCCAGCGGGCTGCTGCTGGGAGCCAGAGGAGACGCAGTTCAGTGAAAGGGCAGGGGGTGGAGCTGGGAGTTCTGCTCCATTCCCCGCTGTGGTTCCCGGGAGTGCAGAACATGTGGCAACCGGGTGGCCCACGCCTGCAGCTCCTCCGGCTTGTCTGTACCTGCCCCTAGCCCTGCCCTCAGCCCTGTCCTCCGGTGGGGCTGCTACATAGACAGAGGAGATCCTGTGTGGAAAGGCTGGGAGCAGTACGGCCCCATGTTCTGCTCCTCCTCTTTCCAGTGTGCCATACCAGCTATAAATATCTTGCTGGCATGGCGTACCAGACCATACCGCCCTACTTGCACTGCTGATACCCACTTATCTGTCAGAAGGGCAGTTTTTGGCCTTTTCTCACCTATAATGATTCAGCCAGATTAACATAAATAATAGTTCTTTATTTAAAAGAGACCAATACAATTCCCTTTTCTTAGCATAAAGCACTGAAACAAATAGCACAATGCTGCACAATTTAAATTTTGAACTCATCCCAAATCAGCCTGGAGGACCAGATCATTGACATTTTGCTAACATGTGTGGAGTAGTGGTGGCAAGGAGCAAAGAGAACAGATATGCATAACCTATGCAGTTAGCAAGAGTTAAGCTACTCAGCCCCCAAGCAGCAATAATATGCTTTTTTTCTTCATCTTTTCTTTTATTAAAGAGAGTTTCTAAAAAATCCTATTAACCTAGGGGCAATAACAGTTGGAAATTCCTGATTACCAATGGCCACAGCATAATCTGTTTGTTCATTCCCTAAAGGGATGGGGAGGTTTAATTGTATTATCCAGAACCAGTTACCCACAAGAAATACGCACTTCCCCTTGCTTCTCCTGTAATTCCAGTGCCTGCTGTTTTGAAATCTTTTCTAGAAGTATCATCTTAGAGGAGTGATAAATGCAGGGATGGTATATAAATGAGTACTTCCTTCATGAGTGGGCAAAGGTGTGGCAGAGTATATGGCATACCCAGATGTGAGTGCATGTCCTCATGCTCAGAGATGTCCAGGGTGAATATTCAGCACCTCCAATTGTACACATTCAGGGTCAGATTCCTACTTCGTACTCCACTGCCAAGGGAAACTGGTCCCAGAGCCAGTATGTCTGGTCCCAGGAGGATCACTTCAAAACAGAGGGAACCTTTGCTGGCATAGTGACAATTTATTAACTTGTGAAGAAATGTACTATCTCTTTAAAGGACAGTTATGGGGTTATGGCCATGGCTGCTCTAACTTACAAACACTGACCAACCCAGCAGTCAGCTCACTGTTTAGGAAGTGCAGTGGTGACACTTATGTCCATTTTGCACCCCTCCTAACCTGCTATGTATGATCCTCAGATGTAGCTGAAGATTTGGCCCCTGTTGTTACCCATCAGGGTTATTCACTCCCCATAAAAAGCACATGTCACACTACAAAAGATCTATAACAGTTTAACTAGTGCACAGTAGTGTGCAAAAAAAGAAAAAAAAAAGAGTAAAAAACCAATCATCCAGATTAGGGGGTATGTAATTGGACACAAAACCTTTTATCTAACAGGTCTCTAGTGAAAAAAGTTGTTATAATCTCATTTGTGTTTGGTGAGAATTGGATTGACAGTTCCACTCTAATGCTTAGTGGGCAAAAATAGTCATTGCATTTGACACCCTTCAACTGCAAGGCCAAAACTCAAATGGGCACAGAACATGAACTTCTTAGCAGCGGTCCTCCAGATGATGGTTGAGGAACATTCATTGATGAGCTGGAGGAAGTTCTCACAAACCCCTTAATAGGAGAGCTGAGTTTTGTGTTCAGTGTTGGAGAATCTCAGGGCCTGGTTTTAAGAAGTGCTGAGCACCCACAGCTCCCATAAAGCTCAGTTCAAGGTGTTGGTTCTCAGCATCTCTAAACAATTATTTTTGAAAGCTAGTTTCTGGTTTTCAAAGTAAACTTCTAGACCTTTTCTCAGCAAAGTTAACCTTCCCACCGTGGATTGATTATGCTGCATAGGAACTAATCATGTCTGTGGAGGGGAAGAAGGAAAGTCGGCAAATATTTATTTTGAAGGCCCAGTCAAAAAAGACAGCTCTGCTTGTTAAAATCACTTCTAATGCTGCTCACTCAGAACTTGATTGTCCCTGCCCTTGCACATGTGGGAAAAGGGGTAAATGTACAAGAAGTTATCTCCCTGAAGGGTCAAGAACAATTATAGTCTCTGGGAGTGCACATTGACCCAAAGAGGATTTTGAAAAAGCAGAGCATGACCCTTCCCTTATTCTGTACCAGCTGCAGCACAGCCTGGAACACTAGGAGAGCAGTAAGCATATTAATAGTGCAGTCTGCACACATGCACCCTTCTCTGTTACACAGAGTTATGCCAAATAGATACAACCTAGCCCTTCAGCACCAGCTGCATTATGTGTGTACCCAGTGCTGTTGCAGCTTCTGCAAGGGCAACATCCATCCTGCCTCTGTCCCTACTTAACCCCACATACTCCCAGCTGCCCCAACAGAAAGGGGAGAGGAGGTAGGTTCAACTAATGCTGCACTGAGTGGAGTCGTCCAGCCACTATCACCTACCTCTCTCTGCCCAACCTCCATTTAGAGTTCAAAGAAGCAGGCAAAATCTGCACTTTTGCCTGGCCCACCCCAGACTCTAGCCACAGAGATCAGTCTTTCACTTGACACTTGTGCATACATCCATTTAGGAGCAGGGAAGACTCACTCATCCCAAGAAGCAAAGGGAACCCATTCCTCACCCAGCCTATCACTGAATGGACCTTGTTTCATTCTGACCAAGCACTTACTAGCTAGTGGCCATAGTACATGTGCCTACCACTATTGCAGCCACTCTAAGGAACAGTTCCCAAGTAAGGGAGCCAACTAGAGGATCCACCATGAGGTGCTGGAGTTGGAAACCTGGTGGAGTGAGGCAGGTGGAAGGACAGAGGGGTTTGCAGGAGTGGGGAAGAATATGGAATTAATAGATGATTTTATTCAGGAAATGTGATATGTATTGGAGACTGAGGTGATTTATTATTAGCAAGACCCTTGTAAAGATAAACATTTATTGCATTACTGGGAAAAGTGGTGGGAAAATGTGTGTTGCCACTGTCCATTGTAAATAAGATTTAGTCCTCAGGGCTGTCAATCCAGTACTTTACACTAAACAAAACAAAAATGAAAAATCATGTTCCATGCTTAAGTTTTTCATGCAACTTTGAACTTATTGTACTAAACAATTACCATTCTAATTCCTGAATATGGCTCTGAAAGACATCAGTTTTGAAAGATGATTTGGTTAATCCCCATACTATTCTGATGTATTTGCCCATAGAGTTATTTCAGTACAAAGAAATGCAGGAAAAGATTTGCCTATTTCAACTAATGCTATTGGTGCATTGCCAAAGGGTCTTTTTAACACAAACCCTGCCTATTAATAACTTCCCCTATACATTTGGAATTCTCAAATGGTTATGATCAATCTGTTATAACTTGCAGCAAATTCTTCTAGATGAGACACCCTGAGAATTTAGTCATTCCTCTTAACTACCATTCTGAGTCTACCTCTAATTTCTGTGGCAGCTTGTGGGAAGTTGTTACACATAGACTGTGCACTATCTCATTTGTAGTTGCTTAGAGAATGAAAAGTTCCTTTGGGGTAATTATGCATAGGGGCACTAGTGATCTGAATTTGCTGAGAATCTCAGTGCCGTTGCCAGACTCAAATTTGGCCTGGCTACTATCTTCCCTTTCCCATCAGAGCGGACAGGCCAAACCTGAGCGGTGCTGAGATCCTATGTGCCAGGGGTCAGGTCATGATTCCCAGAGCATGGAGCCAAGACCAGCCAGCCCCATGTAACAGAAGCCACAGGAGCCACTAATTCAGGGTGAGTGCAGAGCACAGTCTCTGCAACTTACCCACCTCTGGGATAGCACCTGACCACCCTTCCCCCAGACCAAAGGAGGTCGCAGTGTAAAAAGGTTGGGAATTATACTGTTCTCGACTGTTCCATTGCAAGGCAAGATTGCCATCCCACCGTGGAACAACCACCCACTTGTTCTATGATGGGGCAGACAACCCTACCCCCAAGAGGAACATTGTGAAACACTCCATGATGGGAATCTCCCCAAAGGCCCTCTCCTGCCCATTTTCTATTGGAGGAGGAAATCTGTGTTCTTCTACCATGAACATCAATCGAAATAGACAGCGTATGTCAGATGTATAAAGGGGTCTACATGCCCCATACTCAAATGCAGTTGTCTGTTGGCTGCATTATCCAGCTGCGAGAGCAACAAGAGGCTGTCTGAAACGGCAATGACCATCAGCTACTTTCTCATAAACCAATGGAAAATAAGGATTCTGAGACTACTATTATTTTTAAAAGGGTCTCTCAGAATGCCCTATATATTCTTTGATATTCCTATAGCTTTTTGAAAAAATGGATATCTTATTTTTATTTTTTATGGCAAATTCACATGATACAGTTACTCAACATTTTCCCTAAATACAGTGAAGCTGTTTCATCTTCATACCAAGGCTCTTTACATCATTCTTGCAGTGTAAAGGGATCTTAAAATAGTTTTGTGTATTTGCACCAACTTTACACCATAAAGGTGCTTAAAAGGGCCTTAGCGTGAATGTAAATCAGGTTTTGATTTTGTTCTTGAATGTCCATAAACTACATTATTATAGATTGAATGTACCGGATATCTAACTCCATTACTGTACCAGCAGGTATTGAGAAGCACTTTCTTCTAGGAAGTAAGTCATCCTACCACTTACTCTTAAAAATAAGCAAGTGATACTCTATTTATTTCATCTGCAGCTATGTTAATCATGAGTTATTATTATATTTATGAACTTTGACTTGGGAAGTTGAAAGATCTGTAGAAATTAACTAGTTAGGTAGAGCTCTTATCTCATGCTCTTAGCCCACCAAGGATCTAGACATTAAATGAATAAATACAAATATTTTCCTTTTGTTTAGATCTAGATCTATTTCAGTGTAGGAAAAATGCACATCTTCTGCCTAAAAAAGAGCATTTATTGTAAACACAAACATCAAAGAATAAGATGAAAAATAAGAGACAGACTTGAAAAACCAAAGGCATCAAACTGGGTCCCTGAAAAGACTCTTTTTGTTTCATTCAAATCTTTTGTCTCTAAGTGTGTCTTAATTCTTGTCATGAACAGTTACGCTTTCTTCCTAATTAATACTTAGGAAAATTTAAAAGCCCAGGAAATATATATCTTCACCTGGAATTCTGGTTCCATTTTAATCAATGGCAAAACTCCCATTGATTTTAGTGGGACCAGAATTTTACTACTGCTTTTCACCATGATGATAATCAGAAAACTAATTACATCTCACTTGCTTGTTAAAACCTCTTCCTGGTAAAGTGGATGAGTAGCCTTTTGTGTGCCTGTGCTAAATTATCTCCACTCCACTCCAAGAAATGTATACTATTTTTGAAAGGGGTTGCCTGGACTTTATAATTTTGTAGGCCTATAGGGTATAATCATCAATGGTGAATCACCAGATTACACTGGATTAGTAGGGGAAGGAACAGTGTCATCAGGATCTGTGCAGAGGGACACTGCATGCTACTTGCATGGTGATGGGAGCAAGAAAGACATCCCTGCTGGTTCCCTACAAAGAACTATGATATGCATAGGGAGGTACCAGAGGATATGCATGTCTTACCAACTAGACACACAGGTAAATCTGCCCCCATTCACCTGGTAAATCTGCCCCCACGTTAATGCAGCCCAAGACTGCTGGGGAACTCCACTTTGAGAGAAGTTTGTGGTGGCATCTGCTGTCAGGGGAAATCCTTGGTCATGTGGATCTACTGGAGTATCACAACCTGGGCAAAGTGGAGATCTTAGAACCAGTGTGGAGGCACTGGGCCTCCTCTAAGAAGACAGTGTTTCTCCAGCAGATCTTGGAGAAGCTGTAAGCTTTGGAAGACAACCCTCTGCTCCTCCATGGGAGCCAACATTGGTCCACCATCCCGCCGCCACACCCCCAGTGTTTAAAAAACAAAACAAAACCATGATTCCTCCCCTGCCATCCTCTCATCCGGTCATTTTTCTGTGAAGGGGGCAATCATTCTTCTCTCCCTACCCTCCCTCTAAGCATCAGTCAGAATGTGTAATGTATTTCAAGTATAATAAAGGAATTAAACATCTTCTATTTCCACGGAGTTTCCTGACTGTTGATCATGTTGCTTTGACATCTGCAGAGGCAGTACCTACATCAAATGGGAACACCTTTCAAAACCAGCTAATCCAAACCAACATATGGTTGAACAATATTTTTTAAAAAAACAACTAAAGAATTCAGAAAAATATTGTTGTGACTTAGAGTTTTACAGAAGATCAAATAGAAGGCAAGAAAATATTGTTAGAACTAAGTCTTCATCTAGTATCCCAGCAAACATGAAATATTCCATGAGAAGAAGTTCATGTGGTGTCAGGACTGGAAAGTGAGTGATCTGACCTAGTGGTTGAAGCCAGAACAAGGAGGGATTGGAAATCAAAACTCAGGGTTAGTGCTGGAGCAAGGAATGGTCAAGAGCTGGAGCCAAGGGTCAGAAACCAGGACACACTAGAGAGAGAAGCAGGGGATCAGGCAGGGGCAAGAGCTGGGCCTTGGTGGGAACAAGGCAAGAGTATAGCTGGAAACAATGCAGGAGCAAGGCTGGGAACAAGGCAGGTGGAAGGCAGGAACAGGATTGATTGTGATTGTGCGGGAAGCATTGAGCAGCCAATGACCTGCTGGTGCTGCTGGGCTTAAGAGGATGCCTCATAGCTCCCTTCCACCAATCAGGTGTGTTGGCCAATCAAACTGCCCTGCTGCAGCCCATCTGGGCTCATTAGTCTACCTGGAGACTGAACTAGCTATCCTAGGCTCAGTTGCAGGCCTTCATTCCTGACATATGGGTTCTACTTAATCACTGTACCAATTTCCTTCCACTTTTTCCACTGCTATGAATCTGAGTGGTCTCCATATCTAGGAAATGTCTTTTCAATACCTTGCAGCTATAGGATACAGCAGTGTCTGTTTTTATATGAGAGAGATTGAGATTGATTATACTGTATGTATGACAGCAAGATGAAAGGTACAGTAACAATGACAAAATTGCTCTCATCAAAGTTAGGAGTTGCACTTCAGGTATGCCTTCTAATTAGTTCACAGTTCTGTAATTTAAAATGCCATTCTAAAACTAATAATAATACTCACCGATGTCTGTTATAGTGATTTTCATCCATAGCTCTCAAAGCACTTTATTAAAGTTGTAAGTCTCTTTATCCCCATTTTCAATGGGGAAACTGATACATAGAAAGGCAAAGTGACTTGCTCAAGATCAGTCAACTAGCCAGTGGTAGAACCAAGAAAACTACCTAAATGTCTTGAGTTCATAGATTCCAAGGTCACAAGGGAATATTGTGATCCTCTAGTCTGGCTTCCTGAAGTGCACAGGTTGTAGGTCATCCTCAAAATAATTCCTAGAGCATATCTTGTAGAAAAACATCCAATCATGATTTTAAAAATTGTCAGTGATGGAGAATCCACCACCAGCCTTGGTAAATTATGTCAAAAATATATGCCTTATTTCCAGTCTGAATTTGTCTAGCTTCAACTTCCAGCCATTGGATCATGCTATACCTTTCTCTGCTAGATTGAAGAGCACATTATTAAATATGTAGGTACTTATCGACTAATCAGGTCACCCTTTAACCTTTTCTTTTTTAAGCTCAGTGTATTGAGCTTCTTGAGTCTATCACTGGAAGACATGTTTTTTTAATCATTTAATCATTCTTGTGGCTCTTCTCTGACTCCTCTCCAATTTGTCAACATCCTTCTTAAATTGTGACACCAGAACTGGACACAGTATTCCAGCAATGGTCAAGCCAGTACCAAATACACAGGCAAAATAACCTCTCTATTCCTACTCAAGATTCCCCTGTTTATGCATCTCAGAATTACATTTTGGTCACAGTGTCACATTGTTCAGCTGATTTTAGATAGATAGATAGATAGATAGATAGATAGATAGATAGATAGATGTCTATTCCTCATTTGCAGTTACATTTTGAGACCTCTCAGTTAGTCAGTTTTTAATCCATTTAATGACTGCCATGTTAACTTTATATCATTCTAGTTTTTTAATCAAAATGTCTTTTGGTACCAAGACAAATGCCTTACAGAAGTCTAAGTATATTACATCAACACTATTACCTTTATCAACCAAACTTGTCATTTCACCAAAAAAGGTGTCAGAGTCCACTCATCAGAAAAAGAATTCCATATCTGCTGGACCACACTAAGTCAATATTAACCTCCATATAATGGAAGATTCAGAAAAAGTAGTCTGAATACCATCTTTCTAAGATGAGAATTTTTTTCTGGAAAATAAAACTCTTTGGAGGTCAAGAAGTAGATAAAGAAATTAAACTAGTACTAACCAGACCTCATATTCTGCACTAAAAACTAGATTGAAGAAACTTCATATATCCTTTCTGAAGACTCTAAGGCAGTGGTTCTCAATCTATTTACCATTGTGGACCGCATATGCAGCTCCCTATGTGTTATGTTGGCCACATCCACACACACAATATATATATATATATATATATAGATATAGATATATATATATATATATACTATCTGTGTAGCCATGAGGATGTCACATGGGCCGCAGCTGTGTGCTGATTGGGCCAGAGGTTGAGAACTACTGCTCAAAGACAACAAATTATGCGCTGTAGTCATAATCCAGTCAGTGGAAAAAAGGAATCAGGAAAGTCATCTTGTTCCTTTGGAAGATGGGAATAGATAACTTTGTAGATGTTCCTGCTCATTCTGGCATTGTTCCAACTATTTGTCAGAAGATCTAAAACTAATTGTTCTTACCTGCAAAAACAGGAAGGGTACTCAAAGAAACTAAATGCTGAAGGAGATGCTTGAACCTGAGTCACGTGAAATAATGAAAACAGAAAAGATAAACTGTGATGTCAAGAGGCCTGTTGGCAGCTAATATTCATTGAAGTTTTTTCTCTTCATCTTAGGTTCAGATATAAAACAGTTAAACAGGAAGGCCCACCTTTTTATCTATAAAAAATAATCTTCTACCTGAAGTGGGTTTGTCAAGATCTTGTATAAGAAATTTCAGACTCCAGCTCATATGTTGGAATGACAAGAACAAAGTAGCGATATTGGATGCTAATTCAGTAGGAGGATCAACTGTCGCATTCTAAAATCAGATTTTAATACCCTTGCTCTTCCTGAGTCACATCTTAATGCAAAAGCATTCCCAGTCACATAGGAGTTCACATGGTATATGGCACAATTCAGTGCACAGGTATTAGTATCAGGCCCTTAATGGGCCTGACCCTGTGATTCTCACTTGAGTTAATTTTTCTAGTGTTGTGGCCAGGCATGATCATTAGAAAAGGAAGCTTACAAAGAGAAAGCATTGTTTTTGTGCCAGTTTTTGATTCTGATGTATTTTTTCAACTGTTGAAATTAAGTGAAAATGAGTTTGTGGGATGGGCATTTATTTGAAGTTTCTTCTCTTCATCCTCATTTGAACTAATATGAACCAAACCAGATTTTAGAGGCTTATACATACTGTGAACCCAGTCAATGCCCATTTATTGAGGAAACTGCATATTAAAAAAGTCAGTCGTTTTATGCTATGTCTTTGTCTCAAACTGAGCCTTGGAAAGAAATTGGTCCTGATTTCCCATTCTCATAGTTCCATTAAGAGAGAGAATGTCTAGAACACTTTTTCCATACATTAAAAATATGTTCGTATAATAGTTTGTCATCTATTAAGAAATAAAATTCTTCAATTCAAGTAGAAAAGTACATTATGAAAAGAAAGTTTCATTCTTTAAAGAAAGTTTGGAATAAAAAGAAACAAACCCTTTACCTCAGTAATAAATCCCTTTAAGGATTATTGCTTGAATGACCATGAAAAATTACAGCTGTGAAATCTCACTTGTAATTAATGAGGTAGAACGAAGGTGGGTAACATTGTTTATTGCCAGGCATCTCATTTGAAATGAAATGCAAAAGCTGTCAAAGGGATGCACATTCCGCTGCTGTAAACTACTTTGAATAAAAAATAATTATTATCACTTAAAGGAAGAAGAAGGGATTTCTGAAGAGAAAGTTTGATTGGTACATACCTTATGCTAATCACTCATTCCTATTTCTATCATTATATTTTATCTTTTACAATTATAATTACACGAACTTCTTGGAAGTAAATGGAAAGGTATATATATTATCGCAACCAATTCATAAAAAGCATGAATAAAACATAAAATGAATATTTTCCTGGAGTGCTTTATCCTTTTGTATCAGATTTGATAAATGGTTGTAAGCAAAGTTGAATTTGTAACATGTTTTTGAGTTCCTATAGTGGACGCTAATCTATCTGTAGAGAAACTAGCAGTCATTTTTCATTGTTTATCTTCTTTCTATGGTCTATGGCAGAGTGTAGAATTGGGAGAATACCACAAAAGTATTTCCACACGTATTTCAATTTGTTTTGGCTATGCTCAGCCCACTATTGTGTTCATTTTCCATGAACAGGAAATCATTTTGAGTCAGATTCACATGAATGGTTGCAAATAAATGAATTTGGGGGCAAGATTCTCAGCTACGTTCCAGCTCCTTTATGCCTCTCTAGCAGGATGGAAAGCAACTATAATGGACTAGGTGAGGATTCCTTCCAGTGTCCTATCCCACAACCCAGCACTGAGTGGGGAAGGGACATAGCCAGAGGGCGCTCCACAGACTGGTATATAGTCCATTGCAGATCATGTTTAACTGGCATAAATTAGAGCAGCTCATAGGTTGCTCTAATTTACACCATCCCTGAAGCCAGTGCAGGTGCCCCAGGAGAATTTACATTCTGACAGTCTTTGCTTCAAAACCTTCCTCTAAAAAAAAGGCTTTCCACTATAAGAATGCCCCAACACTGACAATCTTAGCTACCTGTAAACCCCTACTAAAGAAACAAAAAATAAATTAATAAAATCTTTGTTTAAAAAAAACCCTACCCCATACAGAGTTTTGACCCCCAAAATGGAGACAGGCCAGAGACGCCATAAATTCCACGAGGGATTTTATTGTTATTGATTTTTACATGGAAAGTACTTAAATATTGCGGTGATGGGTGTCAGAATAAAAAGGATAGAAAAATATAGACAAAAACGCAGTGCACATGACAATTTTGTATGGAATCAAACACAGTTTAACACAGCAGGGGCCAATGTTCTCAAAACCCCTTGCCAGAGTTGTGGCACACCGTCCATTTCATGAGCCAGCCAAGGTGCAAACAAGAGAGCATGCTTGTACAGTTACATGTATAAATGTGATGAGAGACAATTAAATCTAAAATCTACATACAGCCATTAAATTTTGAAGTAACTTATTATATTCAGGAATGAGGCTTTAGGCAAAGCTAGTGTAGCCAAGAAATGAAAACTTTAAAAATGGTATATAACTCCCCAATTGTGTTTTATAGTTTCCCTACCTAAACTTCTTCCTCTCCCTGAGAGATTCATTGTCGCAATGACTTCTTCACATGCTCCTCAAGAGTATAAATCTTACACTGACACCATCAGAGTGCAGAAACGGTAACATGTGACTTATGTGACCAACCACATCTAACTCCAACACAGCTCACGTATTGAGAATCAAATATCCATAGCGAGTTGTTCCTGATCAATCCCAAGAGAAAAGACATTTTTAAAGGGTAAGTTTTAATAATAAATAGGAGGGAATAGTGATCTGCTCGTGGACACTCTTCAATCAGAAAAAGGGTAAATTATGTGTACATATTTGCTGTGAATTAGATCACGTAATTCAGATACAGATGAGTCCAATATTATGTGGTTACATGACACATAAAGTGTAAAGGTGGACTTGCAGGGGGGTTATCTTCCAAAATTTCATGAAGGAGAGACCATAACACACACATGTGCATGCACGCACACACACAGACAGACACACACACACACCATGAAAAGCTCCAATCTTCTCCTCGCTTTTCCTCCAATTCTTAACTTCCATCCTGAAATTTCCCAAATAATTAATAAGTATGTAGCCACTATACAGACACTTAACCTCAAAAATATGGTTTATCTATTTCTTAGTATCCAATGTGCATGTAACCATTGTTGCAACTAGGTTTACAACATCAGTTCAGATTTACAGTACTACTATTAATTTTAAAATAGTTGAAACTGGATAACCATGCATCCTAAGGAGATGTTGCTATCACATAATGCACGTACTAAAACTCAGTTTTTTCATTTTTAATGATATTTCACATAAAATAAGGGGTCATTTTCTATTAAGGTACCATTTTAAAATAGCTTAGAAAGGTTTCTATAAAAGATTAATAGATCTTATGAGCATGTGTGACCCTAACATTATCTCAGTGCAAGAGAGCAAGGGCTTACTGGTATCTGGTAGTGAGTTTCAGCTGGCCTGACCAGTTGAGTGTACTCCAATGCATTAAAGTTATAAAGTGTATCTGATAAGTGTCATGTAAGGTAACTTTGGAAAACAAATAACAAACTGATCATTAATATTATTGCATGTTGAATGTATAGTACATTCCCAAGAGGCCATATAAATATGAAAGAAATGTGAAAACAAAATATGTTTTCCAGACAAGTCTGGGGAGTGTGTAAACAGGTTTCTCCCAGGCAAAAGACAGGCAATGCCTCCAGCCAGGTGTCATCAGAATCTATTAGCAATCACATGTCAAGTGGCCATTCATTGCATCAAAGAGGGCAGGAACAGATCAATTTGCCTTTTAGCAAACACCTGTGGAGGAAGAAACCAACATGGAACTTCCTTCAGTACCAGACTCCATGTGTCCTTCTTCATAGCGAACTTTATTTGGGGGGGGGGGGTAGTAAACATCAGAAGAATCTATTTCAAAGGTTCACTCAACTATCAAAGAGAGGGGCAAAGAACTCTACATTATCTTTCACTTAAGAAGACAAAGGAACCAAGCACTTTGTCTTTGGGGAGAGATCCTGACAAAAGAAGGGAGAGAGGGAGGATCAGCCATCTTGCTGGAAGGAAGTGTGGTAAGAATCTTACCTTGAACCAAGGCTATAGATTTGTTAAGACATAGTCTCTAGAAAACATTTTTCACTTTCATTTGCTTGTAACCATTTCTAACTCTACCCTTTATACTTGAATTCACTTAAAATCCTATCTCCTTTTGTTGATAAACTTGTTTTACTTTTATTCTAAACCAGCCCAATGCTGTTTGAATTTAAGTGATTGTTAACTTGAGTTAAAATGATAAACTGTGCAAGTTGTTTCTTTATGGGAGCAAACAAACCACCTTATTCCTCTGAATGGTCCAGGGAAGGCCTGGACATTGCAGAACACATGGTTTGGGGGAAATTTGGGACCAGGAGGGGTGTTTGGTTACACCTGGGAAGATGACCCCTAGTTGGTGGACGCCAGAGTGTGGCTGGGGTGTAACAAGAGGGCTGCTGGACTGACAGTGCTGAGCCAGAGCTGCTTAACACAGAGATACTCAGTGCTACAGCTTGTCTGCTGGCTGTCAGTGTCCAGATTGTGCCCCACAACCTGGAGCATTGAAGGCACTCAGAATTATAGGGCAGGTGGTGACACAACCTGTCACTGGCCTGTGATGCGCTCCAGAAGGTGACAGCATGTTGCAGACATTAGCAATATGTTAGAGAGACAAGGGGGGCAATATCTTTTATAGGACCAACTTTTGTTGGTGAAAGAGACAAGCTTTTGAGCTTATACCGAACTCTTCTTCAGGTCTGGGAAAGACACTCAAGAGTATCACAGTTAATAAAAGGTGGAACAGCTTGTTTAGCATAAAGAGTTAACATGTTGTAAGAGACCATTCTAGGAGAAGTGGGCAGTCAACACCTCTGCAATCATAGGACAACAGAGGGTTGGTTAGTAGGATACAGACTATTTTAATGAGCTATTAATCCACTGTTTCTGAGTCTATGATTTTCAGTGTGTAACAAAGTTATGATTTTAAGCTCCCAGGCTCATCTTTTGGAAGTGTTATGGAAGTTTCCTTTGAGGAAAAGAACTGAGAGGTCAGATATGGAGTGATCATTTTGTGAAAAGTGTTTACCTATGTGTAATATGGTGTTCTTGAATTTTATCATTTTACTGTATGAGTTCATTCAAAACCATAGTGATTGTCTGGTTTCACCCACATAGATGTTACTGGGGGCATTTAATACACTGGGGGAGATAAAACATATGTTGTTACAGGCATGTGAGGGACCCGGGGATCTTGACAAGTATTTTGCAGGGGGTATAGATCATCATAGAAGTGGAGATATGTCTGCAGGTTTTGCATCTGTTGTTATGGCAGGGTCTGGTGCAGCTTTGAATTGGTGGGTCCTGATCTGTGGGAGCTTTCTTCCAACGACAAGCTTGGCAAGGTTGGGAAGATTGTCTGACTGTCAGAAGAAGGAGTTCAGAAAAGATATCTTTCAGTATTGGTCATAATTGTTTAATGATAACCTGTATGAGTTCCAGTGTCAGGTGGTAGATGACAATTATGGGTGTGCAGTTGGTGGCAGGGGAGTCTGTACTGAAGCAGGTTCTCTCGAGGTATTTGGGTAGACCCTTCTATGGTGTAACCTACTTCTCTGGTGTAGTGTCCTTGTTTGGTGGAGGCGGTTTTAAGTGTGTCTCCCAGAATTTCTCTGGGGAGAATATTCTGTAGTATCTGATTGCCTGGCTGTATTTAACAGATCACTTGGTGTGTTTGGGGTGGTTACTGGATCTGTGAAGGTAAGTATGGCAATCCATGGGTTTCTTGTATATAGTTGTCGGTAGTAGTATGTATTTATAAATGATTGAGAACACCGAAGGTGTTATCTCAGTAGTTAAAACCTATGACAATAAGCAACATATTGTCCTGTTATATTCTATAACAATTGACTAACTTTTTATTAACTCAACTATAAATCAAGTATTAACCCTTTATAAAATATTTACAAATTGAATCTTAATAAAAAATTGTGACCAAAATAAATGACTTAGTTATTCTACGTGATATACATAGTTAAGAATTATATAGCAGGACAGAGTTGAAAATAAGACTATACAGATGTGTAATATGCTTTTGCTTTATAGCCATGCAAGTTTCCATACCCTCCAGGTGGGATCTGCAGATGGATCCTGTTGAAACGGATCTTTTAACGGTCCACAGTTGGGCAGGTGTTTACCAGTACCAGTGAGAATTCAGAAACCAATATGCTTAATGCACCGTCATTTATTTGAGAGAGAAGCACACAAGCAGTTAAGGTGACATGGTACATATTTTTTTCTATAAGCCTCAGTTCCACAAGCCTAAACCCTCAGTAACTATGTTGGCCTTACATAGTATCCTGGTTGGCAAACAAAGTAGATATATCTACCTGATCTGCTGGAGACTACTTCTCTTTCTTCTTTCTCCTCTTTGGCACTTGGTCTATCCCTCAAAGCAGGGCCTTGGTTACCCAGACGACCTCTGGTTCTAAGGTCCCTCGAGGCGGGGTCGGTTACCCCGATGACTTCCTTCTCACAGTCTCGAACCTCTTTGGATGTTAATTGGGGAATTGATCTGACTCATTTACTTTGCTTAGCATTTATATACCTTTTTGTTCTCAAAGGAATCACATGTTCCAGAAATATGGCTCGTGGGCATTTATTACTGGTTTTCTTCATAATTTTGAAAGGGATTGCAAAGCAGACCCACAGACCAAAGCTCATCCATAGTTTACCCTCTCATAAATCATTCACTTAAGCGCTCAGCGTGAGGTTATCCAAAAAGGGTCATTTTGACCCATGTCAGCACCAAGCCCACTGATCACATGATCTTACATGTTCTTTACTTTGTGAGTGGGTTCTCTGCTGATATATTCCAAAGTTCAGGGTTAAAACACACACACCCATAGAGCCGTTGTTAACCATTCCAGTGCAGTTTCAGCACCTCCAATCGTTTTCCGCATCATTCATCTAATCCTAAAAGAATTCTGCTCCCAGAATCCTCTAGCACGTTCAGACATACCAAGCCATACCAAACTCATGCTTGCCACATTTATCCATATAAATCACAGCAATTCATAATAATTTGGCACTGTCTCAACAGATCCCTTCAGTTGGGCCATTAAGAATAACTATACACTGGTTAACAACATAGCTAAGACTGACATTATATCCTCTGACTTGTTGCAATCTTGTGATGCAATGTGTTGCTTCTGTTCTGAGTCTCTGACAATGGCATATGTTTTCTTTCTCGATTATTTCCAAATGCACTATTTTGTATAAAGTGTTTCCAGTAGGAGGCTTTCTCCCAAATCCTCCTTTTTAGTACATTTTTAAATAGCTGTGTGCAGAAATGACAATACTTATAATGCCATTCTACCTACCTAATGTAGGAAATGTTCCCATATGCTAACTGAAACTAAACTGCCATCAAACAGTCTTCAAATCCCAAATTTATTTTACTACATAAAAGCCTTTAGTCTAGATTCCTTGTTTTCTCTCTTCACCATTATACCACTTGTTGCCAACTTGCTTTAAACATAAATAATACAATAATGGAGAAACATCCCCTCTGGTAAGACACTTACATCACTTTCCAGTATCAGCGGTTATAGATGACAAGTATAATACCACGTAGTTACTTACAACATCACGTGAATTCTGAAAAACACATTGAGTGGCATGTAGATCTAGGTAAGAGGAAAAAGCAAATTAAAGTATATATTAGGAAGGGAAAGTCCGCTCAGGTGCCTGAATCTTCCTTCCACTGTTTGTGTATACAGTTGTCCTCTTTCTTTTTATTCTCCAGAAACATCAGGGCATCTTATAAAAAACATAGATCTGACCTCCACAGCAAACCCCAAGCCTAATAGCATAAAAAAACATGCAATCCAGATTCATACTTTTCTGCCTCACTCTAAAAGTCAGAATAATTTTCCAATGAAAAAGAGCAGGACAAGGTACCAAGATAAAATACAGTTTTAGAATCCTGAAAAATAAACTTGGATTTATGTCCTATTGTTCAAATTTTGTTTCTCAAGTCAATAGTTGCCCGTTCTGGGCTACATTGTATTTTGTCTTAAGTCCCAAGTAAGGGGCAATGTGTAATTCCTAGTTTAAAAAAAGACAATTACAAATGTAAAGAAAAATGTTAAAACATGAAAACTTTTAAGACATCAGCACCATCTCACAAAATTTTCCTTTTTCTAAAAAAAGCTTTTTTGAGACAGTGGGGCTCAGGGAACCTCCTTAATTCAAAAAATTTTGATCGGTCCTACTGAGACATATTTTCTATAATTTAATTTAATAATGTGTTTTAATCAGGTCTGCATACAGGATTTACAAAGTCCAAACCAAGATGTGAGGGTGGAGTCCCTCTGCATCCCAGTTCCAGGGCCAAATTCAGAGGCAATATAAATGGTGGTGTACATTACACAGTGATTAAGGGTACTTAATTTACAAGCTGAGGGGACAGAAGTGAGAAAGGATCAGGAAAATCCACCAACAAGAGGGCACAGCCAGGTGTAAGATACCCCCATATTTAATCTTACACATCTCATTGCACCCCCTGTTAATCTTGCATATTTTTTACCAGCTGTTATGCCACATCCACTTGTAATTTACACTTGCTTGCGGACATGTAGCTTATACCACCATTTATCATTCTTTTGATTTTTAGCCTTAAGTCTTGAAAGATCAGTGCTGTGTTCAGTCAGTCACATTACTGTGGTAAAAACCTAGTTATCTGGGGCTAAATTCAGCAGAGATGTAAAAAGTGGTGGTAGTTTGTCAGAAAATGGGTATAAATTATAATTTAAAGTAACTGGCAGCAATTTATATTCAGTGGATGGCAAAATAAATGTAAGTTGTGCAAGGAGGAGGTTCTGATTTTCATCTCATGCTATTTTATACCCTAGTGTGATCAAAAATCAGTCCTTGAGGTAGTGAAAGTGAGGTGTGTAGCTATAAAAGCAATTAACAGCAGGGTGTACAATAAACTGGAGTTCCACTGGTACCTGAGAAATTGCATATTTTTAAAAAATAGGATACAAATAAGAATACAAACAAATAGAAAAAGGAGAAGGGGGGAATGGGAGATGGAAAAGATGATGGTGGAAAAATTCTACGAGTTACGTAGTAAAATAGATTAATAGATTTTTAAGGCCGGATGGGACCACTGATACCTAGTCAGACACTCTGTATATCACAGGCCATAGAACTTTTTCTAATAAGCCCTTTATTGAGACCAATAACAAATGTGTGACTAAATTTTGCTCACACAGAGCCCAGCTGAAGTCAATGGGATTCCACGTGGGCAAAAGGGTATGTGCACATGAATTCCTTTGCAGGACTGGGGCCTAAATCATTAAAGTCTTGTGGGTTTTGCCGTGGTTTTGTTTGTTTTGTTTTAAAGGAGACTTTCTAAACCACTTCTGTATTTCATCTATTAGCCACTGTTTGAACATACGAAGATGAAGTATACAATACATGCATACCTTTTTTTAAAGGTAAACAATTCCAGTGAATTTCAAAATTTTAGAATTTATGAGAATCTTATGGGGGGACGGGGACTTTTTCAAAGCAACATAAAAGAAAATTAGTCTTAACCTAAACCAAAAGATAAAATATATTCCACAGTAGCTGCAATGTTGACAAGCAGTAAGTCAGACAAATCAGGACAGAAAGAAACTCTTTTTTTCCATGGAAGTCAATGGAAAAAGCACTAATTAGACCAGGGATCAGCAACCTTTGGCACGCGGCCCATCAGGGAAATCTGCTGGTGGGCCGGGATGGTTTGTTTATCTGCAGCATCCACAGGTTCGGCCGATCGCAGCTCCCACTGGCCGTGGTTTGCTGTTCCAGGCCAATGGGGGCTGCGGGAAGCTGCATGGGCTGAGGTATGTGCAGCCCCCATTGGCCTGGAACTGCAAACCGCGGCCAGTGGGAGCTGCAATTGGCCGAACCTGCAGATGCTGCAGGTAAACAAACCGTCCCGGCCTGCCAGCGGATATCCCTGATGGGCCGCTTGCCAAAGGTTGACGATCCCTGAACTAGACTCTTAATTCTGATTTTGAATCCTGGACACAGATTGGTAATAAAATAATAAATAAAAATGATATTAAAACAAAACTATATTTACCTGCATATTCTTATAAAAATTATATATTTAAACTTGCCCTCAATCTGGGGTCAAAATCTATTGCTTTCCTATTGATGTCCTTGATTAATGAGTTTATTATTGTCTTGATTTCTTTACCTCCTTTTAGCAACAAAAGTATGGCAGCCTCTATGGAGCAAACACATCCATAGAAAAATTGAGCATTCATAAATAATTTCTTAAACAGTGTATACACACACACACGTGCGCACACACACACACACAACACATGTCCCTATTCACAACTGTAAGGTTATCTAGTTTCTATTCATGTGAGTTGTTACCTAGTTTGCAGGATCAGGCCCTAAAATTTTTGTCATTAGTTTAATTTTCCATTAATCAAACCTTCATGTGATGACTGGAAGGCTTGAAAACTGCATATTCACTAAGCTTTTTTTTTTGTCCACAAAAATCAACAAGTTCAATATTAAAAGCAGTCCAGACTGGTGACCGACCTGCACGCTGGAAAATTGGTAAATACTGGTGAAGAGATTCCTGGATTCCCCTCCCCCCCACCACACACACACACACACACACACACACACACACACACACACTTTGATTTTCCTGTTAGTTCCCTACAGCAAACTGTCTCCATTATCATGTTTCTTTTTCTCTTAGCTTATGTGGCTGTGTTCCAGTATTTACTTGATCCCTTTCCAGTAATGTACAACATCTTCTGGTGCTAGAGACTTTGATTTAAAGAGTAGAACTTGACTGCAAACAACAACAACAAAAATCTTACACAATTAGTTTCCAAGGGTCTCCCAAGTCCCAAAGTGAAACTTAGTGGGGGAGCTCTGGTTTGTTAGAGCCAGTGCTGAAGTTAAGGGTCAAGGTCAGGATTTCACAATCTATTCAAGCTTTAATCAAACTTGAATCCCAAGGACATTCTTGGCTCAGCAATAATACACAGTAGAACTACTGCCCAAGCTCTTTTCCCATCACAAGGGAAAGATTCATTATTGTGCTTTATTTTGTGTCTAGTGAATGTTAGTTTATTTTTAATGTGAATCTAATTAGGGGCTCAAAACTAATCTGCGCCTATATTAAAACATACACACACAACTGTTGATATTGCATAATTTAAAATGAGTGCTGCAAGACCCTCAGAAGTCGTGGGGTGGAAAGCAGCATCAAGAAACAATGGAGGTGCTCTTACAATCCCGTGATTCTCTCTTCCCCCATAGCTGTTTACCCCACAGCAGACTCCTTCCTATCAGTAGTTGTCTTGTTGAGGGAGAAGGCCTAGGACTGTTCCTTTGTGGGCAGGGAAGTCAGCAGGCCCCATCTCAGGATATACTGCATCTGTTTCTTCCCCCAAAGTTATTCCCTCTCCTTTATTTCCCCCCTCCTCCAGTGTCATGACCCAGGGGTCTTAAATCTGGGTCTGCAGGCTTCATATGGGATTGCCACGCTCCAAATCCAAATCCAAAGGGACATGTTTGTGTATCTTCACCACTGTTCCCTTGCTGCCTCTGCAGGCAGTAAAAGTTAAAGCAGCCCTCAGTCTACTCAGATTTACATCAGAGATCTGGTCTAATGTGCATCAGGCCTAGGATCTGGGGAGTCCTCTGTGCTACCTTTGCATGCACACACCAACATGCTTGTACACCAAATTCCACTGAACACGTCTCAGCTACAGCTGTGGATTTGGGCCCTGCTGTAAATATAATTGTAGCCAAAAGTAATCACATTTCTGTAGTTTACTTATAAATAAGATGATTGTTGCAATGACTGTGCATTCAAACAATGCTAAAATAGTAGCAGGACAGCAACCATAGAAAATTCAGGTTGAAAAATGAGCATATCCATTTTCACAGTATAATCATGTTTAAAAAAAAAGCTTTCTTGGAGGAATGTGGAATGACTCAGAATCTTAAATTATATGACGGGTAAGGCAATTTGGGATTGTTTAGAATCTGAAACACCAGAAAAAGTAGGGCTGAAAAACCATAATATTGTGGAACTCAATCAACTAAAAAGTGGTTTGTAAGAACTTGCAATTATAAATATTTTTACATGAAATGAGAATGCTTACATGGGAAGCTTTTTTCCCCTACCCTTAGTAACAGGAAGCAAGAAAAGATATTCTCAGTTTATGAAATTCAACTTGAAAATTCCAGTATAAACAAATCATGGGAAAATCTTCTAAAGGCCATGGCTTGTGCACTCTTTGCTTTAAAAAGCACGTGCTGTGTTTTCCTTACTTTGATGGTTAACTAAACACTGAAAATGTACTGCTGGTTATTTTGAAGGTGTTTTACTTCGGAGCTATGTAATATAGCTGTTTGGCCTTAGAAAAACAATATCAAACATACCATACTTAATTTGGTATGAGAAACAAACCAAACTTAATTGTTACTGTCATACTAAAAGTAGAAGTAAAAAGCCACACCAAAGAATTTGTTTTTTTCCCTTTTCAAAAAATAAACAAAACTCTTAAAACCCTGTTGGAGTATCCAAGCCTGCATTTAACTAGGGAGCACTTCAAATGACCTTGAGAACAAGATCAATTATATAAAACTCTAGAAATGGAATTCTGACTTGTTCCTTCCTTCCTTTGGAAAGGTTGTGACCTGTAATAAGTCTGAACTGAATACATGTTGTGTCTGAGAACTTTGGTGAATATATTGGCTATCTTCTATGAGTTATAGTAAAACCAAAAATGATGTCTGGTGGTGATCAAAACACCATCCCATCTATAGGGGAAGATAATTATCTGATCAAGGAAATGAGTCTGAACTAGGGACCTTTATTAGCACTAGTACCAGAAACTTGGGAGAGAGAAACCCACAATTAGGACCGATGTTAGAACTTTCATCTACTTCAGTCCCAGTTCAGTGCTACCATAATTATAGTATAAAGTATAAATTCTACTCATCGTTTACTAAATGAACACTTCTTGCTCCATTTTCAGAGACCTGTATACAGTTTAGCCGTGTGATTCCCTTTTATGGTTGTGATGCATCAAGCTTAGTTCTTGAAAAATGTATAGGTTAAGGCTGCGATCCAGTAAAGAACATGAGCGTGTGCTTAACTTTGAGTCTTTAAGTAGTATCATTTGAGTTAAGGCCTTTAAGTGCTTAGCTCAGAGGTCTCCAAACTCAACCTGTGTACGGCTACCATAATTCTCAGAAACCAGATGTTAAGATTTACACTTATCTATTCAAGAAAGAGACATATAATGCAATCTATGTTTCCAATCAAAAACAGTTGAATTATGAATATTGAAATCTCACAATGAATTTGTAATCAAGCTAAAATCCAATTTTTTTTTGGTAGAATTTATTCAGTGAGTAATTTTAAATAATGACATTTGATAAAATTGTAATGTGTTTGTGGAGAATTTGTCAACCGAAAACTGGCAAAAATCATCACATTAGTTATTCATTAAGATTTTTTGTCTAGCAGTGAGCAAATTATTAAACCAATTAATTAGGCAGCAGTCGGGAGTGCGAGACTTTGTTGTTGAAAGCAGGCTCAGCAAAATGCGGTGGGCGGGACATGTGGCCCAACTCAGCAACAACAGATGGACCGGAGCTATATCCGAGTGGTATCCGCGAGAACAGAAACGACCACGCGGTCGGCCTCCAAAGAGGTAGATGATTTCCTAACAAGGGGCTTGTCTTCACTACCCATTCGTATCGGCGGGTAGAAATCGATCTCTCGGGGATCGATTTATCACGCCTCGTCGGAACACGATAATCGATCTCCGAATCAACGTGCGTACTCCACCAGCCCAGGTAGGAGTAAGCGCCGTCAACGGGGGAGCCGCAGCGGTCGATTTGCCGCCGTCCTCACAGCGGGGTAAGTCGGATCAGATACGTTGAATTCAGCTACGCTATTTCCGTAGCTGAATTTGCATATCTGAAATCGATTCCCCCCCCCCCGTAATGTAGACGTAGCCAAGGAGATATGGACAAGCATGGCGAAGGATGGCCAGAGCGAGAGAAAATTGGAAGACATGTTGTGATCGGCTCAGTCTCAACTGATGAAGGACCGACAGTCTATGCAGTCTACGCATATGCTTGATTGCTCTCCTCAATAACAATGATTCCCTGAATCAAGGCCAGATCTTACTAAAATTCTTGATTCTGGTTAAAATAAAAAACTGCTGATGAATGTACACATAAATTACTCTGTTAACACAGAATGGTAGCTTTAAGACTGCTGAATCAGGGCAAGAATCAAGGGGTTTTTATACAAATACTCATAATTACAAATTTAAATTTGCTTTCCATTTAAAAGTTGCTATTTTGGCACATATCCCCGCTAGAGAACTCATTTGCTACAATAGTAACTGAAAGAGAACATAAAAAGGATGTGATCATAGTTGTAGCATATTTTAAACAAAGTTGAATTGCTATAGATGGAAAATCTTTTGCAATATTTGAATATAGTTCACTAACCACTTATTTAAAATGAATTTTGGGCAAATGCTTTATTTCTTAAGTAAATAATTCTTTGGTTTTGTTCCTAGTTTACAGTAGAAATTCTGGCCCAGACACAGCAGTACAAACTGTTAATGGCATTTTCTATTTTAACTTTTTAAAATAAAATATCATCCATTTCCTTTTGAAGGCAAAAACAAGACAAATATTTCACATTAAAAATATGATAAATACCAGCCATTTTGTGCTCAATAGAACCAGAATTAATTTCTGTGAACCAGTGGTATTCATTTTTACAGCAATATTTCTTTTGAGTGGTTCCTTGTGGCTGTGGGAAATATGAAGCAAAACCATAAAGCAAACTTCTGAGGACAGTTAACCATGAACATATTATATTTTTCTATATAAGAGAATGGTGAAAGTGTTCATCTTGAATTGATCTTCTCTTTGAAACTTGAAAATTAGTGAAGAAAATATATTCTGCTCAGCTGTGTTTCTACACATCTGCACAGGACCGTTCTCCAGTAGGATTTATTGAGAAACAGGTGCATTCTCAAACAAGAGAATTTCAAACTAGTTTGGAAAAAAAATCACTTTGCTCAGTGTGTCAGGAACTAGTGATGGGCAAATCAGGTCCATATTTGACTCAATATGGGTTTTCCAACTCCCTTGAACCAATCCAATCCCTCTAAGAGGTTCAAAATTTCAGCAACCATTTTTTTTCATTTTACATACCTCTATATTCCTTGGCTGTAGATTGCCCACAAAGAGAAATGCTAGAATACTACGTGAAAACCATGCTATTAGTGCTACTAGGCTGATCAGCAATAGCAAATGCCAATCATTAGCATTACTTTTATCATAAAATGTACATTGTGTATTTGTTTCTACACCGATATTAGACCAAATTTCAATGAGGGTAGGTTGTCATTTATTTTTTACATAAATTGAGTCCCTGTGACGGTGTCAGCTTGGCACCATTGGAGAACTAAGCCATCTTGGCATCCATAATACAGGGTAGGCAGTGGAGATTTCTTCATACTGTCCCAGAAACAAAAGGCAATTGTGATTTGGACAAGGAGCATATCTAGCGATAAGAAAGTAGCTGATCAGGGCACACTGGTAAATGAAAGACAGACATACGTGGCAAGCAGCAACATTATTAACTTAATGGGGAGGGGCACTATTGACCCACCCCTCCCTCCCACACATTTATATAATCAATAACTTCTTTTTACAGGCAAAAGGTTCCCCAGCCATATCCCAGATCTCATGTGCCTTGGGGAGCTAGCCCTTTTAGCCTTTCTCTGCACTGGACACTGGCCGCAATTTGCAATGAATGAAGCATTCCTATATCACCATGGCCCCACACAGATGAGAAAGGGCCCAGAGAGGCCCTGGTGGTAGTGCTACCCCCACCCCTCTTGCCCTGTCAATCATGTATGATGGGGAGAATCCCTTTAAAAAGGAGGAAACTTCAGTCATGAGGCGTGGAGGAACAGGATTGCCCCAAGCAGCAGACTGCAGGAGCGACTTTTTTTCTTTTTATAAGCTATTTTTAAGAAATAGCTTAGGCCTGTAACAAATACTGATGCCAAGAGTAGACCCCATGTCCATTTACCCCAGATGGAAAACTGGTAGCAGCTTCCCCAAGAGTGGGTCCCACGCAAGTCCTAAGAGAACATATAGCATGTGGCTGTGACAGCAGATCTACCCTGACAACAGTCATTGTATGATTTTTCATAGTGACTTCAGGCCTGAAGCCTGTTCACTGTGACAAAATTGGACCATGTTAACTATAACTAGAGCATTTGGACTAACTAATTGGACCCAAAACAATGAATGTGGCTCCTCAGGTGAAGTAAGTGAGAGTTGCCTCTTGTAAGGGTCAAGACCAGGCAGACTAGTTTATGTGATCTCTTATTTCACCAACAGCAGAGAAGTACCCCTTGTAGTTCCCCTAGGCAGGCTACCCAGATGAAGTAGAGGTGAAGACTTTAGTTATCAGCTGTGCCTTCCTGACCAGTCTCCCTCCTCCACATCTGGTGTCAAGCTCTAACCCAGCTACTCTGTCACCTGATTCCAGTAACTGCAGCCATGTAAATCAAAGATCACAAGACCCTAAAGCAGTTCAAACTCTTTACCTTAAATATCTTATTTTTCCTTTTCCCTCAGTTTCATATTTTTATTTCGAGGGGGATGCTTCTTTGCTGTGAATGTGTGGCCTGAATGTATGTGTGCATTCATGCATGTCTTTTTGGGAAACAGCGGCATTAATAATTATCTTAGATTAAACCCTAAATCTATCACTTAATCAGTAAAGTGCTTCCTTGGTTGTAGAAGTATTATTTGAAGCTGCTATTGTGAGCTGTGAACATTGTTCAGCAACTAATTCTGTTCTGAAGTCACTTAGTAAAACTGGCATACTCTGTGGGTTGGGGAATAAGCAGAGAAAAATATTAGCTGCCATAACACTAAGATTTAAGGAGGAAATGTGGAGTGGCATTGAGATTGTAGGTTAAAGAATTCAATTTGGCCTCCATACTTCTTTAAGACCTAAGTGGAGTCTACTGCTCCAGGCAGTAGTCTAAAACCAAAATGGACAGTCACATCCTACACCAGCTAACTTGATTTCACTGTCGAGACAGGATCTTTTAGTTGGGTATTTTTAGGTTAAAGCAAAACAATACCTCCTTTAGCCTCCTGATGCATGATTAATAAAAGGCAATTCTTTCTTATGTCAGCCTCATGAATTGATTAGCCACTGAATTAATATCGTGATTTGATAAACTGATGATCTAAGCCAATATCATTATTCACCCATTGAACTATTGATTCAATCTAAGTTGTGACCTTGATTTGATCATTGTATTGTTTCATTCTTAGTTTAGTGAAGTAATAGTAGCTTTAACCTTAGTGATATATTTGTTCAATTTAAATATTTGCGTGCTTATTCTATTTAATAAAACCCACAAAAGTACACCAAACTGGTTTATTCTTTCAAATTGCAACATGTATCAGAATCACAAGGACTAAGGTAAATTAGCTGAGTTCCAGAGAACTGTTTGGCCTTTTCCTTAAATTAAAACCTTCACCCTCACAAATGCAAAGTATTGTCTGTATGTTGCTATCCTCAGAACATAAAACACAATAAATGTATGTGGCTTTTCATTATAAACAGCAGGAACTAGTGGCACTAGATTGACTATTTCTAAACTGATATTGTTTATAGATGTATGAATTGTTTATGTATATATAAATATGAATGAAGACAAACTCTTAAATGCTTTGTAATTCAGGGGCCTTTCTGGGATTCTGTGGCCATTTTCCTTTCCAGTCTGCTGAAAGATTATATATTGGAGATACTGAACAATAGATTAAAGTTATAGCCCATACATATTCAACGATTCTGTCCCCTACAGTACCATTGCATTGATGATCTGTTTTTTTAAGAGTTCGTAATCACATTCCAGCCCTGCTGTGAATGCATGAATCATTCATTCGAAGCAAATATGGTGAGTTTACAGATCTGGGGGTGGAAGCTGGAGAACAGAGGGGGTCAGTGAGAGGAGCTTTTCCAGCAGTGGGATAACCAGTGCCAATTGCATCATCCTTCCAAATGAGGAGAGGAAAATAGTGACTCACTGCAAGCTGGTTGTCAGTGAAGACAGACTTTCAAAAATTCATATCCCAAAGAGTAACTTTTGTATTCCATGTTCTATAAATAGAATGTGTGCATATAAAGCAAACACATGGCCCCATTAAATAAATTTAAAACTGAGGGAAAGATCTTCAGCTGGAATAAAATAGTATAACTTCACTGACAAAGGAATTACACCACCTTACACCGGCTGAGGATCTGGCCCCAAATATACTCTTAGCCAAACACGCTGTTTTGTTTGCTTTTATTTTTTGTAGTTTTGTGTCACAGGAGTTTTCTTTGAAGAATATAAAATCAATATAAGCTTAAGTTATTTTTTTTTAAATTAAATGTTAAGTTTTGCACTGAACACTAAGAGCAGCTAACAGTAAATGCCTGAGGGAGAGATGGGTTGATGTTGTATGGCTATGTGAGATAGGACCAGCCACAGACACATCTTGACATGTAAAATATTGGCAGACACAATAGTATCCCTCAAGCATCTATTTGGCCCTAGCTTCAGCTAAATCATTTGGGAGTAAAACTGACAAGGACAAAATCATCTGGCTCATTCCATAGAGACCTCCATTCCTTCTTTCTTCTTGCCCCTTTGTGGCTTATGTAGCTATGTAACCAGAAGATGATGTCACTGTTTTCTGTGCTCCACATGTTCAACTTCAAAAAAATCCTCAGCAGGCAAGGGACATCTGCCATTTTGTGTTTCAGTTCAGACGCAGAATGTTAGAGTGAGTCACTCTGATTTCTGTCTCTGTCTAATAGACATTTCTTTGTTTGTTGTTTTCTTAAGCTGAAAATATCTGTTTTCCTCTGTGTATGTGGGAAAACATCACTCCCTGGACCTGTGAGGCTGCTGTACTTCTTTCCAAGCTGCATGATGTTGTCTAGTGTTTGGATCAGGGCCCTGTCAAATGTACTCAGCCATTGTGTCAATTATTCTTTGCTTACAATGCTTTCTGTCTCTTTCTGTCAGGCACGAAGAAGGAGCCCATGGTATTTTTAAATCGGGGTCCACAATCGTAATGCTTTTGATCACATATTTCACTACCAAGAAATCCACTTTTTTTTTCCCTGCTAGAGTCCTCTTTCTTGTTGCACCACGTGAACTTCAGCTCACTTTTTTTTCCAACAGGAAGATCAAATAGAATGACCTGGCAAACACCAGTATGATCCTCATTGGACAGGATCTTGGAATTGTCAAAGGGCTACGGAGTCCATATTAATCACTCTGGTGAACAGATGGAGATCGCATGTGTGTGAGACATAAAATTGAGGCTTGTGGATACTAACAATGCACTTCACTGATTAAATAGTGTCCTTCTATATAGGATGGGGGAATGCACAGCGGGTCCTGGAACCCACATGGCAATTAATCAAATAAAAGAGAGAGGTGACTTCATTATTCACAAATAGCGTTGCAGGTGTAATATAAAGAGCCCTTTCCAGCATTGTCTGGGGATGCATAAGCATCCTTGTGTGATCACTTAGCTGGCAAACTGGTGTGGGACTTAGTGGTGTGAAGAACCTTGTGTTGGCATATCACTCTGAATATGGGAAGGGTCAAATTGAAGAAAATTCGAAATTATATCTTAATAAGGCAGTTGAATGGTTGAAAGACTAATGAGGTTTTGGATTTTGCATGTATTCAGCAGCCAATATGGTGCACCAAATTTCAAGATTCTAGATCAATGGGAATATAGTAAATAAGTGTCAGTCAACTAACAAACACCTATGGTTTTGTTTTAGCTACTGTGAGGCAAACCTACATACATGCCAGGGCTGCTCACTCAACTGCCATGACTTATGCACCTCCTGATTTACAGACACCCCAACCATGGCCCCATAAAGTCACAAGACCTCCTCGTCAATCTCCTCCTGGCATTGGCCAAGGTGGCCGTCCACAATACCAGGAAGAGGATGCTGGATGGGGAGGTGCTCTGAGACTATAGGGTCAAATCCCACTCCTTCCTTAGGTCACATCTTTGGGCATAATTCTGGGCCACATCCACTGGGTGCCTTTGAGGAGCAGTGGGCACAGTCTGGGGTTCTCTACTCAGGGTCCCCCTCTGATTTTGACCCTGTATCCCTCACTCTTGTCCCTGTTTTATCACTTGTTGTCCCCTACATTGAGTCCTGGGTCCAGTGGCTCCTCCCCTTACGCTGGGGGAGGGGCCTTTAGATGTGGGTAGGCTTGCGCCCGCCCATTCCCCCAGAGCTTCAATAGCTGCCATGACTCACCCCTCCAGAAGAGCCACACATTGCTCAGGTGTGCTGCAGCAGTTCAGCTGCACTAACTCATCCTGTAAGCAGAGCCTGCACTGACTCATCCCTCAGGCATTCTGCAGCATGCCTGATCTCTGGACAGGGCGCAGATCAGATGACCCCAACACACAGGTATTTCACTGACACTTCCCTCTCCCCCCCACCCCCCACCCACCCCCCCAGCTGCAAGTTAAGCTGTACAACAGCACTACTTGACCAGGAATCCTCCAGCTGCATTGCGGTGTTACAGACTTCCTAGGCTTTCAGCCTGCCCTTCATCCAGTTCCTGTTCCTGTCCAAGTCTTGTTCCAGACCACTTCAGCCTTGTCCATTCTCTAATCTGACATTGCTGTAGCCCTGTTCCTGACCCGCTCCAGTCCTGCACCCACTTCCTGATCCCAGGGCCTCGGACTGACCCCAACCTGGCTTTGGCCTTCATCTGGACCCTATGATCCACATTCAGCTTGTCTATGAACTCTGACCTCAGTTCTGACCCACGGACTGTCCCCAGTTTGAGCGCTGCCATTGGCCTGGTCCCAACCCTATGGCCAGTTTCTACTCTTAGCAGCTTTTCTTGACCACAGATCCAGTCCACAGGCCTGACTGCCTAGAATCCAGTTAGAGCCTGACAGATACATGGGCTAGAGCTGGGTGAATTATTTAAAACAAATAATGGACATGATAAATTTCACCTCTTTCTCTGTGAAACAGACTTCTATTTTCTTAAAATCACTTGTTATTCAAAATTTGTGGCTAAATAGTTCCTGTGAGTAACAACTGGTCTCTAGTTAATTCAGGAGCAGCTTGTTGGGAGATTTTAATATTTAAAATTTGAGTTGTTCTGAGTGGACATTGAGATGGCATAGGTATGTTCCTGTTCCCTGATTAGGCAAGTATCTTCATATCAGTCTTAGAGTATGAATACTTGCAGTGCAAATTCAAAATCAGCTTTCCACAAATATTTTGCAATATTTGCTTAAAATTTGCTATATGAGCAAATTCCTTCCAGTAAATTCATCATGCAGAATATTTGCAAAAAGTGATTTAAAAAAAGCCGGGATGGAAGCATAATCAAGGCAAAATCATTACAAAAATGTGAACAGTTCACACAAGGCACAAAAGCATGTTTTGCTGTATTTGCCCACTTCCAGTTATGCACATATTGCATATTCCAAACCGTGCTTACCTCTTTATATCTTTATTTAGATAGCTGAACTACATCAGCTTCTTTCAGCAAAAGCAATTGAAGTGATCTAGTTTGTATTTTGCTATGATACATTTGACTTAGCAAATAGTATTTCCTATTGAGTTCACTCATATCACACTCACAGGGAACAGACGTTCTATATTTGTTAATGTTAGTTCATTTTCTGAAGGTGAGTGGATGACATGCATTCAAAGTAAACATTCAGGGGCAATAAAGATAATGGCTGAGCTCCTGAATTCATACCAATATATGTGCCGAGCACAAGCACAAACCTGATAAACGAATAGATTCGTTGGGAGCACCAGTTCCTAATAATCTCAGAGCCTTATATAAAAATACTTCTACCCTGATTTCTGCTTGGTAAATGAACTAAAAACTTCCCCCCAAATTTAGAAACCAATGATGAGGTTATCGATTCAGCAAAACTCAAGTCTATGCATAACTATGGATTTCAATTGGACTACTCATTTGCTTAAGTGTTTTGCTAGACTGGGGCCTCGGTCAGTTCAATTATTTATATGGTATATAGTTCTTGCAATCATTCTGCTCCCATTCTCTGCACGGGGAGATTGGGTTGTAGTAGCTACACCATCCATTTTACAGCCTGGGGAGAGAAGATTCCTCCCCTCTGTCATCCTACCCCTGGTGGCCACCGTGTTCCTTACTAAAGCCATGAGCTGACCTCGAGATTTATCCCTACATACTAGCATGGAAAAGCTCTGATGATGTTAAACCATTTGTGAAAGCCTCATGATATTTACTTTTGTGTTTTACTAGCCCTACTCCCATTTTGCTTAGGACTTCGGGAACTTTGTTTTCCTTAGAATACTGTAGCATTTGAGATATGGCCCACTACTGCTAACACTGAGGCTATATCTTCACTGCGGAGTTAGCCTGGGCCCGCATTTAACACCTTTCTTATCCACACCCTAAAACCTCTCCCTCAAGTTTAGTGGCACTTTCAATGCTGTCTGGCCTACCTAGCTGGGGTGCAGGTTACAGCCAAGATTTCGCTCTCACTCAGGCTGGTAACCCACCCACTTTGCAGTGTTGACACAGGCTAAATCACCTGAGAGCTGATAAGTATCAGGGGGTAGCCATGTTAGTCTGTATCCACAAAAACAACAAGGAGTCCAGTGGCACCTTAAAGACTAACAGATTTATTTGGGCATAAGCTTTCGTGGGTCTGAAGCTTTCATGCATCTGAAGCTTTCGAGGGCATAAGCTTTCATGCATCTGAAGAAGTGGGTTTTTTACTCACGAAAGTTTGTGCCCAAATAAATCTGTTAGTCTTTAAGGTGCCACCGGACTCCTTGTTGTTTTTTTGAGAGCTGATAGTCTTCCAGTGCCTTCCCACAATTCCCTCTGTGTGAGCAGAAGAAAAGACAGGTTCCCCCCAATTGACTGATAAAGAATCAGAGCAGCTCAGCTTATTACAGCACAAAGAATCATGGGATATGTCCTCAGAAGTGCTAACAGAACTGGGTGTTGACCACCCAGGCAAACTCTTCAGTGAAGACCTACCAATACACAGTGAAGTTAACTCATGTGAATAGTTCCACTGGTCACTGTCACAAACAGGATACAGGGCTTGATGGACCATTTGTCTGATCCAGTATGGCTGTTCAATGTTGTTAAATCAAGTAGTCCCATTAAAGATAAACACACGTATAAGTGTTTATAGCTTTAATTTTAAAATATCCAAGCTGGGCAAACAAATAGCAATAAATTGCAACAGCACAGTAGCAGATTTTTTAATATACAGGACAATATAGACTACCCACCTGAGATCTACACCTGTGGGATTAGCTGCTTGTATGATGTTTAATTGTTTGCCAAATTAGTAAACAACAAGGAATTTCCACTCGGCATATTGGCATGGACTTTGGGGAAAATTTTGCTTTCATTTGGCACACTCGGCTGGAATTAGCATTTGCCTAAAATGGACATTTCTCACTTGGGTCCTGATCCCGTGTGGTGCTGAATACTCTCAACAATCATTGAATTAAACTGACTGGGAAGTGAGGGGTCTCAGCACCTTGTGTGTTTGGAATATTGATTGGTTTTTTTCTGTGGGAAAGGACAGACATTTATGGATATTGGTTCACCTCTCTTATTCTGTTTATGTTTGGAATCTAAGCCTTACAGGTACAGCACATCCCAATATGCAGAGAGGTACATGCATAAATCCTTGCTGTAAGAGATAAATATAGCGGACCATAAAAGGCATAACATGATTGCAGTATACTTCGTGGGAATCTAACAGTTAGAGCATGAAGTATTGTGTAATGCTTTTGCAGAGTCTGTCTCAAGAATGTGGAATGTGACAATGTGATAAGCGAGAGAAACTGGAATTTTCTTTATAGCTTACAACATTCTTTCCAACTCCTGACTTAGCTGCTGGAAATGTTTGCAAATTGCACTACCTTGAAATGCTGCTATTTAAATATGTACCCCTTAAAATTGCCAACTTCCACAGAAAATGAATGGAAAGGCAGCAACTCAAAACCAGCAAACATTTTTTATAAGTTAAAAAGAGACACCAGCCTGACTTAAATATGGCATTTCAAGAATGTTAAAAATCATCAAAAATAAATACAGATGGAAAAGAGAGATGGACAAAACTTCTAAGAAAGCTTTTCCCTTACTATTGCTACTGTTTAATAGTCTTGGGTGGTCTAGTAATGGAGAAAAACTACCATCTTGTCTGAAATCACTAAATTTTTGTTTACATGGAGAGATTTTGGTGCACATTGTCAACCTTGTTTGTTTCAAAGCCTTTTTAGACTGAATCATACATCATAATATTCGCTAAGCACAAATTCTAGCTTCAGGAAGGGCATGATGTAGATACCTTATGAATCTTTAAAGAAATATTTGCATTATATAAAATGGGCGCTAGTAACATTTCATTCCTAAATCTTTTCATACGGACTTGTATTTTTTATTCTCAAAACAGTGAGTTCTATTCCCTGTTTACAAGCATTAAAATCATCAGTATGAATGAAAATAGGGTTGTGTTAGGGCTTCATGGGCTTAGTTACATCCCTTTATAATTTCTATCAGCTGCAGTACTTGGCAATGAGTTTTTTCAAGTTCTGAAAAAAGTCTATGTTTCCACTCAGCACTCATCTGTCCCAGTAAACTAATGGAATTTTGTTTTGGACAAATATACAAGGGCAGAACAGTGATATTTGTACTTCTGAAGAGCAGTGTATGCATTTGTTATAAATTTGTATAATGTCACGCATGTATGAAACATTTCCAGGTTCCCTGTAGCTTCACTGAAAGATAAAATGGATGACCAGTTGTCAACAGTGTGTCTAGTACAGTCTTCCTACAGTACCCCTATTACAGTCTATGATCATTTGATTCTGTACAAACCCAGCTTTGAAGCAAAAACAATTGCCAGAGCAATTTTTCAATATGTTGACCTTCATTTTTAAAGTTCCTCATGTACATCAAAAGGGTCTGTAGAGCTAAACAGTGAAAAGAGATTTTTTGTTGTTGTTCATTTCTGTGGAGCTACAGAAAGTGGCTCTTAAAATATGCATGATTCCCACACAAAATGCAAATAAATTGAGCCATTTTGTGATTGCTCAATCATATGAATTAAGCTAACACTTAGCTCTGTATTAACTCTACTCTCAGGTAACCATTACAATTAAAACAGCAACCTTTAGAGCTTTAGAATTTTAAGCTCTTCAAGTGGATTACCATCTGAAAAGTGCTGTTTTCAGAGACCAATTAAGACTGCATTATCATTGCTTTTCACCAAAGAACAATGATAATACCAGCATTATCAAGGTCTAGTCCAAAGCTAATACAAGCTGCAAATTAGGATCTCAACAGATCTCTTAATGTATATTATAAAAGCAAAGACTCTATGCCCAGACATGTCCTTTTAAAAATACTTTATCCTTCTGGCAAGGGAATTTAAATGTGTAGTAATAATGATGAAATTTAATTGGTGACATGGAGCTGCAAGTAACTACAATTTTTTTTTTTACTTTCTACTCTGAATGTTTCTTTAAGTCACTTATGTCATAAGATTTTTCAATTATAACTTAGCTACAATATTTTGTCAATTTAAAATATTTTAATTTAACTTCAATTTCCAAAAAGATGCCAAGGGCTCTTAATCTGGGTAGAGAAAATGTGGATAAATGAGGATGAAAATGTCGAGGTGGCAACATTTTCTCCTTTCAAATTCATGTTTACTGGAAATTATCATGTGCTATGGCAATCATCTACAAATGGGAAATATAAGGGGGCAAATCAAATTCCCAAATCTGTATCTTAGCTGATTTGTATTATATAGGAGTTAACTTACTCCTTCAAACCTCTCTGAACTCTCCAGAAAATGTTAGGGGATTTATGTGACTTCACTTACAATAGAACATAGCTACATTTTTAAAGACTAGATTGTCCAGGTCCTTGTCATTATGAATTGGCTTAAAAGACAGATGAAAATACTATCTGATTATGATTACCTTTTAACTGTGCCTTCCTAAATAATTATTTGCAAACAAAGACTAAGTGGAAATGGTTTTGTGCAAACTTTAGAATTGGTAGCACAGAAACACTTGGGTCTGTCTCATCCACCTCATGTTGTAGTTTTTCAGTTTTATCTGTTAGTTTGGGTTTTTTTCCCTTTTCTCTGCATTTACTTTTTTTTTTTTTTGGTGGATGGACTTCCTTCTTTAACTTTGCATCTTAACCACTATTGCAGGGGCGGGCAAACTTTTTGACCTGAGGGCCACATCGGGTTTCGTAAATTGTATGGAGGGCCAGTTAGGAGAGTGGGTCGTGGGCCAGCCCCCACGTCCTATCTGCCCCCCCCCGGATCTCCTGCCCCATCCAACCCCCCCATTCCCTGATGGCCCCCCTGGGACTCCTGCCCCATCCACACACACCCGCTCCCTGTCCCCTGACTGCCCCCGGACCCCCGCCACCCCATCCAACCCCTCCTCTCATTCCTGATGACCCCCCCGGGACCCTTGCCCCATCCAACCCCACCCCTTCTCCCTGTCCTCTGACTGCCCCCGGAACCCCTGCCCCTGACTGCCCCCTGCCGCCCATCCAACCCCCCGCTCCTTCCTGATTGCCCCCCAGAACCCCTGCCCCCATTCAACCCTGTTTCCCCCCCCCGACCACCATCCACATCCCTGCCCGCTGACCATCACCCCAAACTCCCCTGCCCTCTATCCAACCCCCCCCCCCGATCCCTACCCCCTTACCGCGCTGCCTGGAGCACCAGTTGCTGGCAGCGCTACAGCCACGATGCGTGGCTGGAGCTGGGCCACACTGACGCTGACGCCACCACGCAGCACAGAGCACCAGGTCAGGCCAGGCTCTGCAGCTGTGCTGCCCCAGGAGCTCACAGCCCCACCACCCAGAGCATTGTGCCGAGGGCAGAGCGAGTGAGCTGAGGCTGCAGGGGAGGGGGACAACTGGGGAGGGGCCGGGGGCGAGCCTCCTGCGCCAGGAGCTCGGGGGCCGGGCAGGATGGTCCCGTGGGCTGGATGTGGTCCATGAGCCATAGTTTGCCCACCCCTGCACTATTGGCACAGTTGTGCTAGCAGGAGCAGGTATGAATCGTACAGCTGGGAATCCTGTAAGCATCATGATCCAGATCCACAGATGGGCAGTAACATGCCTAGGAAATCAGTGGAATAACAATGGGGATTTACAAAGCCTGAGCCTAGGATCCCCATACAATGACTGGTGAGAGATAGGCACCTAAGAATAGGATGCACAAAAGCCAGTATACTAGATGGGGAGCCACTTAAGACAGCCAATGGGAGATGCTGACGAGAGTGGTGTTACCTAAGCCTTGCTGTTCTCAGAGAGTTCAGGGCTTAATGCCAGGCTGCAGGAAAGTGCCTATCTCTGCTTGCAATCCATGGTCTCCTGGAGTCAGGCAGCTTAGCTGCTTAAGCTGTTTCTTGCAAGAGGGAGTTAAGCAGGTGCCTCCCTCCACACAAAATGCCATGGGGGAAGAGTGAGAAGGACAACAGTCTCCCTTATAACCATTAGTGCCATGATTAGGGTACAGAAAGCAATAACCAAAGAGGAGGTTTGTTAAAGAATTTCTCCAGTATGTAGCAGACTTTTTATATGCTGAGCTACTGTAGGTGCTGATATCCCATTTTACATCTAATGGCGATGCAAAGTCAAGAAAGAGTTTTGGGTTTTGCTTCTGTCTTTGGTTGCAGCATTCTGGGGACTGGAGTTGTCCCCCATGTTGGTTCCAAGAGGCAGATATTGTTTCTGGGCTAGATCCTTAGCCCTCTGTCCAAGTACTCTCTGCTGTTCAGGCAACACAAACTGACTTGAAAAGATGGGTATCTGGGGATTCCCCTAGCAAAGGAGAATCCTCAAGACCTGTCGAGCCGTTGTAACTGGTGCTATGCCACCGCCCTACTGTAGGGGGCATATTGGTGGTGGTCTGGGGCATGGGTTTTACCAGTCCCAGATAGAGAAACCTTTTTCTGCTCTTTAGATCCAGCACCTCAGTCAGTTTGTGTGGGATCCTAAGGATCTGGGTCTCTGTTCTTAATACTACTAAAGAAATATCTGTTTTCTATGGCTTATCTAGTTCAATACAAGTTTTGATATTTTGTTTGTTTGTTTTGTTTTAAATTGACAGAGAGTAAAGCACCTTGGGACATGTTGTGTAAAAGAACTGTTTGTATTTGCACTGCTTTGTTTACCTGTGAGCAGCAATCAATATCGCATGTATTTCACCCTGTTCATCTACCAGATGTGCTCTTGGAATATCATCTTTTATTATCTATTCCAAATGGAGATTGTATTGAATCAGATATGAAATCAAATAATAAAAGCACTACAGCAGCCCTTATATTATGCTCTTTTAATATCACGTTATGTGGTCCTCACATTTTCCATTTTTAGCATGCCCCAGATTGTCATTTGGAGGCTTCTTGCTAGATTTGTAATCAGGTTACCAGAAAGGTCAGATTCAAAGCAAATTGAAGTTAACACAAAGACTCCTGTTGACTTCAGTGAGCTTTGGATCCAGATGTTATTGCACTTTGAATTACCCCTAAATCTGTTATCATATGTCAATCATTTTCTTGAAATTATCATAACTCAGGCATCATTGTTGCTCATATTTCATGAACATAAATGTGTACTGAGAACAGTTATGAAAAAGAGACTAATCCAAAAACCCTGCACTGCTGAACATACTGAAAATCTGAAGAACTATCCCTAGTGGGGGGAAGAATTAGCGCAGAAAGAACAGAGGCATGCGAATGTGCAGAGAATCCTGACCCTCTGGATTTCCATGTGGAATGCCAGGTCCTGCTTCTCCATGTGCTATCCTAACCTCCCTCATTCTTGTAACATGGTCAAATCAATGGCTATGCTGTCATTGGTCCCTTAGTCACTGGCCACATAGTATAGTCCCCTCCAAAGATGGTACAGGCCACAGATACAAAATTAATGCTAAAGCAATATTAATTTATACTACACTTTCCACTGCATAATAGACATATTATGGGTATAATAGGTATACTGAGGTCAGAATACCACCTAGAGCAGTGGTTCCCAAACTGGGGTTCATGAATCCCTAGGGTTCGCGAAATGTTACAGGAGGTTCTCGGGAAAAAATTCCCTAATTGTGGACAGAGCTGTCCCTAGGGACCCCGGCATGGGGCCAGCAGCCCGCAGCGCCTGGACTTCCAAGAACTAAGCAGATCAAAGCAAGCATATCTATCACACTGAGGAGATTTAAACTTCAAGACTTCTTATAAGAAATGGAAAGAGAGGTGGATATTTTTTGCTGTTTTTAAAATTAAATAGGCAGCTAGTATTGTTTTTTAAATTATTATGAAGAACAAGTTTAAGCTTTGTTGTAACATGCGTTGTTTGCCTGGACTGCTCAAGACCTGAATGCTTGTGTAGGAAGAACTCTTTGACTTCTTAAATACCTTCATGCTGATTCACATCTGATACTCCTTGATGAAACACAGGAGCCTTGTCTTATAACAGGCTTATTCAAAGTGATACAAGCTATGAAAGTGAGATCTTGGAAGAGTGTTGTCATTTTCATAATGTAATAAAAATACTATAATGATAAATAATAATTAATAATAAATAGTGTGTAATAAGCATGTCATAAAAACAAATTTTATATTTCCAAGATCACTGCTTTTATAATTTATACTCAGGTAAAGGAGAAAATCCCTGGAAATATTCATTTTTAGGAGGGGGTTCGCGAGACTTGACATTTTAGTGAAAGGGGTTCACGGGTTGTTAAAATTTGGGGACCACTAACCTAAAGCAACTGACTCGCAGTGCTGCCCCCATCAGTCACTTCCCCCTTAGATTTTGTGGCGATTCAGATGTGTCTTTATGCACAGCAGCAGTATAAAAAGTTGTTTTTTTTCTAGTCTCCCCCCACTTCTCACACCCTGCCTCATTTTCATTTATTTACTTTCCTCCATGGTTTGCCACAGAATAGAGGGGAGCATTTGGCCCTATATGATCAGAAAAGTCCTTTCACAGTTTCAGAGTTAAAACCTGGGGCTATTATTGAATAAATTTTTTCCCTGGAGAGTTCGGGCCAGATTCTGACCTCATTGACACTGGTGTACGTCTTGTGTAATCCCACTGACTTCAAGTGTTTCACACTTTGTAAAACTGAGATTTGGTAATAAATACAAAAGACGTATGAGAGAGAAGGATGTTAGCTAACCCACAACACTGCTGACAGGGACCTTCCAACCCTTGATTTGTGCACAAGAGCCCCTGATCCTGTACCTGTTGAAATCAATGGAAAGACGCCCATTGGCTTCAATGGGTGCTGGATCGAGTTCAGATTCACCAGGGAGCTGCCTTGTTTTAATGTCTCCCTGAGCTGCACCACCTACAGCACTGGGAGATGATGATGTGATGTCTCTCCCAGAATGATTGTTTCCTGTAGTAATTTAATCTAAAATGGTCAGGCAAGTCAAGCATCAAATAAAATACACTTCCCGTTGGCTTCTAAGCACACATGTGATTTGCTGAAATTAATTGAAGTTTGCTGCTGTTCAGATGATCTCTCATATAATTATTATTCTAGTTTAAATAGCATAAATTAGGCATCATTTTAGTCAATTTCATGTATCTCTTTTAATCCTGTTTCCTCTGTTTATTTTTATCATTTTATTGTCTCTGCCACTATTGTCTGTTATCACCCCAGCCCTGTGCCTCGCACTGTCTGCCCATGGCCACCATAACCTTTTTATTTCTAGCACTTAGCTGATCCTATCCTAAATGCCTTTTATCCCTCACTGAATGTAATCTGAGCACTTAACTTCCACATATCTATCCTCTTCTTCTGTCCTCTCCTTTTACAAGGGTATTGACTCCCCAGTGTTTTCCTTTTCACTTTTACTATGTGCTTCTTATTTCCTGCAGACTGAAAAAGGCCCCTAGGCAAGCCATAATCTGCAATCATATTTACCATTTCCAGTGTTTGTTTTAGAAATGGTTTTTTATCTTGTAGCCAGCACATTGACATTTATTCTTTGTTTTTAATGTTACAGATTTTTTTTAAGTAAACTGAGATAGCTGGCTTGATGACAAAGAGCAGCCTGTCTGCCACAGGGCTGCCAACAAGGGGACTTAATCTTAAAACTAACCCTTGGGAAGGGAGCATTCAGGGCCTGTTTCAGATCTCACATACATTGGTAGAAATCAGGAATAACGCCAGTGAAACCAATGGAGTTATGCTCCTGTAAAGCAGGTGAAATGTAAGATTGGAATCTGACCCTTTGGACGGTTTTGCTGTGCTTATACAAGCCACAAACTAATCCCCCTCCTTCTTCATTCATAAACTTCAGGCTCACTGAAGGAAGGTGCAAGTCTAGCCAGAGAAATGTGGAACACTTAAGGAGGAGAAGGGGCAACCCCAAGAAAGAAAGACTTGGCAACAACTCACAAATAGAAGCCCAGTGAGTAGAGCTTGTTGGAAATGTGACAAAACATCTTTCTGTCAGAAAATTCTGCTTTTTCAAAAGGTAAATGCTTCATGGAGACCTGTCCATTTTGATAACATTTTGTTCCAGCAGGGAAAAAATGAAAAAACAAACAAACTTTGATAACATTTTCAGAATGAACGTTTCAACTTTCCATTTCAAAATGACCTTTCATTTCCAAATGTATTTAAATTCATTTGTATAACATAAAATAAAAATGTTTCCAGTGCCCCAAAACACATTTCTTTCAAAATTTCCTGAAAACAACATTTAAAATGTTTGACTCTGGTCAGTTTTGGAACAGAAACATTTTCAAAATCATGGCATTTCCTATGAAACATAAAATCCTGTTCCTGCCCAGCTCTATGAAGGAGCATAATTGGAGAGAGGGGGAGAGAGTGAAGGCTAAAGGAAAATAAGTTTCCTGACTTTTCCAACTTTGAGGAAAGTGGAGATGATTTCATTTTATAGCACTCAGATTCAAAAACTTGGGCAATTTTAAAAATGACTGTTAATTTCATACCAAACCTCAGCATATCCCCTTTAAGAACAAGAAACTGTGTTCGTTTGCTGTAGTGTTCCTCAGATAAATCCTCCCTACAGAGTCTTCTTGTTTGGGAGAACAGAGTTAAAGTTATGTTAAGTGAAGAAACAGACTTTCTGGATTTGTTTGGCAGGAATTATTCATGCACGCTGACATAACTTAAAAGGTTTGCAAAGTTCTAAAATGAATAATTCTGGAGATGTCTCTTTGGAAGGATTAAGAAGTAGAAAAGATTCGGCTTCAGTTTTTTAATCAGTGAAGCACCATGCACTCCTGCTTTTAGGGACTTCTTGTAATCTGCCTTCTCTTTCTCAATCTTGTTCATTTGGTACAGCGAATCTTTCAGCTCTATTAGTGATAATTTACTTTTTCTCTTCAAACGGCTACCACATTTTTCTCATTTTCTGATGCCCATGCAGGTGCACAGTGTAAATGAAGGGAGGGGGGGACCATGATTCAGCAAGACAGCAACTCATGAAGAGCCTACACTGGTGGCAACAGGACAATCAGTGTATTTATAATAGTTATGACCTTTGCTCTAACACAGTAAGCCCTTTTATTTTATTTTATTTTAAAAGAGATGGAATATGTATTCCTGCCTAGGTACTAGTTTGTTTTCATAGACCAATGGGAGGTCTTACTGTGGCAGAACTCAATCAATGAATTCCTTTAATATTCCTGTACTCAGTGGATAAGAGAGAAACTATAATTCTGGTAAATGCCTTGATAGGGTTTTCAATACAAGATGTTATTTGCAAGAAGTCGCTATATAATAGTGCTGTCTTTAGGAAGGAAAGAAGAGTGCTCCAGAACATTTAATGAAATATTTGCACATTTCATACCAATTATCCATATTTTTTTAGGAACTCATTCAAAGCACTCAGCTATTTGATTATTATAATTACTGTACATTCCATATCTCTGAAGAGCACAGATTCCTAATAAGGAGGAAGAAATCTGTCTAGAGGCATGCTCTAACAAAACAATGGAAAATAGTCCAATAACAATGCCCTTTTCATGGTGCTTACCATGCCTGATTGCTGTGTAAGCAAAAGCACAGCAAACTTTTAATGTGAATTAAGAAAATTAACTTGATACTTGGGAGCTTAGGAGGCCAGAAAGAAAACTTGCCTTGTGAGACAGCTTTGCACATAATTGAATCCACTTATATGTTTGCGCTCAGAACAATGCACCAGCCTACACTTTGTTCTTCTTTAACGTAATCTTCCTGAAAAAACAAACTGACTTTATTATTAGTCTTATTGTTCCTGTTGTAATACTTCAATAGAAGTTGTAAACTATTTTCATTTTTTTCTTTTGTGATTAAAAGATAGTTAACATGTTACTGTACTCAGAAACTAAATGTTACATTTATGTTTTCTTTTGTTTTCAGCAGAAGTTTGCATCCATAATCAGTCCCTTTATTTCAAACAATTTTACAGCAAAATCCTATCAAGGGATGTGTGTTTTCTGAAGATATTCCTTGAGCCTACAGTCCAACTGGATTTTCTCTGGAAGCTTTTTCTTCTTTCTAAAATATAAATGTATTGACTTATGTGCTCATAAAGGTATTGGATTGATAGTTCTGGAAATTTAATTCCTTTATGCCAAAGAGGGACACAGGAACAGTACAAATTGCCCTACACTGCCACCACCAATTTACTTCAGTGCTAACACACACAGCAGTGCAGGGGGCAGCTGGAATAGGGCAGGTGTGTAGCCAGGGGCACAGGATTCAATGTTATGTGGCTCCTCCAGGCCTCTGCCATGTTATGGTTCTCAAAGGGCTACTTCAACCAATAGGATACCCAAATATTGAGCCTGGGCACAAACATGAGGATTTGGTCCTTAGTGCAAGTTGTTTTTCCATTAGTGTTGTGGGAGTTTTTGAGCTAAGCTCTGTATATTTCCATATTAGAAATTGTACTAAAACCTTTAAATCAACACATATGTGCAACTGAACATAGTAAGGTATTTGGTTACTACCAAAATGGACTGGATTTGAACTGATGTACTAGGTGAAAAGTTCCTTTAGACCATTACCAATCCCCTAAGTTATCCAACCCACAGCTACCTGGAAATGTTGTTAAATGTAATGAGGTATATTCTGCCTTAAGTGATACATTGAAACCCTGTTGACTTCAGTAGAGCTGCAACTGTGTCATTGTGGGCAGAATTGTGCCCTCTGATTCAGCCTAATAATATATAATTATTTAATTGCCACAAGCAATTTTTTGTCTGTTTTTACTATAGTCAGCTCTACAGATTCAGAGCCACTCTTGCTACAGAGAACTGGATTCCATTCTGTCTTTCACATCATCATCATCTCCAGAATAACCAGCTGGGCTCGATTTCCAGAATTTTTTATTCCAACAACCACCACTCATTCTCATTCATAAGGGCACAGACTACAATGCCCTCTCCTGGTGGGGTGGGTAGAAAACAAAGGGAGAAGCCAAGCAGGAGATGTGGGTTGGTAACGGTAGCAGTCACAGGAAGGAATTAGGACTTTGAGTAACAATCATCTCCCAGGGCTGTTGCTGGAGCAGAGCTCAATAGAGTCAATTCACAGGCAGGTTGGTTAAGATTTACAAAAATGATTTAATTTGTATCAAGGACCAGGACCTCATTGTGCTAGGTCCTGTACAAACACAGGACAAAAGATGGTCCCTTCTCCAAAGACCATATAATCTAAGGGCTGGTCTACACTGGGGGGGGATCGATCCAAGATATGCAACTTCAGCTACGCGAATAGCGTAGCTGAAGCCGAAGTATCTTGGATCGAATTACCTGGGGTCCAGACGGCGCGGGATCGATGGCCGCGGCTCCCCCATCGACTGCGCTACTGCCGCTTGCTCTGGTGGAGTTCTGGAGTCGACGGTGAGCGCGTTCAGGGATCGACATCGCGTCTTAACGAGACGCGATATATCGATCCCGGATAAATCGATTGCTACCCGCCAATACGGCAGGTAGTGAAGACATACCCTAAGTAAAACAAGAGACAACAGCTGGATATAAACAAGGGAGCATGAGGAAACTATGAGACAATACTGGTCAACATGATAGGCAGTAGGTTCAGCACACCAGTGGCCTAATAGTTGTTGATTTTTTATTTTTTTTTAGGCATTACGGAAAAGGAGAATTGTAAAGGAGGACAATGAGGTAGCTTTGCAGATATTTCTGGGGAGCTCCTCCCGAGCATGAGAGGCAGCATGGGAGAAAGCACTAATCATTGATGAATTTAGTGACATTTTGGCTACAATCTCATATTTCCTAGCTCTGTGAGCCAAGCCGTGTTGTTTCCAAATCACTTAAGGCCAGATTTTGTCACTCTTTCTCACACTGAATAGTATCTTGCCCAATAAGCAATTCTGTTGATTTCAATGAGCTTTCTTGTACAAGTCGCTGCTCATCAGTGGGACTAAGGGGTTCACGATTTGGCCAATATGAGTATGTGTTGCAGAATCAGACCCCTAGTGTTTTTCTAATATTCTTTTTAATATGAATACTTTGCAGAAACTGTAGGATGGTGACTTACCAGGACTATGTAAATATAGTACAGTATTTCTGTTTTAATATTTCCAGCATTTCTAAATAGAAACATTTTGCATACATCAGATGATGTCACTCCTGGGGTAATTATGGATAAAATTCTTCTCTTTGATCTGTTATCTGCAACGTGGCTCTCTGTTCCTCATTTTGCATTTTTCCACCTGTGAAATTAATACAAAATGTATAATACAAATTTACAGTAAAGATCAGAGCAGAAGTTTTCTCTTTGTTTTTGTTCATTATAGCTTCAGTTACTTGTCATGCAACCAGGATGAAGAATCACAAACATAGTTGTCTTCTAACACTAAACAAGAAATGTTACTAGAATAAGAAAATAGCTTACTAAAGCTACTTCCTCTCTATCTGTCTCTCTGTTCTCCTCTTCCTAGCTAGAGCATGCTTTTGACTCTTTATAGATTTAAAGAAACAGTACACATTTCCTAGTACTATTTTTTATTTTATTCTGCTGAGCACAGAGGCCCAGATCCTCAAAGGTATTTAGGTGCCTAACTCCCATTGAAATCCACTGAAGGAGTGTAGCAAAGTGAGACTCAATGGTGCGGTGCCTGCTGGTTGTTATCCTGGCAATTATCTCTTTTCCAGCTCTGGAGCGCCCTCTGCAGGCTGGTATCTTGCCTGCCTCAGGCCCCGTGTCCCTCCTGGACCCAGGTGCCCTTTACCTCGGGGTTCAGCCCCAGCAGTACCCCACCATACTCTGGGTCTCCCTTCCCAGGGGAACCCCCAGTCCTCTCACCCACCTTGCCTCAGTGGCTACTGCCAGTCATCATCTAGCCCCTGCTCACTGGGACAAATTGCAGTCTGTAAAGGCCACTCATCATTGGCAAGGGGGTCAGACAGCTGCCTCTGCCTAAGCCCGGGCTGCAGCCTCTGCAACCCCAGTACCTCTTTTGGCGTTTTCGCAAAGCCCACAGCCTGGGGATTTGCCAGGCTGGAGCTCCACAGCTCCTCTTGCCTTTCCCCAGCCCTGCTCTGTTCCCTGTACCCTGACTCCCAGGCAGCCAGGTCCTTCTCCCTCCAAGGCTGGAGAGAGCCTCCTCCAGCATCTGGCCCACAGCCCTCTTATCAGGGCCAGCTGGGCCCTAATTGAGCTGGCCACAGCTGTGGCTGCTACTCCAATCAGCCTAGCTTGGCTGTTCTAACCCCTGTTCTCCAGGAGTGGGGCAGCCACCCCACTACAAGGAGGTAGGCATGTACCTAACTTTGAGGCTCTGGGCCACTGTATCTAGGTGATGACTGTATCATGTTTTAAATTATGATCAAATATTTGGGGCCATTTCTGCTCACTTTTACAACATGCTACTTCATGGGGCACATTGTTCATGTCAAAGGGTGCTCTGCGTGAAAGCATTGCAATTGTAGACATTTGGAACTAAATTCTTCTCCCTTAAGGGGGTGGCCCAGGTATAATGAGAATCAGCATTTGACCACAAATGTTTTCTGAAAGTGCTGTGTATCCTCAGAGTACTCTTTTTCTTTAAAAAGGGCTGCTCAGTGGGATAAAAAATATGCAAAAGAGCCTCTTAATTAACATTACTCATCTTTGGAATATAATAATATCAAACCATCTCCAATTAGACTTTTAGTAAATTGAAACTGATATTGTAAACAGAGTGTTTGACAGCGATTAGCAAAGCTCTGTGAAGAATGTAATCAGTGAATGCTATGCCAGTTATTCATTGAAGGTGGACCTCAGATGTCTAACCAGAAAAAAAGATTATGATGACAAAGTTGAGGATGCGTTACATTACATCAGAATATCCTACAAAAGTGTGGGAACAAACTGTAGCATTTTTTATAAATACATTACTGTGAACAAATTATTATTTTGTCTTGATTTTTTTCCCCCACAGACTTTAATGAGCTTCACAAATAATGAGAAGTTTAGTAAAAAATATATTAAAAACACATTTTCCTTGGAGAAGTACAGCAGACAAAAATTCTGCTTGTAATAAAACAGACTATGGCTAGCTATTGCGTCATGCTCATTAAGGGCTGCATTTATAATTGTTTTAATAATGATTTTCCAGATTGCTTTCATGATTCATAATGGGCTCAGTCTTCCAGTTCATGGGCACCCAAAGTTCCCATTGAGATAAAGAGGAGTTTAGATTATATATGGAATGGAGGACAGGGTCCAATATATGTGTCTTATATAGGCATATTTGTACCTTTTTCTTTTGTATCATGATGACCTACGTATAAACCTCATTTGGCCCAGTCCCAAACTCCACATTCAAGGTCCAGCCCAGCCCCTTATTCTCATGGGGCTAAATCACATATCTCATGCAGGCACACATTGTTTGGAGAGAGAGTAAAGTGCTTCCCCCACCTTGGACAGCCAGTGTAAAGGGGGTCCAGAATCACAGCTTCTGTGCTCAAGGAAATGTAGGGGTTACTATCCAGCTAATCCTCTGGAAGCAACTTGCCAGAAAGGGGGAGACAGGGAGTAAGTTGAGTGATGGCTCCACCCCTTCTAGGCATCAGCCCACAGGCATCAACCTGGCTGCATCATGATGAAGGAGGAGGGAATATGCTGCACTTTAAAAATGAATTTAGCAAATTGCTCTCCCTTGGCACAGCAGGGAACTCCACAAAGTATTCTGATCCAGGATAGCCCCATATAACGTAATAAGGAAATCAATAATGGGCACACAGGACTGAGCCCTCAGTTCTTGGTTGGCCAAAACTCCCATTTACTTCAAAGGTAGTTTTGATGGAACGTCAGGATAGAGCTGAATGCAGTTCTGAAAATTCCATAAATGACAAATTATATTACCTTTCCTTAGTATTGTCAATGGAAAAACAGTCTCAACCACTTGCTTCCTGATCTTTTAGAATTCCTCCTGAATTGTAAAAATATGATTTACAGAGAGTGGGGAAAGGGATTCCTTTCCATTTGGTAGCAGTCCCATAGATTATGCTCCAAAGTCTTGGGAAAAGCTATGGTATAAGTGGCTGAATAATATACCAGACGGGTTTCTGTTCCTGTGAAACTGAACTACGCTTGACCTCAAAGATAATTTTGCCATATTGTAGCTATTGCGACAACTAGAAGATTCAGATAAAATTATACTGATGTCTGTGATCTACATAATCAGTCATTTCAAGTTTTATAAATAATTTCTGCTATTCTGTGAGTGTTTGCCACTTTCATTTCACAAAGTCTGTGGTAAGACAATTAATATTTCTGGGGAAGGGGAAATAGATTAATTATAATTACTCTCCTAGAAGCATGATTTTATTGCTATTTTTTTCAATTTAGTGTGTAATTTGCAGGACACATCTTATTTGTAAAAAGAAAAACATGCTTTAAGGGATACAATAAAAATTCCTTTCAAACTAATAGGGGTTAAAAATACATTGATGATTGGTTAGGAGTAATGCTGTTAGTGTAGAATCTGTGAAACAAACGATAAGCAGAGTAAAAATGCTACTAGACCACATGTAGCCTGCATTTTTCACCTCTGTAAATTGTAATTTCAGTATTTGAAACATTTTGAGTATAAATGCCACAGGCAATAATATCTAGCTTAAACTTTTTCATGGTACAGCTGTTTGCAACAATACCTCCATTCATAAGCCTCAAGAAGTAAAATGACAGCTACGAGTGCCTTGAAGGAATATGTGCTCCTCTTTGCATTGTCCTGCAGGTTACTCCTGAAGTGCATTAAATCTGCAGTATGGTAACTTCAATTTAAAAAGAGCATTATGCAAAAAATTATGTGATGGCATCATGGGATAATATTATTTACATTTGGAGCCCAATCCTGGTCCCACTGGAGCCAGTGCAAAACTTCAGAAGGAACAGGAACCGGGTCTTGCTGTAAATACTTCGCTTTTAATTAGCACGGTACATATATTTGTTTAACCAGTTCAAAGCACTCGCTCAAATTCCTAGGACACCGGATGAGACAATATTTGTCCATGTTAAGATGGAGGACCTGATTCTCCACTGCCTTGCAAGTTGACTCTGCATACTCATTTAATCTTGAGTGCAGCTTCTATTTTGCTGAAGTCCTTGACTTCAGCCCAGCACACTCAAATCACAACTGCCTCCTTCTTCATGCCTTCAGCTTGGTGAGGCAGGTGGCCACCTGCCAAATTCACTTGGCTAGCCTCTAAAATTCACAGATTAAATAGGCCTATTCAATAGGGTCAGTAAGAAGAGTACAGAGCTTCTCAGACTAGTTTGTTAGGCATCTCTTAAACAAATGTCTATTAATTTTTATCTGATAGCATAACATCAGAAAAAATTCCAGAAATCATGCTAAACTCATTGTTCAGTGATGGATCCAGGATTTTCATAAGGCTCTGTGGTAAGAAATGGAAGGAATAGATTAGTTTCTTATAAAGTCTGATTTTCAGGGATTAATACCTCTAGGGGAAATCTTCTGGGGCTAGAACCTGACTAGTTTTCAGTATCAGAAGTGATTTTTATTTTTTACAAAAAGCAAAAATAATTAGGGGAGACACTCCTAGTCCTGGTTTATAGGAACTGTTTTCCCCCTCCTCTAACTCAAAAACAGACTTGGTTTTGAAATGGACATGTGGCAGCAGAACATTGGTTCACAATGTCAACAACTTGCTTTATATTGTTTTAGTATCTTAATAGTAACTGTTCCCTCTCTTGTATGAATGGATATTTTTTCTTGTTAAGGAATTCCTTAATAATACTCACATAATGCAGACATTTTCTATTCTGAAGACATTGGTTTAAAACTTTATAGTCCCACTAAAGTCATTTGACAAAATCCTGATTTGCAATGATGGAGCAATCAGTGAAGCTCAGAAAAAGAGGGTGCAAATGTGATTTTAAGTTTCCTTTTTGTTCCCACAATCCTTGGCCAGTATGTGCAGGGCCAGCTCTCCCATCCTACTTAGAACAGCCAGAAATTGTGCTGGCTGCAAAAGGCCATTTCAATAACTGGGATTTGCCAGAGCACAGGAACACCTGGGCCAAAACCCTTTTCCCTGGCCACAATCCAGGCTGGTTGCAGGATTCACCATTCACTTCACCATCCAAAGAATCCTCCAGGAAATACAGAGAAATTTGCACTAGCCTAGGGCCTGTCCCAATAGCAATTTGGGCACTGACTTCAGTAAGCATAAGATTGGACCCTGCTATTGTAGGGCCATGATAAAGCAAAGAAAGATGCACTTTAAAAAGTTGCTGAATATGGCTATGGCAGTAAGCACATGGGAGTCATACTGTGGCATACTTATTCATACTGTGCCAAATCCTGCTCAGTGTTGTATCTGATAAAAGCCACTGAAAAAAGACATTCCGCTCTCGTTGAAGAAATAGGGAATTTTATCACTGACTTCACCAGGTACAAGCGCAGGCCTTAAGTCACCCATCAGAGGTTTTGGTGAACTGCTCATACATGGAAAATCCACTATCCATCCAGGATCAGACAGCTGTTAGCAAATAATCAGCTGCCCTGCCATCTACACACTCATCAAGTTATTTAAACCAGTATTTCTTTAAAGCTCCTGTCATCATATTATCTAGCCTCATCCTAAGCAGGATTTGTTCCCAAATGGTCTTCCACAGGTTCTTTTTATCTTTGCTATTTATTTACTTGATTAAGTGGCTTTATTTTTTTCTTATATTTTAATTTTTTTTTGTTCTTCATTCTTCTCATCTATTATGTGTCAAAAGCCATAATAATAATAATAATAATAATTAATACCTAGCTCTTGTATACTGCTTTTCATCCATTGATCTCCGTATGATGAGTTTCTTTTCAATGAAATCAGTCACTGCTTGTTTGCAGACCCTTTTATATGGAAAATGTGAGAACATTTGTAAACACTCTCTGTACCTCTGCAGGTGCTGTGGCCTCTGGTCATTCTTAGATGATATAATCTTTAAGCAAAATAATGCCAATGTTCAGCAGCCTCTCTAAACTTGCCAGAAACACTATGCTGAGCTCATTTTCACTTTTTTTAAAATATTTTTGTTTTGTGGGCTAGGTATTTTTGACAAAAAGCTGGGTTTGGTTTTAATAGCTGTTATTCGTGTAGCCCTACAAAACTGACACCCACTACTTCTAGTTCCAATGTAAGGCCTAATTGAAAGCCCATTGAAGTCAATGGCGAGATTACCCTGCAGTCCAATGGACTTTCACTCAGGCCCACAAAGCAGTTTTGAGAATTTGGGGGTATTTTATGGAATGTTTTAAGTTTATCGATAGAACCAGTCTGACTTCTTACATCCAAAAGGTGCACATATTTTATATATTTGACATCTGGGCCCTGATGCTTAGATCTGGATAGGCTGTGCTTGGTTCCGGGCCTGCGTGGGAGAAGGCAAACGTAGCCGTACACTATCTTTGTGCCTCCCCAATTCCTAGGACTTCTGGTATCTGGCTCGCACCTGGCATAGATTAGACAACCTTAGGACTTCTCTAACCTCCAGCAGCCTACCAGGGCCATTCGAGGGTACACTGTAGCATCAGAGAGTCGCTGAGCTGCTGTGTGCAGTAGTCACATCCCCTCCAACCTGACTTGCCATGCCCTCTATTCCAGGGGCAGTACAGGAGCTAGCAATAAGAGTTTCCCCACTGCCAAGGTGTTTGTCCAACAAGCAGCTCAGCTTTAAGGTAAAATAGTCACTTACCTTTTAAAGTTGCTTTGGGTCCCCTGAGTGGTGATGATCTGGCCTCAGAAATGCAAGATTCTTGCTATAAAGAGCAGTCATGTGTAGGGTACAATAACAGCCTGTTCAGATAGCACATAGTAGAGAAGACCAGCTGGACTCAGATCCCAGAATGAAAAAAATTGTGGAGTAAAATTCTCTCAGTAAAATTCTCCATGGGGCAGATCTCAGCTCTGATATACTGCTCGCCCTGTCGTACGTGCACACATGTCCAATGAAATATTAAAATCAAAATTTCCCATGAGAAAGGAAGCTCAGTCAATAAAAATAATTTATATTGCCTTTATCCAAACACAAAGGTAATCACTTTTTAAAGAACTTTACAATTTCACTTAATAAAATTCTCTCTTCTCTTATAATTTAACAAAAATAACAGAAGGCACTGTCTAAGAATCCTAACATCGTTGTTGTAATCATGCATAAGAAAAACAATTCTCAGATGTAGAAATGCTGGGTCTGATTATTCTCTTACTTCCAGCAGTGTAAGTTATGAGTGAATTCATAGAAGACAATAGAGTCACACTTGTGTAAAATGGTGGAAAGAAAAAGAGAATCAAACTCACAGTACCTCTCAGCTTGTTTTTCAATTCTTCATTTTCCGTCTTTCAGATAGTGCTGCTGAAATTATATTGCCGTTAGTTCTGTTTTGACTAAAGTATCTCATCAAAAATACATATTTTTTTTAGTAATGTTCAGTTTACATCCACCCATTCATTTAACTTTTCATATCAGTTTGGACAGAAGAATTTTCATCCCCCTCTCCACTAAACACTTTTCTCTCCATTATCCAAGAATAACATGACTTAGGCCTTTTCTACACTAAAGGGAAAAGTTGATCTAAGCTACGGAATTTGAGTTACATGAATAGCGTAACTCAAATTGATGTAGCTTAGATCTACTTACTGCAGGGTTCACACTCCCATCGACTCCCCTTACTCTTCTTGATCCGGTGGAGTACAGGCAGGGCCGGCTCTAGGATTTTTGCCGCCCAAGGCAAAAACAATTTTGGCCGCCCCCCCCCCCCGTTTTTTAATTACCCCACCCCCGGCCCCGCCTCAACTCCGCCCCTTCCCCCCAGGCTCTCAAGCCTAGGAGGGAGGGGGAGAAGCGGCGCCCGCGCCGCGGCCACTCGGAGTCTCCCCCTCCCTCCCTCCCAGGCTCTCAAACCTGGGAGGGAGGGGGAGATCCAGAGCTGCCGCGGCGCGCAAAACACCCGTTTCGCGCGCCGCTGCTCCCCCTCCCTCCCAGCCTTGAGAGCCTGGGAGGGAGGGGGAGAAGTGGTGCGCGAGCGGCAGCGGAGGTGAGCTAGGGTGGCCGGGGCACATTTTTAGGGGCGGCATTCTGGCGCTGGCCATGCCGCCCCTAAAAATGTGCCGCCCCAAGCACCAGCTTATATTGCTGGTGCCTAGAGCCGGCCCTGAGTACAGGAGTTGATGGGAAAGCATTCTGCGGTCGATTTAGCGGGTCTTCACTAGACCCACTAAATCAACCGCTGATGCATCAGTTGCCATGCGTCGATCTCCCGGTAAGTGTAGACAAGTCCTTAGATTCCATATTTCCCAGCAGTGTCATTCAATGAAGATTCACATTATTTGTCTAGAATTAGCTTTAGTACTTCAAGAACTTTTAGGTATTAAAGAATAGCCTTAGCTACTTTCCATATACATAGACACAAATATGATATGATTAAATGTCTTGTGATTAAGAAAGAAGTAGGAGAGAGATGTTCATTAGCAAATATATGGGTGTAAAACTAAATGAAATAGATAGTAGTAGTTAGAGCACAAAAATGCTAGTCAAGACTTCTGAGCTCTTTTCTCAGCTTTTCCACTTATTTATTGTCTGACCTTAGTCTAGGCACTTAATGTCTCTGAGATACCCTTTCTATGCATGGATAAAAAACATAGTAATAACTTCTTCACAGAGGTTTTGTGAAGCTAAATATATTAGTTGAAATGATGTTTTTTGTGATCCTTGGATGACAAAGGAACTTAAGAATGGCCACACTGGGTCAGACCAATGGTCCATCTAGCCCAGTATCCTATCTTCCAGCAATGGCTTGTGCCAGATGCTTCAGAGGGAATGAACAGAACAGGGCAATTTATCAAGAGATTCATTCCCTGTTGTCCGGCCCCAGCTTCTGGCACTCAGAGGTTTAGGGAGGTTAAGTGCTGTAAGTATTATTATATAGATATGTGACTAAACATATGTGTTACTTTACTGTCATAAAATTGTACTCGTATCTAGAGGGGAAATGCCATTGTACATCTGTGATGTAAATAAAGGACTGTTGCTTTTGAATAGATGTGTGAACTGGTGCACATTAATACCTGCTATTGTATATATATCATCTTCAGATAAATCAACAACTCTTCAGTTCAGAAAAATTAAAGGTTACAATATTCAATATATGCAAGATTTGCTTTTTCCAACTGTGCTGAATATTGCCTATATCAAAAATACTTTAATTATAACAGCATCACACTTTTTTTTATTTTGTTGTGACAAGCTCTAGTACAATTCCATATCTTGCAGTCCTAGTCAATTTGCCAGTTTTGCTCCACTATCTGAGTCTGGCCTAGCTTCTCTCAGCATGTTAAGTGGATGCTTCAAAATATGTTTTTTACATTTTACTTCCACAAAGAGGCTGCAGTGGAGAACAGCAGCAAATAGGTTTTCGTGTGTCTATTAAAAGTTACTAATTTTCCATGGTTTGTAATGCATAGTTTTAGTTTCAGCAAGTTATGCACTCACACAAACAAACATTATTTTCCTTCCTTATCCTCCTAGCACACACAAATATAAAGGTAATAAGGATAAATGGTATTTCTCTAATAGGAAAATACTAATTTTGCATACTTTAAAGGGTATAGTTGAAACTTATTCTACCTTTGACCAGGAGGAGTCTATCCACATGAAAATGAAGGCTCCAAAATGAAGGCTAAAACATGCTTAAAATCTCAGCTGAGATACATTTCAGTAAATGACTCTCCTTGTCATTTTTAGGAAAAGAATATCAATACCTGGCCTACTCATGAAAGCAAAGCAAGAATGGAGAGTGAAGAGACAGAATAATGAATCCACAAGGCAACCCATGTGCCAGCGCTATGTGCATGTTCGGTATTCCAGCTCAAGCTTTGGGATTTAGCAATTCTACAGCCTTTATGCAATGGAGAGCAAGATGTAAACACAGATTTGTTTGGTCCATGTGTTTCTATGGTACGGAAGAGACGTGGTGGGAGTGCAGTTAGGCAGAAAAATATGTGTGAAAACAGCTGTGGAACTACAAACTTCCCCTCAGATGCACTGACAGGGGAGATGTGCATATGAAGCAGTCTGCGTGGGCATGGAAATGCACACTGATCCTGAAAAAGTGTGAAAGAATCAATAGTAGTCCATAGCACAGATGAGAGGAGGAGTGTATCTGGCTGCATGGAGATATAAGGGGCTAGTTTGTTTTGCTTGATTAAATAAACACTAGTATTTGCAAGCATGTGGCACAGGGTCAATCGCTACATAGAGTAATAGATTCTAAGACTAGAAAGGACCATTGTGACATCTAGTCTAATGTCCTATATAGCACAGGCCATAGCACCTTCCCCAAAATAATTCCTAGAGCAGAACTTTTAGAAAAACATCCAATCTTGATTTTAAAATTGTCAATGATGGGGAATCCACCACGACCCTTTGAAAATTGTTCCAGTGGTCAATTACTCTCATCATTTCAAATGTACACCTTATTTCTAGTCTGAGTATGTCTAGCTTCAACTTCCAGCCATTTGACTGTGTTGTACCTTTGTCTGCTAGATTGAAGAGCCCTTTATTAAATATTTGTTCCTCATGTAGATACTTATAGACTGTACTCAAGTCACCCCTTAATGTTCTCTTTGTTAAGCTAAATAGATTGAGCTCTTTGAATCAATTACTAGAATGCACATTTCCTAATCCTTTAATCAATCTCATGGCTCTTCTCAGAACCCTCTCCATTTTATTAAAATCCTAGAATTGTGGGTACCAGAACTAGACACAAGATTCCAGCAGAGGTTGCACCAATGCCTAGGGTTACCAGATATCAACTGTGAAAAAACGGGACAGGGGGTGGAGGGTAATAGGCTCCTATATAAGAAAAAGTCCTGACTGTCCCTTTAAAAATGGGACATCTGATCACCCTACCAATGCCAAATACAGAGGTAAAATAAACTCTACACCTCCCTGAGATGAATCCCAGAATCACCTTAGCTCTTTTGGCCACAGCATTGCACTAGCTCATGTTCAGCTGATTATCCACCACAACCCCCCAATTTTTTTCAGAGTCACTGCCTCCCAGGATAGAGCTCCGATCCTGTAAGTATGGACTACATTCTTTTTCCCCAGATTTGTACATTTACATTTAGCTGTATTAAAATGTATGTTGTTTGCTTGTACCCAGTTTACCAGATGATCCAGATAGTTCTGAATCACTAATCTGTCCTTTTCATTATTTACCACTACCCCAATTTTTGTGACATCTGCAAACTTTGATTTGACAGCAATGATTTTATGGTTTCTTCCAGCACATTGATAAAAATACTCAATAGCATTAGGCCAAGAACTGTTCACTGTGGGACTCCACTAGGAACAAACCCACTCGGTGACGATTCCCTGTGTTTAGTTACATGATTGATCCATATGAGATGTGCAAGGTTCCATTCATCTGATTCTCACATTGGGCATCAAATGCACCCAGTTGGTATAGGGTTGGTAAATTGCTCAACCCTTGTTCCAGGTAAAGTCAAGCTTCATTATTCTTGCCCTATTATGACATAACCATATTGTCCTCACCATAGGATTGGGCTATTTCCCCAGCAACTAAAAATGTAGCTTGGAGAAGCATATATGTTACATGATCTTTCCTCATCTTTCCTATGTGATTTCAAAGGCAAATGGCTCCTTTCTGAGGATTTGACCTTCCCCTTTACCTGGACCTCTTCCCATTTCCTCACTTGTAGTTCTCCATGGCTTTGCAATGCTTAGTGCTTTTTCCACACTTGCCTTGTCTGCCCATGATTTCACTAATCACTGTTTCCTCTGCAGTGCTCTGTCTGCAAATTTATTTTCCATCCAAATTTCTCTACAATATTTTCCACGTAGTTCATAACATGGGAGCTTCCAGCACTGAGGGTCAGTTAAAAATAACATGCATAAGGTTCACAGTAGGTTAAATGCTGAGCCTTTCAGTTTGACAGTGACTCCTTAAAGGTAAGATCCATGTAAGGTCTTTCTTATTTGAATGCCATGGAGTAGAAGTCATGACAGAATAGAGCCCTTTGTTTAATTTAGTATTCTGTCAGGAAATAGCTTATTATAACATACTGAATGTTCTACCTGGCGGCACACTGTTATGGAGTATTCAGAGTAATGTACTGTTCATTTCCAGTCACTCTAACATTTGATTTTTTTATATGTGGTAGACTTTTTGTAAAGGAATTGAGATGTTGAGCCAGATCCTCAGCTGGTGTAATTTTTTGCTGCTCCGTTGACTTTCAACCACCTGATCCCAGTTTATACCAGCTGAGGATCTGGCTTGTTGTGTTCTGAGTGTTACCTGGCTTTCACTGAAACACATGTTCAGTCTGAACTCTATTGAATGTTTGTTTCAGTATAGCATATACCCTAACATACCATTCTAGTACCGCTCCTCCTCTCACATGCTCCCCAAGCTTCTTCATAATCAATTGCAATCTTTCTGTGGTGCATCTCATCTCATGGATTCAAACCTTGCTTAAAATATATATATTCATTCAGCACAACAGACATACCATCACCTCTGGAGAGGAGGACAGAAAGCAACCAATGTTCCATATCATGTTCTAGTGCAGACAGGAGCAAAGAGCATAGGCATGTGAGGTTTCAGCAAGGTAAGTTGCTGTGGTGATGATAACCCCAAAGTGATGCAGCTGAATTAGCACTACTTCTGGCTGTTAAGAGATCCACAGTGTTAACTCTTTCATTGCCTAACAGCACACACAACTCAATGCACCATAGTCATAATGATTCCATATCTGCCATCTCTTCATGCTCAGAATCCTCTTTGAAGTCAATGGGAATTTTGCATCAAGGATGACAGCAGGACATGGCCCTCAGGCAGTAGTTTTCTTTGCTTTTCCTTCAGATTCCAATGATTCTGGCTAAGAAAGCAACAGCAATGATTAAGCATGATAGCATCTTTGACTCCAGACAGTCTTTGTTTTCCAGGCTAATTATATTACAAAACCTTTCTCTCCTATTTAATTTGCCTTGAAGCTTCTCCAGCTGGGCATGGTCTGCATGCATGGCATCAAAGAAGATATAACTTCCCCCAAATCAATTGGTACTATCAGTCAAATAGCATCTTCCTGATTCAAAGCTAACACCATAACCGTTTTCTCATTAATTATAGTAACAAGTTGGAGGGGGCTGTTGCTGAGCTTTGCAGCAGTAGGAACAAGTTAAAACCTTCAAAAAATTATGGTGTGCTTAGAGATCTGTTGTAGTAGCTACTGGTTGTCAGGTAAAGAAGATACCTCCCCACAGAGGGCCAAATTCTGCTCTGATTTACATAATAGAATCACATGTTGTGTGAGCAAAACTTAGCTAAGACTCTTCTTGATTGACTGACAGGTTAGCCACAAAAAAGACCCAAGTTGAAACTTTTGCACTAATTTATTTCCATATAGCTCCACTGAAGCTAGTAAAGTGGTGTGGGTGTAAATGAGATCAGAATTTGGCCTCTGTCTTCTCAACACATCTGTTCATTTAATGGTAGCCATTTCATTTTGGGTTATATTGGCTAGATCAGAATTTAAGGGCCAGATTCAGATACCCAGAGGAAGTTGAATGGAGCCTTATTGTATGAGTGAGCCCACTGATTTCAATTGGACCATTCATGGATTAAGGTACTATTCAGCACAGCATTGGCCTGCTAAACCCAGGGTTGTGAGTTCAATCCTTGAGGGGGCCATTTAAGGAACTGGGGTAAAGATCTGTCTGGGGATTGGTCCTGCTTTGAGCAGGGGGTTGGACTAGATGACCTCCTGAGGTCCCTTCCAACCCTGATATTCTATGATTCTAACTGATTCTAACTTGCATGTCCAAATGTGACACAACGTAGCATAATGATACCCTGTGTTCCATTCATCTGACCTCACATCAGATGGACCCTGTTGGTACAGAGTGATGTAAATGGCACCACTGAAGGGCTGCTGCATTCCTAGGGAAGGTAGAGCAGAATTCAACTTGGAGGTAACCCGGCAGTGTTTACACTGCCAGCCACTCTTGGGCCTTACACTGGGTAGAGGAGCTTTCAATTCTGCTGGGGATTCAAAAGAGCCCAGGCAGCAATGGCTTAGGAGCAGATATGCCTAATTAGCACATCCCACAATGTCTTAGCCACACACCTGCTAAACCAGCATTGTCCACCTGTGCTGGTGCCTGAAGGTCCCCTGGCTGAGGGGATGATGCCTTGAGACACTAGACTGCTATCCTTTAGCATATTATTACAGTGCTGAGGGCACTATGCCAGGGTGGCAGGAGTGGGATATCAGAATTTCATAGAATTGTTGGTGAATCTGAGTCTCTTTGAAAAGCAGCTCATTTGAATTCTTCATGGATTGTTTGTTTCTGTGTAGAATTCATTACCTGTACATTTCTAATTAGAATGGTTGCACTGGAACAATTGCTTCACTCTCTCCAGTTGACAATTATTTCTTCCCTAATCAGCATGCAGGACCTTTTTTGTTGGGTTGATTTACAACAGAAATTTGAACTGTAATATTTTTTATTTGTCCACTCTTTCCACTTACTCATACTTTTTTATATCAAAAGTTACATTAAACAAATCAGCATTCAAACTTTCCTGCCTAAAAGCACAGGTTTTCCTTCCAGGGGACGTTTTCACAGCAGCCAAAAGATTTGATTTTTATATTCATTTTTCCAGTATAGATAGCACTTTCCATCTCAAAAGTTATTCTCCAAAATATATTAGCTGAATGATGTAATGATCATATCATCTCTGCTCTTTTAATCAAGTTGCTTTCCACATTCCATGCCAAATTTTGCCCATGGATCCATGTGCACTGAACCCCCATTTTAATAAGAATCCTTCATGCAACCCAGGACAGAATTTGGTCCTTTAGCTAACTAGTATGGAAAAGGCAATACTATTGTCCTTAAATATATAACACACACAATTTTTCAAGCATTACAGCAGGGTCAATTATTTCCTTTCAATGTTTTTACTTATTTTTATCCCAAGAGAAAAGTTATGAGTTATTTAGGGATTGTTACTGTTGTCATGGGAAGAGAGCAATCAGACTGAAGAAAATATGCTGCTAGTTGAGGAAAGATTGTTAAAAGCGTAGACACGCAGGAATGTGCATGCACACACACACACAAAGACATCAGCATGAAGCCCTATATCTGTTAAAGAAAAGAATAGGTAGATATTTGAGCTCCACAAGGTAACAATGATTAGTTTTAAAGCATCTCCTTCAGCTGTTGGCTTTGAAGTCTGCAGAAGAAGAAAAGCAATAGCAGATGATTTGTGCTCTTTGAGTGTTTAATTTGAAATGACCAGAAGAGATCATTCAGCTGAGTTTGGGGCTTATTAAGGATGTGTTATCTTCCTTTCAGCTTTTGGTCTAGTTAGATACTACAAAGTACATTTTTCACATAATGTTTTTTTCCCTGTGATGCTTGTTTTCCTTGTGTGTAACAAGTGTATGTTATTGTATCTCAGTTATTTAGGCATCATTTTACAATTAATTGGAATACTTGCTTGCATAATTAGAAATCAGCTGTGTGGGTTTGAGTTGCCTGCTGCACTTGTAACTGATTTGTAACATATACTAACTGAATTTCAGTCCCATGCCCTTCTATTATCTCTGAAACAAAATTAGACTAGCAATAAACATCAAGATGTCACCAGACAGTTTAACTAATTACATTTACTTAAAGTATATAAAACATAATTCATCTGTGAGATACACCATGAAGATTAAAATTAGCTTAACATAAGTACCAGCCTGCACCTCCGACCCTTTTTTAAGCTAACTCTGCTTTTTCTGAAGATTTGAATATACCATGATTAAAAAAAAACCTCTCCTCAAAGTCAATCATGCCCTGCTTCCCTCCTGGCATGCAGGCTTCTCTCCTTTCCTCCCCCTTAATGTGGACAGGCTGCATTGCCAATGCCAATGCTGCTCCTGGCTCCTCCCCTGCACCTGTGTCCAGACAGAGAATCTAACTGTGTATTCCTTTAACCAGCTCCTGGTGTGGATTTGCAGAGACTGTAGCCTGCATTTCTCCATCATAAGAAGTCAGGCAGGGAGGACCATCCAGCATGAGAGGGGCCCATCAGTAGAATCTCTCAGATGGGAGGAGGTGACTGGGCTCAGGAGCATCCATGTACATGAGGAACTCATTGAAATTTTGCATATGGAGAGCTCCAAGGTTGAGAATGCAATATAGCTGGTGAGGACTTCAGTGACACCACCAAGGGAGGAAGAAACAGCTCCTTCACAGGGAGGAAGCTGGCTGCTGGTTATTTCTGGCAACAGGCAGTGCTTCACCCCTGCTCGTAATGCACAGTCTATAGAAATAAAAAAACGGTATGTTGCACTGGTATCGAGGGATGAGGAATCTCCCCAAAGGTGGAGGAGTAGAAACCATATACCCTGAAGTCTGGAAGGATCATGGCCAGCACTCCCAAGAGGTAACGAAGGATGGTGGTAGTTGGTGACTCCCTTCTGAGGGGGACAGAGGCATCCATCTGCCAGCCTGACAATGCATCTGAGGAGGTGTGCTGCCTGCCAAGGGCCCATATCTGAGACATTACAAAAGGATTGCTGAGGATCATCTGGCCCTCTGCCCATTACCCCCATGCTGCTCATCCATGTGAACACTGATGATATTGCAAGGTCTGACCCTGAGCAGATCAGAAGTGACTACAGGGCTCTGAGAATGAGGGTGAAGGAAGTGGGGGTGCAGGTGTGTTTTCATTGATCCTTCCAGTCATGGGTACGAGCCCAGGCAGAGACAGACACATCCTGGGGTGAACGCATGGCTGCCTGGATGGCATTGCCAGGAGGACTTTGGCTTCTCTGACCATAGAATGCTGATCCGAGAAGAACTGTTGAGAAAAGATGAGATCTGCCCATCAGGTAAGGGGAAGAGTATTTTCAGATACAGACTGGCTAACCCAGTGAAACAAGCTTTAAACTAGGTTCAACAGAGGAAAGAGCCAAAATCCCACAAGGAAGTTCAGAACATGGAGACCTGAAGGCTCAGAATCTAGAGGGAATATGGGCAATCACAGCAGGGACAAAGGAGAGACAACAGGGAATATAGGGGGAAATCTAATGATCATCTTACATGTGTGTATACTAATACAAGAAATATGGGGAATAAACAGGAAGAACTAGAAATACTAATGAATAGTCACAATTATGACATAGTTGGCATCACAGTAGTGGGATATTTCACATGACTAGAATATTGGTACAGTAGGGTATAGCTTGTTCTGGAAGGACAGTCAGAGGACAAAGGGAGGGGATGTTGCCTTGTATATCAAAGATGTATTCACTTGCACTGACGTTAAGATGGATACAGGAGACAGACTTGTGAAAAATCTCCGGGTAAGGATAAAAGAGATTAAAAAACAAAAGTGTTATCATGTTAAGGGTCTACCATAGACAATCTAACCAGGAAGAAGAGATGGATGAGGCTTTTTTAAAACAGATAAAAAAATCGAACGCGCATGACTTGGTGGTGATGGGGGACTTAAACTGTCCAGACATCTGTTGGGAAAATAATACGGCAGGACACAGATTATGCAACAAGTTCTTGGAGTACATTGGAAATGACTTTTGATTCTAGAAGGTAGAGAAAGTGACTGGGGAGAAGGAATTCTAGATTTGATACTGACAAATAGGGAGGAACTAGTTGAGAATTTGAAGGTGGAAGGGCAGCTTGGGTGAAAGTGAACATGAAATAATAAAATTCATGATTCTAAGAAATGGGAGGAGGGAAAGCAGCAGAATAACGACAATGGATTTCAATAAGGCAGACTTTAGCAAACACAGAGAACTGGTAGGTGGGAGCTCATGGGAAGCAAGTCTACAGGAAAAAGGAGTTCAGGAGTGTTGGCAGCTTTTTAGAGACCTTATTAAGGGCACAAGAGAAAACTATTCCAACATGTAGGAAAGATAGGAAGTCTGATAAGAGACCACTTTGGCTAACCAAGAGATCTTCAATTAACTGAAAGGTAAAAAAGAGTCATACAACAAGTTGAAACTATGTCAAATTATGAAGGCTAAATAAAAAAAAATCCACCAGCATGTAGGAACAAAATTAGAAAGGCCAAGACACAAAACAAGGCTAAACTAAACTAGAGACATATAGGATAACAAAACATTTTACAAATGCATGAGAAGCAAGAGGAAGAACAAGGACAGGGTGGGCCCATTACTTAATGAGGAGAGAAAGACAATAACAGAAAATGCAGCAATGGCCGAAGTGTTTTCACCAAAAAGGTTAGCAATGATCGGACAACGAACATAATCAAATCAATGTAAATGGGGTAGGCTCTGAGATTAAATAGGTAAAGAACAAGTTAAGAATTACTTAGACGAGTTAGATGTCTTTAGGTTGGCAGGACCTGATAGAATGTATCCTAGAATACTTAAGGAACTGACTGAAGAGATCCCTGAGAATTTGTGGACAACGGGAAAGATCCAAGAGGACTGGAAAAGGGCAGATATAGCACCCATTTATAAAAAAGGGAAATAAGGACAACATATGGAATTATAGACCAGTCATCTTAACTTCGCTACCTGGAAAGATAATGGAGCAAATAATCAAACACTTTGTAAGCACCTAGAAGATAATAAAATTATAAGTAACAAATCATATCAAACCAACCTAATTTCCTTCTTTGACAGTATAACAAATCTTGTGGATATGGGAGCAAAACAAGTAGATGTGATATACCTTGACTTTAGTAAGGCTTTTGATACTGTCTCACATGACCTTCTCATAAGCAAGTTAGGGAAACATAGCCTAGATGAACCTGTTATAAGGTAGGTGCACAACTGGTTGGAAAACCATACTCAGAGAGTAGTTATCAGTGGTTCACGCTCAAGCTGAAAGGGCATATTGGGTGGGGTCCAGCAGGGATCTGCCCTTGGTCCAGTTCTTTTCAATAGCTTCATAAATTATTTGAATAATGGCATAGAGAGTATGCTTATAAAGTTTGTGAATGATGCCAAACAGGGATGCCAAACTGTTCCAAAAAAAAAAAAAAATGCAAACATTATGCTGGGCTGCATTAGCAGGAATGTTGTAAGCAAGACACAAGAAGTCTTCCACTCTACTCAGCACTGATAAGACTTCAGCTGGAGTATTGTGTCCAGTTGTGGGTGCCACATTTCAGGAAAGATGTGGATAAATTGGAGAATGTCCAGAGGAGAGCAACAAAAATTATTAAAGGTCTAAAAAATATGACCTTTGGGTTTGTTTAGTCTGGAGAAGAGAAGACTGAGGTAGGGACATGATAACAGTCTTCAAGTACGTAACAGGTTGTTATAAAGAGGAGAGTGATAAATTCTTATCAGGGCTGTTCTTAGTGGAGGGGGAAGCCCAGGATAACCCCTGCCTCTGCCCCAGGCCCTGCCGCCACTCCACCCCTTCCCCAAAACCCTCCCCATCCCGCCTCTTTCCGGCTTCCACCCCCTCACAACAGCGTGAGCCAGCGGACCGGAGTGGAGTGGGGCGGGCTGGTGCTGGGTCGCTCGCTGCTGCTGGCGTTAGGCCCCCTGCTTATCCCCCAGGCCGCCTTGGACCCCGCATTCCCCTGAAGCGCAGGGCCCCTGCAAAGCATGGGGCCCAGGACAGTTGCCTCGGTCCGTCCTATGGACAGGACAGCTCTGCTTCTTATCCACTGAGGACAGGACAAGAAATAATGGGCTTAAATTGCAGTAAGGGAGTTAGGTTAATCATTAGGAAAAACTTCCTAATTATAAGGGTAGTTAAGTATTGGAAAAAATTACCTAGGGAGGTTATGGAATCTCCATTACTGGATGTTTTTAAGAGCAGGTTAGACAAACACCTGTCAGGGATCATCTAGATGGTCTAAATACATAGTCCTGTCTCAGTGCAGGAAACTGGAATAGACCTATCAAGGTCCCTTCCAGCCCTACATTCCTGTGAGTCTATGATTCACGCCTGTTCCATCTACCTCTAAAAATACAGTCCAATAGCCTATCTTCCAGCCCCTTTCAATTCCCTGTCTTAAAATTCGGGATATATTAAGATTTTGAGTCATATCCTCAGTTCTATTAACTCCAATGGAACTACGTTGGTTTCCATCAGCTGAAGCTCTGGTCCTTGTGTATGTACACCTCACTGCTCAGTGAGTGTTTGTGTGTGTGTGTGTAATAGAGTTCCCCCAGCAGGCTGTTTAGCTCAAGCCACAAAGAGTCATGTGTTCAGTTCTTGAGGCCTCTGTCTCGATTGTTGGTGTTACTCAACATAGCAGCTTCACATAATTCCATGCTTTAAATTGTTGGAGGCCCCTGATGGCTGGGGTAAGCTTCCTTTGTCCAGAGCAGGTATGTAACCTGCTGGTTAACATGTGTTATGCCTGTCACCTCTGCCTGATCCACAGAGGAAGAGTCTGTTACAGAGCCAGGCTCAAGCTGTAGCAACTCATGCTTTTACCTCTGTAGGTCCTTGGTTCAGTCTCTAGTGTGTGAGCCAAAATAGCAACTGTCAAATATGCAAGAGAAAATGATAACTGAAAGAAGGCTTCAAGGTCCTGCAGCATGACCTCAAATGAGTCTTGAAAGGCAGTGTTGCTCTAGCAATTAATTACTGCCCTATCTTGGGGGATGGATGGAGCTGCACTGTACCAGTAAGGCCTCCAGGAGGCACTGTGTCTTATTGTTGTGCCAATTATTTTCTTAATCCTTCCAAAATATTGGTCAAATCCTAATAGTATGCAAGGGAGGGAGGGTAGAGGACTATGTTGTACAGTAAAGCTAAAACCAACCAAAATCTTGCCAACTCAGGATAGGATGCTACATATTGTCTTAGCATACTGCACTGCAAGTCACTTCTTGCTGCTTCTATCTGCAATATAAATATGTTCTCAATGACACGTGCTGACCCACTGTGTACGTGACAGCATGTGCTGTCATTACACATTAGCTGGTTTGTGGACCAGTTAGGTTTTTCCTCCTGCAGCACTAGACTGGTATAGTCATGAGGAGCACATTGTTGTGCAAGAAGCTGCATGCTATCCGGTTGACTATGTTACATGCACTGCTGCTTAGACCCTTTTTACTTTGTAAACACTTGTACAGGGAAGGATTTAGGGCTATGTACTTCTAGCACATTCATGTTACCATTCCACATAATTTCATTAGCTGACACCATTTCAATAATATTACAGCATATAAGCAGAATTTGTAAAATTTTTCTTCTTTCCTTTTCTTGTGGTGATTTATTCTTAATTTTACTGATATCCTCCATTTCCTTTGGCTTTGATTTCTGAGGGACAACCTTCCACCACCACCACTTTCCTTCTTCTTTGTCTTCCTCTGGATGAAGACAGAGAAGAATTGGGGTGTGTGGGTGAATGGAAGATGTTCTCTAGGTTAGTAATTTGGCTGTAAAATGTTCTTCCTTTTTCTCCACCGATCTCTCCCCTTGTGTCTAAATTAGGGTACCCACCTTTTCAAAAGGCAAAAGCAGTATACATGAAAGAACCCTGCCCACTCTGTGGCCCGCCCCTGCTCCTCTTCACATAAGGCCCCACCTCTGCACCTCCTTTCCTGCCCCTCCTCCCTCAATGCCCTGTCTTCTGGCTAGGCTGGAAGCAGGAGCTGGGCCATGGTCAGAGTCACTCAGGAAGCCCAGGCCACTGTGGGGAGCCCCGGACCCTCCACCTGCCCCGGGCAGGGTACTGGTGTCTCAAGAGCTGCCCCTGCCTGTGTCCCCACCCCCTGGGGTGTGCCAACCAGGGCAAGTGGAGGGTCTGGGGATCTCCACAGCAGCGTGGCCTCCCTTGGAAGCTCTTACTACTGCCCGGCTCTGACTTCTGGCCTGGTGGGGCCTTGGGAAGAAGAAGAGGAGCAGGGAGTGGGGCCTCCCAGGGAATCTGGGACAAATGCTGTCTTGGAGTCATTCAGCCCAGGACTGGGACTTGAACTTTGCATTTCAGGACTGTCCCTCCCAATTTGGGACGGGTGGTCACCCTAGTCTAAATTCTTCTTTCAATCTTCACTTTCAGTACTCAAGTAAGCTAATGGCAAACATGCCTGCACTTTAATTTTGCAAAAATTTCCCATTCAGTGCTGTTGCTCCCTAAAAGAGGAAGTTTCAGCATTACAAAATGTTGTTTGTCATGGATGAAAATAAGTTGTTCTGCGCTTGGCTTCAGTAGCCTGTGTGTGGCCCTGGATTCCCTCCAGGGTGCAAACTAATAACAGAAAACGGGGAGAAAGAATAGCATGTTCACCAGCAGAGGAAGAAACAGAGTGAGTCGGGGAAACAAACAAACAAAACACTGAATTTGCAGGTATATTAGTTGCATTAGCAGGGAAGGAGCTGCATTTTGCAATTAACTTTCTCCTTGTGGTCAACAGCCTGAGAAAGTGGCTATTCCAAGTTCAACATGCCTTCTGTGCCATAAAATCTTTTTGTAAAGTAGAAGAAGGAAATGTATTTATTACTCACCCAGCCAAAAGTTTTTGAGTTCTAAAATATTTCCCCTTCTTATTATTTATTTTTTTCCAATTTGTAAATAATGTTATGAATAATACAAATAGCCAGCACACATCAAAATCATTTCCCCACAGGCCCAGGACCAGCTCTGCTTTCAATTATGCAAATTTTGTGCATAAATTTAGATATTGCAAAACCAAAGCTGGGGCAATTTGGGTCCGGAGCTCTTTTTATTTAACACTCACCCTTCTCCACCCTCCTAAAATCAGGATTCAGATAAATGGCTCTGGGTTTGGTCCATATTTATTTTTTTTATATCTGAAAAATAAAAAGTATATGGAGATTTGGTGCCATCCAGGATTATACGCAGTTTGGAAGGGAAAAGAATACTACTTCTGTATAAGTAGAAGAAAAAACAGAATGAAACCCTGACCTGGTTTCATTGCCATTGACTTCAACAGGGGCAGAATTTCATCCGAAGACTTCAGAATATCAAATGCAGGCTTTCACTATTGTGATGCTCAAAACAAATCCAAGAAGCACATGCACCCAGTCATCTCTGTAACAATTTTTCTGAGTTTTTTCTATGATGAATTATGTTTTCCCCAATCTCTGTCACCTGTGCAAGTAATGAATACAAATGATTGAACAATAATTCTTTTCTATCAAAGTTTCTGAAGTACAAATTTGTAAACTTGGGATTTAAAAAGCCTATATCCATTTCACCTTAAATTCTGATCCTCTCAATCTCCCAAACTGAGACTTCTAAAGATCAAATGCAACAGGAAATGGTGCTGATCATTTAGTAGGTGGTACTCATTATTTTGAATCATCACTGAAATAAACACCCAGCATGGTATTAAGAACATCCGTTAGAGGTGCCATTTTTCATATGGGACTTAGAATTGATGTCCTGACAAATTCTCATTTTAGATCACACAGTACATTTCACTGAGTTCTAGCCTATCTAATTATCCATGCTTATATGGCACTAATCACCCTTCTAGCTAGTATTAACCTTAGCGTCCTGGATAAGTTCCAATTTAGATGAAATACATTCTATTTACCTAAAGTAATTTTCCCCTTGAGTTTCAGATGAATTAATTATTTTGCTCTTCCAGTCCTAAACTATTGTGTAGTGCTGCTATGTGTTGTTAAAAACACAGGACCACATTCAGATCTGGTGTAAGCAGAAGCATCTCTGTTGAAGGCAATGCAAATTCACTTGCTTACAGTAAATATGAGTTTGCTCTGTGCCGTTTCTCACTCCAAAGTGTATATCGATTCTTCAGGATGAAAGACACTATATAAAGTAAGATACTGTTATTGATCTCCGGTGAGGGATCACATTTTATTTCCAAAACGCTAGCCTCCAGTAAATCCAATTATCCCCTCTTAAGACTCAGTAGCCTCAAGCCCTTCTTTAATGCCTAATAGCAGACGATGCTTACCTGTAATGTTGTTTTCAATTATTTCAATTGTTCCATTTTTAAACAATGTATTATCTTGTATTAATACACCTGAGGCTGCTGTCAGGCTTCTATTTCTGTTTTTAATACAATGTTGAGAACTTAGAGTTTGAAGATTTTCTTGTTCAGGGTGCTCTCTAATGTAAAGATCCATGCGTCAAAGGTTTTTTACTCATGATTTTCCTCTGTTGTTTGATGGCCAACAAAACCATTTCATAGCGGCCTCTATGGACTGTTTTAATGCCACAGAAGGTTCTTGTGTATCAGCACCAAAGTGTGAGAGACACTGGTGCACTGAGGTGGAAGATCCATATGGATCTGTTACTTTCTGTGCAAGCTTTCTCAGCCACCTGAAGAGAGTTCTCTGGGTCTGCCCCACAGAGAGTCCCTGAGTCTCTAGCACTGTTCCCTTCTTATGTGCCATTGTAACCATTGTGCTTTTTGAAAATAAAGTGCAAAGAATTCTGAAACACACCCAAATGCCTCTTCTCTTTTGCACCCTATCATACAAAACAGGTGATCCTTAAGTTATCGTGTATGGTTGAACAGAGATGTAATACACTATTTTGTAACTGGTGGTAAAGAGAGAAAAAACAGAAATAACACCTCCAAATAAAAACTAAGTGGATGCATATTTTACATTAACAAAGCTGGACATAATGCCTGCAGTTGAAACACAGTGAGGAAACCCTTCAAGCTTAAAATATATGCATATAGGCCCCAATTCGACAAAACACACAAGCATCTGTTTCAGTGTTTTGCTAAATTGGGTCCATATTCCCAAAGCGCCACTGTGCAAAAAGTGGAGGAATATTTTCCCAGGCTGCCGAATCACTCCGGAGTGTCTACTGCAACCCTAATGGTCCTTAAATGTCCTCTCCCTGCAGGTCATATGATAGAAGGATTCATATGGCAGTTCTGGTCTCATCTCTGTCTCATTCATGAGTGATGCTCCACACCAGACAGTGGTCCCCCAGCATTCAGCACTCCCTCCATGGCAGAATTGCACCATCTCAGCAGCTTGAGGTCTCCCTGCAGCTGCAGTCGTGGGGGCTGCATTTGCCATAGAAGTGGGGAGGGAGGATGCTGAATAGGAACCTAAAAGCCAAAATGTGCTTGCTGGGAAATAAAATGATAGAGCTGGGGATGTAGATTGGTTCTCAATTCTTTATAGCACCATCTAGCATAAGCAATATACATTATCATCTGATCTCTCACACAAACTGAAACAGTTAAGTAGCATGACAAGTATAAGATTAAGATTGTATCCATCACAGATGAACATAATACATTTATTCATAATTTATCCATTAATTGATTTTTTGGAAACCAAATCCTAAAGATATTGTTGGTATCACAAATCTATCTGGAGCCCCTAAGAAAGCTTTAAATTCAGATCTCTTAATTAGATTAAAGATATTTAAAATCTCATGCAGGCAGTTATGGTTATACATTTTGAAGTTTAAATATAAGTTATTCCAACAAAACTCAGCAGTTTCAGCAGGGTAATAACAGCTTAATTCTTTTGCTAATAGTGTCCACCTTTCATTTAAACATGCCCCAGGAGAAACTGCCATCGTAAATACAGAAGACATAAAGAGATGGAGGCTTGAATTTTCGGTAGTTTGTCAGAACACTGAAAAATAAAAAAGACGCATGGATCCTGTTCTCAGCCACTAAAATTGTTATTTTTTTCCTTTTTTCAGGTTTGTGGGGCAGATCTAAGAGTAGGATTTTCCCCCAAAGGCTTATATTATGTTCTAACATATGTTCTATGTAATATGGGCTAGAGAGGATTGTGGAACACAAAGTTAAGAAGCAGATCTGGATTCATACACAAGCTTCCCCGAGTGTTCAGAAGTGGAATTTTACTTCAGGTCCATTGTGTGGGATATATACCACTTTCCATTCATATACCTGGCTCTTGTTGATGTCAATAACCAATCCACATGAAGATGGTATGGCTCTATAAGAGATGTTCATGATCGGAATTTCTCTTTGGATAGTCTAACAAATATAGTATTAAGAGAAAAACACAATGTTCCATTTGCATGACTTGCCCCAGATACATCCTGCAGTGCAATACAGTACATAACTGACAAGCATATAAATTGTGTGCAGTGCTGTTGTAGCTGTGTTGGCCCCAGGATATGAAAGCGGTAAGGTGGGGGAGGCAATAACTTCTGTTTGTGAAACAGACAAGCTTTTGACATCCACGGACCCTGATGAAGAGCTCTGTAGAGCTTGAAAGCTTGTTTCTTTCACCAACAGAAATTGATCCAATAACATATATTACCGCACCCACCTTGTGTCAAGCATATAAATTATTACTTATACATTTATACTTTTCATTAATTACACCCATATTTAGAGGCAACAGCAGGGTGGGGTTTGATTTTGTTTGTTTGTTTGTTTTGAAACATTAGCAGAAATTCACTTTACAGTCCTTTTTGTTTCTTTTGGCCGGCCCTACGTGCTTTGTGATTATTTTTTTCCATATTCATGTGTTGTGGTCAGGTTTTATTACATGCAGGTCATGAGGCAGCTTGATAAACCAAGAAAAAATTGGAACTTATATAGGAAAAATACATTCTGTACTCTTCTCATGCAACTCTGTAAAAATGTTATCAGACAATTAATTTTTTCATTAAAAGGGCTCACAATATTCCTTGGTTATTTCTCTGTTATCAAAATGATATTATATTCCTCATCAAAATAAACCAATCTCCTATTAGCTTCACAAAATGAAACTTGCCTGTTTGTATTTATTTATTTTAGCATTTAATCCATAATTTTAAACCCTTGTTCATTTTTTTTAATATACCACTTGGTATTTTTATATGAACAAGGTCAAAGGCTCGCTTCTGTTGCTTAGCACAGAGAGTAGCAAACATATGTAAGTACAAGCCAAATGTGGCTGACAAGTTCAAAAGGATACAGTAGCCATACTATATACTTGCCTTGCTCCCAAAGCTTTCCTATGATGCTCAGTACTGTAGCACCTAAGCACTTTACACTTGTTAATGAGTGTATCCTCACGTCACCCCTGTGAAGTAGGAAAAGTGTTATCCACATTGTACAAAAAGGGAAGTTAAGGCATAGAGAGAGAAGTGTCTTGCCACAGGAAGTGTGCGTTAAAAATGGAAATCAAAGCCACATCTTTTGGCCAATCCACATCTCTTGGCCAATTCAGTGCCTTAATCACAAGACCATAGTTTTGCTATAAAAATGTTCGGTGTTGTGTGGAGATTGACCATGAAAAAGGGAGGTGCTAAGAGGAGCAGCAATACCATACAATTTCAGTGGAAACTAGTTGTATTCCTTAAGGCCTGTTCCTGACCCAGTTAATAGCAAAATACCCACAGACTTAACTGGAATCAAGTTCAGTCCTTTAATTTTGCTCCTTATATTATTACATCACACTTCACATCTGCTAGCCTCCTAAGAAGGGGTTGCAGTGGACTCTTTTAGGGGCTATTTTGATAATCATGCTATCAGGAAGAAGAGAGACATTGGAGAACATGTCAAAGGGTAGGTTCCCTTGGGGGTTGCCTCTTTTCTCTTCCTCCAAGATGGAAACCATTGCATTGTCTATGCTCTTATTCCAGTGTGCTTTGAAACTTAAGGGTTTTCCCCCCCTTTTTTTAGTTTTTCCACATAAGAGAGGGATTTCACTGCACTAAATAACAAAAAAGTTTGCTAATTGAAGAAACAACTCGAGGGGGGGAATAAAAATAAATTGAGGAGAAGGGATCATATATTGTCAGCACTTCAAATATTTAGGGCTCGATTCTCAAGTCTGCTACATTCATTTTGCACTCAGAATGCAGCGCAAGTGAACATACACTGCCTAGACACTCCCCTGGACAAATCCCACTGTGTAGGGGGAATCTTCAGCTGGTATAAAACAGTTAAAGGCAACCAGCTGCATTACCCATTCCTGTCACCTAGAGCATAAGACATTAAGTAGTTAATGAAGAAAGAATTTATATTCTCATAAAAGAAAAAAAAGGCCAATCAATGCAGAGTCTCATAATTAGTAGTGTGGGTTGTCCTTCTGGATAATTCAATACATGACGTTTTGTATGTCATATAAATAAGCATGAGACTCTACTTTTACAGCATATTTTCCCCCATTGATCATTTACATGGTCCTTTGCTCCTGTTTTCTGCACTAGTATCTCTTTCAATAGTTTTGTACTTGTACATTTTTCTTGCATAATAAAGAACTGGTGTTTGTGGCTATCCTGTGTTTAAGATCCAGTGCACACAAAGGCCCCATAATGCCCTCCATTTGTCCTGTAACCAATGCATTAGTCAAAGTGCATACTTCATCACCAATTATGTTCTGTGATATAGGCTATGTTCTTTCTCTAGAGAAGAATGTATGTGTGAATGTATGTGTTGTTATTTAGTGTGCCTGTGCTGGGTGGTGTTGGTAGCCTATGATATGCAGGAGGTCAGAGCAGATGATCTGGTGGTGGTCCCCTCTTGCTTTAAACTCTATGCCTCTATGACATGCCTTAGGAGAGCATCACAGACCTGCACAAAGTATTTCCATGCTTGTCATCTCTCATTTTTGCTCCAGACCTTTTTGTTCATATTTCTAAGTGTATGCCTAAAAGTCATCATAATTCCTAAGTAGATTAATATAACATGACATGTAATTACTTTTTTGCACCTGTTCATACATACATATATCCTCAATAGCGGAGAGTCCATTACTGGGCTTCTAAATGCAGATCTTTGTAATTAGCAATTCAAATGCTTTGTTATTACATTTCCTCTTTGTTGAATTCTTTTGATATACCACTGTGACTTTGGTTTCACATACCTTTGTCTTTTCTATCTTTGTGGGTCTGTGATTTGCCATGGTAATTTTTAGGAAGGGTGCTCATAGGGAAAGGGGCAAAATCATGGAAACACAAGATTGAAAATGTCCAAAGTCACAGGCATTATTCTGTGTCTGAAATAACCTTTATCTTTCCATGCTTAGGGTGAATAACAAGAATAGCACATGTGTTGTGATAATAGTGAGTAATTTGGAATACAGGAATTCACAGACCACAGCCTATTTTTTGCAAATTCAACCAAAGACCCCACATTTAAATAGATAGAGGGGACCTTCTCAACCCTTAGGGATTTAAAGTTTTCAGAAAGAGGTCTAGTCCTATATGTTGTTCCCCTGTTGTTACTGACCGTTCTTGTAGCCTCCTATGAAACCTAAGATTTAAATAGGAAACTTCTGATGAATGTTTAATGCCCTCACATTCACTCACTTGTACACAACAATGTCAAGAGCTTAGAGAAGCATGACAATCAGTTGAATCCATGACCTTCTGTGGCAGCTGTGAGAACATTTCCGCTTAAGTTCTAAGATATTTAAAACAAGCTATAAGATGTATTCATTACCTCTACTCCTCTCACTGGCTAAGAGTGGACTAGCTAGTGCTAGTCAATGCAAAGTAGACAGCTAATGAACTCAGCAACAGCCATGATTTCATGGATTTCTTGTATAGCTTAGGCCTGCCTGAATGACTCGCATGACATGATTTTGGCTTACCATTTTCCAGCATGACATTCAGATCAGCATGAGCCTAAGGAAGATCAGGGAAGGGGAGTGGCTGTACTTTCTGTCTCTATGGTGTAGAGGCTTCTTCATCACGCCATCAGATTCCTGGTCCTGCATTTGTCTGGCCTGGTGTTATTTGTTAACAAATACAGCCTATATGTGGTTTGCAAATGATTTAATTTAACAATGTCTTTAACTTTTTTGTATTTCTTATCCATTATTTGTGGTATGTGACTGGTCACCGAAATCAAATGGTGGTATTTCTGTTAATTGAGTGGATAACAAACTTTATAAACAGGCAAATGGTGAATGATGAATAGTGAATAATAAATAGCAAATAATGCATTTCCAGGATAAATTTTCAGGACTGGCAAATATTTTCATGAATAAAATGACAGTCATCTGAACACTCATGAACACTGAATAATATGGCAAACACAACATGCTTGCCGCATTATTTCCAAAAATATTCATGAAACACATTTTTTACTATTTAAATAGCTCTGCTTTCCACACTTCCACTTTCACTTTTCTATTTATATTCATGTTTGTTCCCACATGTGATGCATCTAGATTCCACTGTGATGGGTGCTGGTTTCCATAATGTAATTATTTCCATAATATGACTGTTTCTCACCTTGATTCATTACCAGTTCACTCACTGGCCTTCTCTATAACTCTTTATCAGAGGGACTCCAATCTACAAGTTAGTGAGTAACTGCACTACAAGACAAAGTTGCAATATGTCCAAGCCAGCAGTCTTCTTTCTCCAATATTATCAGACACAGATGCTAGCCAGCTTTTCTGGCACACCTCCTTGTTTGTTATATAGTGGCACATTAGCTATGCATGTTAAGCATGTGAAGTTGAATGCATCAAGGCATTTAGCACAGAGAGATTCTGAATTATTTCATCTTGCCAACCTATTAGCCATAGATCATCACAATTATATGTCCAAAAGAGTAAAATTCTCCCCTACCTTTATTGCTTTATTACTATTAGTGCATTCTCCTTCCTAGTTTTCTTCCTACTTCAAATATTGTATTATCTCTGTTGGGACTCTGTAAAGTTTTCTTTGTTTCGTGACACTATACAAACTCCATAGGACAAATTCTACCTCATGATGTATATAGATGTATATCTGCAAACCTATGGCTGGCAGCAGAAATATGAGCCGAAAATTAGCTACGCCAGTTTTATCTCTTCTTAAATACGGTGCTGGTGATCTCCAGTTCTCTGAGACAGGAGTGAAGAAGGGTCACGATAGGGCATAATCAAGGGACCAGTACATGATCCACATATTAATTTGCCCATATTCGCTGAACTAGCAATGGCTGCTGTGCACATCCATCCATGCATATCATTTCTGCTTTTTAAGGGCTGTTCTGATGTAGGGAGATATCAGATGTATTTGGGGGCAGGTGTGGGGTATTGGGCTGCTCATAAAGATGTTAAGACTGAGTAAATTGTCAGAATTGACCCATGTGATCCAAACAGTAAAACAAAGTCTTTCATAAAGATGGCTTCCCTCCAAAATCTTTATTATCCAGCTTGTGGCATTAACTAAATTTAAAAACAAACAAAACACAAAGTGTTTATAACAAGCAGAAAAACAAAAATCCTTACTCATGTTACAGATAAAGAACTACTTCTCCATCTGATGTAGTACTCAGCCTCCTCATAGCACCAACCCAGCTAACCTAAGAGTTCTTTTTATGGAGCTTCCTGGATTACCCTGATCTCTTTAACTCCAAGGATGAAGGCCGAGATATCCCCTTACCTGCCAGTGGTATAGGAGGGACACTGCACTCTATCACACACTTTTTTTGCAGTATCTATGTGTACTGGTTTGGGAGCACATTATACCACTTTCCCCCACATTCATCAGAGTTTGGCATTATGGTAACAATGTAGGGCAGATTGAAAATTTTCAATTTAAATGAAAAATTGTTTTTTTACTAAACTAAATTGTTCACTAAAAGTGTACAATTTCTGCAGAAAATTTTAATCAAAAAAATCAGTGCCCAAGCACCAAAATACTGCCACAGTGTCTCATGAGAGATATAGTCCTATTGCCTCATGTTCCCATTCTCCTCTACGGGCCAGGCTTCCCAGCCAGACCATGCTGTGGTGACGACGCAGGAAAGGAAACAGAACGCCAGGTCTGTGGTACGTAGCTTCTCAAGCCGAAAGCAGCCCAGGAAAACTTTTCCTGGGGTTTTTATTTCTCTCCTTACTTTGTTTACAACTCTTCTTAGTGGTTACATCTTTGCCCATTCAGAAGGCAGGCAGGATACACGCAGTGTGCAATTATACAAGATAGCAAACTCATCTATTGTGCGCGTGAACAGGCCCAGCTGCAAGGGTGATGTCAGGTTGCCAATAAGTTTTCCAAACATAGGCGCTAGAACAAGGTCACTCCCACCTCAATGCCGAGAGAACAGTTTGCCGTTCTTCAAGGCTTGTGATTAGGGAGGAATACATTCCTACAAGACCACATCCCCAATGATGCACTATGGCCAGAGACTCCATTTATGGATGCTGCTGCTTCTCACCAAGAGGGGAAATGGCGGCATGTCATGGGAGATGTAGTCTTATTGGGAAGTCCAGTCTATAGAGGAAAATGGGAGCATGAGGCACTGCAGAGGCATTTCCAAATCAAATTACTGTATTTCAAAGTTTTCAGCCAAAATATTTCGGGTTTTTATTATTCTCCAAAAAGTCAAAACTTTCCCAGGGATGGGGTGGGGCGAATAATTCTGATCAGTTCTACAAAAGTGTGCAAGTGCAGAGGCCTAATGCTAGTCACTTAAATCCCCATATAGGCACATAAATAACTGGCCTGTTTTTTTTTTTTTCAGAGTTGCTGTTGACACTGAAGTGTATGAAAGCTGCAGGTGCTCAGCTTATTGACAGCTCTTCCTTGACAAAGAAATCCCAAAGAGAAAATGGAGAGAATTATTTCTTAAAAGCAAAATTAGTTTTAGTGCTTCCTAGCAGAAATGGTAATATTCTAAGTCATAATTATACTGATATATACATGTGTGTATATGTAGATAGCTATTCTATAAGGTTTAGATGAAGAACACTACATAAATATACCAAAAATATATACCTGAAATGGCAAGGCTTGTGCACATTTGCTACTGGAAATTGTTGTTGTTCATACAAAACAGTTCTTCCTCCTTCTCACCTTTCTATGTATATTTGGACACCCATTGTTCTCCCCTTATGAATATGTAACTCCCATTGGGCTATATTCTGCCCTACTTGTACAAAGAGAAGCAAATTTCCCCTGCCTGTCCTGTTCCGGCCTGCACCTCTTAGTTAGGGGCAGCTTTAATCTCCACTGAGGGCTCAAGTCCTTCCTTGGAAATTTGCTAAGGAGATGAATAACGCAACATTTCTTTCAGCTGCCCTGCACATGCCCCCTCCTTGACTGCCCACTTTCTGGGCTACACTGACTGGCTGCAAGCCCCTGAGGGGAAGGGACAGTTTGCAGGCAGCCTTCCAAAGCTGGTACAGACCCTAGGTGAATGTGGCCTATTGACTCCAATGGAAGCAAGATCAGATTGTAAGAGAAGACTAGATCTTAATTATAAGGATGTATATTTTATTTTCACACAAATATTTGCTTACTACAAACCCGACATTCATGCAAATTGCTACATTCCTAAATTTTCTCAGCAGATTAACATTTCATTATGTGTGGGGAATATTTTGAAAATATAACCTCCAAAGTGTTTTCTCTCCTTTTATTTCTCCCCCCTCCCCTTATCAATTTAAATAGTTTTCACATCCCAGCTGCATTCTTTCTATTTTCACTTTCTGTCTTCTTCAGGTTTGCTCTTATCACATTCGCTATTCACACTTCTTTACATGCATACTGCCTTCCTCAAAAACTGTCTTATTTTCCAAGGCTTGTCACAAATATGTGAGAACTAAAGCACCACAAAAGAGTAAAATAAATAATATCTGCTTTTGCATACAGTGTCATTTTAAAATGTTAGTATCTGAAGGATGATAAAATAGTGAATGGGGATTTAAAAAAAATGTTTACTTTACAGTTAATTAAAAATAGCAAAAACTATCAGTTTTTTAAAAAACACCTAATGGATAAAAGTGTGTGTGTGTGTGTGTGTGTGTGTCAGGGAGTATAATGAAGGGCTCAGAGGACTGGCAATGGACTAATAGAGTCTCCTATCTTTAGATCACTCATTAGCTGCAATCTTGACTAAACTGGCAAAGTCATTACTAACAGATTGCAGTGTTGTAGCTGAGTTGATCCCAGAATAGGTGAGGGACAAGGTGGGTGAGGTACTATCTTTTACTGGACCAACTTCTGTTGATGAAAGGGACATGCTTTTGAACTACACAGACTCTTTGGAAGAAGGCATGATGGCATAACACAAGGTCCTCTGAATAATGGTATAAGTCATGTGTAATTGCATAGAAACAATGGGAGACTTGTAAACTGTAACTTTTATCAGCTATTTCAGTGAGCCATTTCAAATATATAAATGGGGTCAAATTTATCCCTAGTGTACATCTACTGATGTCACCAGAGGGACACTGATGTGTAAATCCATTGACAACATCAGTGTCTCTCTAGTGATATCAATAGTTTTACACCAGGGATGAATTTGATCCCTTCTGTAAAATGTTCACTATGCATCACTGTCCTCCACCACAGATTTCCAAACTCTTCAATAAATTATTTGCATTTTGGACAATAATGCAAATCAATCCCCGGTTGTACACAAAGTGTGATGATTATATGATTCTCATGCCTTTGTGTTCAGAGAAGAAAGGCAGTGACTGTGCTGTTCCTGAAAGCCAAAAAAGCGCTCTCGAGCTAATATCATTGTCTATATCAATAGCAGCTTTAGTAGACAGATGTGATGCTAACATACACACCAGACATTACATTAGAATGACATCAGTTAAAAAATACTGGTGTGCAATCTATTCAAAGCTTTGGTGTACATTTTATTTAAAATATGATATTATACAAAAGTACCATAAAAGTACAGATGCACAAAAATATATTCCAGGCCTGATTCTCCACTGCCTGGCACATTGTGTAGGCTTTTACCTCTGTGCAAAGTGAGTGTTAAGTAAAGGTCCAATCCATTCTCACTTGGTAACATTTTACTCCCACTTAGCATTAACTCTGCACCAGGGGCAAGGATATGAGAGGTAAATAGATGCTGGGGAAGAAGGAGCCTAATTTTACAGATGTAGAAGCAGAGGAACTGAGTAGCTTAATAAGTGGCTTAGGTGTGTCCCTGACTGCTCTCGGCTGACTGAGTAAGGGCCTCAGTGCTATTGAAACTGCTAACTGGGCAGCCACCCTTTTAAATTACACCCATGCACCATCCACTTGAAGACCTCTACCCCCAGATCACTCAAGACTCAGGAGAGTTGGGTACAAATTGTTCAGAAAATCACCTGAAGTGATTTTGAAGTTCACAACAGGTCACCTGTGCAAGCACAAGCTTTTGAACATCCTGGCATTGACAACTAGTGCTCAGCTCCTATAGCCCTGCTTACACAATTGCTCCCAGGCCCTGATTCCCTTGACACTTACACCAGTTTAATGCCATTGCATCTCCACTGATTGCAATGAAGTTATTTCTTGTATATACCAATGTACATGAGAACAGAATCAGGCCCTCAGTAGTTGATCATGTTGCCACTGAAATCAACAGCAAACTTTCCATTCATTTCAATGGGAGCAGCATTGGGCTTTATGTGACTTTATTGCATATTTTGCATGAGTGAATAACACAATCAAACCTGATATCTGCCATGTTTCATTATAGATAAGGGGTAAGGCCCCAATCCACAAAGGGACTTGGGTGTTGCGATGCTCAACATCACAATACCTATCTTTGTGTCATCTAGAAAATTGCTGGAACAACAGTGGAATCCATAAACCCTGAGTTAGATACATAGGCTCCCTATACAATGAATGGGGAGAGACAGGCACCTAGGCATGGGATCTATAAAAGCCAGCATGCTAGGTGGGAAGCTGCCTAAGGCAGCCTATGGGAGATGGTGATTGGGGAGGGCGTGTCTATACTAAGGCCATCCCCTCTCACAGAGATAGGCGCCTAAGTCTGGACTGCAGGGAGGCATCTCTCTCTGCTTGTGATCCACAGCCAGAACTCCCTGTGCTGGAATAAGGCAGTTCAGGATCCTAAGCTGTTTCTTGCATGAAACACTGGAGGAAGAGCAGGAGCTTCTCTTACAACATTTAGTCCAGTGGGTAGAGTGCTTACTCAGGATGCAAGAGACATGGGTTCAATTCCCCCTTTGCCTCAGAGGGAGAAGGATTTGAATAAGGGGTCCCCCACCTTTCAGGAGAGTGACCTAACAGCTTGTACTATATAGTATTCCGATGAGGGTTCTCTCTCAATCTCTTCTGTTGCAGCTGTTCCACTGTGTATAAATAATTAAAAAGTCATTGGAGCAGGATGGACTCTGGGTCTCCCGCTTCCCCTTGGGAAGTTCTAGCACCCAGCCAATAGAGTTTTTCCTCTCTTTTTGGCCCAATGACTATTTAAATATTTTCCAAAGTGAAACAGCTTCAATGGGAGAGACTGAGGGAGATCCACAGCAGGGGTTTTGTGAATCACCATAGTGCCTACATCTGGGATTGAGGAATTTAAATCTGGTGTTCAGGCACTAATTATCTTTGTGGATCTGAGCCCAAGGGCCTCTCTCAAGATTTGGCCTCTTCATGCCATATGAAAGCTTCAGAGCAGCATAAAGGGACTGTAAAAGGTCTGTGTGCAGCTGCAGGAGGACTCCTCCAGTGCAAGTACTGCAGAAGACAATTATAAGGCTACCTTCTGAGGACCCCCTCACAAACCCTGCCAGAGATTCCAGGGAGCACTGCGTCCCTAGGGCAGTCCAAGGAGGCTGCTGTAATTTAGACAGGCCTCCAGGGCTGTTTAAATTATGCAGGGGCCTTCTCCCACATGCAGAGTGCCTCGGTGGTGAGTTCTGTGATGCACTTCCTAGAAGCACAGCATAGAACGTCACTTAAGAACTTGTAATTCTTGACCTGGGTTCACCTCTTAATAGAAACTGGCAAAACCCAGGCTGTGGGTCTCCCTCAGCAGTAACTCCTGCTCTATGCTGTCCATAACTCCTGGAATTGAGAAAAAGCCAGTGATTAACTAGTGTTGACCCAGATTTAAGCAGAATCAGGGTGATGATGAGTGTTTTACTCATTCAGTACACTTATTAGGGAGCCTCTATAGGCATGGCTTTATGAAGCCATACCACCCGTTAAAACCAAAAAAAGTGTCACTCCTCCATAGCTGAACTCCTGGGCGTGGCAGCAACAATACTGCCACCAGCCCTACCCCAGGGGTGAAAGTCTCTGACAGCATAGCTTCCCTATTGGGCTCAGGGGTTACAATTTACACACCCATGCCATTGGGGGGAGAGGCAAGCCAAGGAGTCAATCTGACTCTTAACTGAGAAAAAAAATTGAGCTCTAAAAGTAAGCAGCAAAATCCACTGGTGATGACTCATCCAGGGCCTGATCCTCCTCCCGCTGAAGTCAATGGGAAATTTGCCATTGACTACAGTGAGATCAGGGTAGTGCTCTACAGTTGCTACATGCATAAACCTGCTGTAAAATACATTCTATAATCTGTCTTCCATTAGTGGGGTCACATAAACATCAGTTATGAGCATGTTTTTTTTTCCAGTGCTTTAAAAGAGATTATTTATCTATGCCTTAAATCTCAAAGTTTCCAGCTCAAGGTCACATACAGTGTTAAAATGTGGTAGAGTATCTGCTCACCAAAGAGATGGTCAGAATCACACACAAATGAAATGTAAGTATCATGCATGCTTTTAAGGGCTTTGCATACTTATGGTTGAATTGCTGGAGAAGTATATTTTCTATTAATCAAAACGTGTGTATACACGCAAGCCCCAGGCATCTTAAAACAAGTGTGGCAGTGTGTGCCATTGCAGCCACTCTAAGAGCAATCTTTGGCATAAGTTGTGCTCTTTTATTTGAAGAATTGTAGGTCCAAAAGTAAATATCAAAATTTAAGACAGATTGCCCAATGATAGCTGCTACAAGCATAAACCTGATTCAAAATACATTGCATAATCTGTCTTCCATTAGTGAGGTCATTAGCAGATCTTGTAAACACCAATTCTAGGCCTATTTACCAAAATTATTTCCCCTTCCCCATTGCTAAAATAAAAATATTATTTATCTATGCCAAGTTTTTTTTTAAGTCTGTGAAACATGTCTTGTTCCAAAGAAAAGATGCGGGTTATAAATCTTTACGTACGTTAGGATAAAATACAACTTCTTATTTCTTATTTCGTTGCCTTCTGCTAGAATTAAAATGTCTGTGGTCTATCTAGTTGTTTTAGCATTTCATACTCAGCAAAATGGGGTGAGAAATGTAAACCACCAGAAATAAACTAGTATTCTGAACTTGCTAGTTTGTATATTTTATATATTTGTTTGCATTAACTGCTTTGAACTAGGATGATGTGATTTATATTGAATTGCCTTCTAGAAAATGTTCTTTGTGAAGTGATTCCAAAGTAGGCAGCAATTTTTTTCTTTGATAGATTCACCCCATTATTTTGTATTCTCTCCCTTCTGCTTAGCTGTTCTATAGAGTTGGGGTTTTTTTTGTATTTTTGAAATATTAACAGAAGCACATACACATACATACCCTCTGAGGCCTATTGAATGTATATTGAATGACTGAACTCTTACACTAAAAAATATTGTACATTCCCTATTTTTCTCTCTTTCTGCCTTCATATCTGTTTTACTTACTTTATTTTTTCCCTCTGAGATCACTAGGTCTAGATGAACTAATTAGTAGCCAATCCTCTCCTAACAGTTTTATATATGGAACAATCAGTTCTTATCCCTTGTTAATTCTAGAGCTTGGGCAGCTGGTCAACCCCATATAAAGGGCCAGATCTTCAGCTGGTGTAAATTAGTCTTACTCCATTGATGTCAATGAACCAATGCCAGTTTTATATCAGCTGAGGATCTGGCTCATTGTTTATTTTAAATTCCTGATAAAGCCAGCAAAGCACAATCCTCAATTCTGAAATCCAAAGGCAATTTAAGCAACCATTAGGCTATTGGTTAGTTTTGTTTGTTTTTTCTCTCTTTCTTTGTTTTTTTTTTAATTAAGAAAAGAAAGATAAATGTGTTAACATGTATTTTCTTGGCCCCAGAAAATTTGATATGCTCGTATAGACAATTTGATGCTGTTTTCAAAGGCAATAATAAGAAAATGTAGTCTGCAAATTATATTTTATCTGCTCAGTTTCATGTTCTTAGTATTTTTCTAATAGCTAGAGGGATTAAAATTGCAGGTATATAAAAATTAAAAATTCTTCACATTTTGCACACTTTTTATTATGCATGCTATAGGCAAGCTAATAAATTTAGATATGCCAATGATTAGGAATGAATACATTATTGGTGCATTATAATGCACAAACAGATTTTATGTTCTTCTGCATAATATTAGAAGCTCAAATTTATTGAGTCACAGCATTATCATCATCATCCAGCTTTTAAATTAAGGCAGCAACCATTGATTTATATCAGACATAAAGAAGTTCTCTTGTCAAGGTGCTTGCTGATCCATAGTGTATAATTCTGATAAACTATTGGAGTCTGTGACTGGGTCATTAAGAATTTACTTGGATGTGTGTTCAAAAAAAAAAAAAAAAACTTCATTTTTACTGTTAATCTCTTTAAAGTAGCATCCTCCTCTTACCTGCTATTATCTGCTATGAAATTGTAAACATTCACCAAATCCACATGCACAGTTTTTCACTTCATAGAGCTTAAAGATAAAATGAAACTGCAAGATAAAACATAAAAGGGTGATACATATCTGCGACAATGGGTTGTAATGTATTTTGAATGAGTAAATATTATTGAGTAAATGATTTAGCTGTAGAGACTGTTCTGATAGCTAAACTATCATTCACTCATCCAGTTAGCAATGATTAAGGACCTCATCCTGGCTGCTTTCTTTGAAATCAGCAGTAAAACTCCCATAGACTTCAATGGGATAAGCTAAAGGAATGAGTGGAAGTGGCTGTGCCTGTTCTTTCTGTTTGTTCGTTTTCATGGGCCTGATCCTACAGCCTGTACATATGTGAGTAGTCCCGTTGATTTAAATTGGACTATTTTCATGATCAAGAGCTGCAGGATCATGCCCCATGTTTATATGTGCATTTTTGGACATTATTTACATATGTTTCTCTAGGATAGTTTGTGATACCCTTGGTCATGCTGAATAGTACCTGAAGCCATTAATAGTCTCACTGAAGTCAATTGAACTGTTACTACTTGAGGAGTAATATACTACTCAGTATGAGTAAGAGCTTGTCTACTGATGGGGCAATGCTCTCTATGGAGGACATGATTTCTAAAGCATAGTAACGTGGTGCATTTATTGGTTCATGTAAATTCTTCTCGTGTGCACAAAAGATTCCCTGGTGTGTCTTAACATAGTACTGTTACAAACAGCACTACATTAAAGCACATCAGCAGGGTCCACACAGACTAGTTAATATACAACATGTTAGTGCACTTTAGAAATCATACCACTATAGGCTGTCCCCCGTCCCCCACCTTGCAGACAATCTCTAAGTGTATCCCAGTCTGTCCCTTTAATGCTAAAAGAAACAGAAAGTCCAAGGAAGAGACTTCAAACAGGTAACTTTGTCTATCTCCAGACATTTTGAGCTAGATTCTTCCAAACAAAAATGATCTATTTGTTTTTATTTTAGATTCTTAGAAAATTAAGAACCCAGTTCTGCAAAACATTCCTCACATGAGTAGTCCCATTGACATCAACAAAACTATTCTCATGAGAAAGGACAGCTTGCACAAGTGTTGATATTAGGGTTATTTCAAATTTGAACAAATAGCTTCAGTGAGAATAATCAAACTTCTGTAGTGAAGGACAACCAAAACTTCATAAATATTGAATTAGGCTAGTATACACTTTAAGTTATTTCATGGTATTACATTTCACCTTTGTTGACAGACAAATCTGTGCACTCCAGTTTGTCAACAAAATATAAATAACACTGCTGATTATGTGAATTTTATCTGATACTTTCTGTGTTTATACACATCAGATTTGATACCCATATGTGCTGTCAAATCTTCCCTATGTACCCTGTCTACAATATAAGATATATCTTTATTTAAAATGCAAACTGGACTCAGCCTGATTGCTGAGATGGATTTAAATAATGTCTCTGGTTATCGAATGTATATACACTGAAAAGAAAACAATCCCAGAAACATGCTTCCATCTTAAAGACTTGATCCTGAGAACACAGGCTACCCCAATTAACTTCAGTATTTCTCAGGATCCGACCATGAAGTGCTTCAGGAATCACTAAAAGTATTACAAGTTATGTAAACATGAATGGGGTCAATTTTATGAATTTGCTGATGTGCCAGTTTTTAAAGCTGTAATCTAACAAACTAAATAGGCCTATCATAAGAACATAAGAACGGCCGTACCGGGTCAGACCAAAGGTCCATCTAGCCCAGTATCCTGTCTACCGACAGTGGCCAATGCCAGGTGCCCCAGAGGGAGTGGACCTAACAGGCAATGATCAAGTGATCTCTCTCCTGCCATCCATCTCCATCCTCTGACAAACAGAAGCTAGGGACACCACTCCTTACCCATCCTGGCTAATAGCCATTAATGGACTTAACCACCATGAATTTATCCAGTTCTCTTTTAAACGCTGTTATAGTCCTAGCCTTCACAACCTCCTCAGGTAAGGAGTTCCACAAGTTGACTGTGCGCTGCGTGAAGAAGAACTTCCTTGTATTTGTTTTAAACCTGTTGCCTATTAATTTCATTTGGTGACCCCTAGTTCTTGTATTATGGGAATAAGTAAATAACTTTTGCTTATCCACTTTCTCCACATCACTCATGATTTTATATACCTCTATCATATCCCCCCTTAGTCTCCTCTTTTCCAAGCTGAAGAGTCCTAGCCTCTTTAATCTCTCCTCATATGGGACCCGTTCCAAACCCTTAATCATTTTAGTTGCCCTTTTCTGAACCTTTTCTAGTGCCAGTATATCTTTTTTGAGATGAGGAGACCACATCTGTACGCAGTATTCGAGATGTGAGCGTACCATTGATTCATATAAGGGCAATAATATATTCTCAGTCTTATTCTCTATCCCCTTTTTAATGATCCCTAACATCCTGTTTGCTTTTTTGACCGCCTCTGCACACTGCGTGGACATCTTCAGAGAATATCCACGATGACTCCAAGATCTTTTTCCTGACTTGCTGTAGCTAAATTAGCCCCCATCATATTGTATGTATAGTTGGGGTTATCTTTTCCAATGTGCATTACTTTACATTTATCCAAATTAAATTTCATTTGCCATTTTGTTGCCCAATCACTTAGTTTTGTGAGATCTTTTTGAAGTTCATCACAGTCTTCTTTGAGCAGTTTAGTATCATCTGCAAACTATCTTGAGCAGTTTAGTATCATCTGCAAACTTTGCCACCTCACTGTTTACTCCTTTCTCCAGATCATTTATAAATAAGTTGAATAGTATTGGTCCAAGAACTGACCCTTGTGGAACACCACTAGTTACCCCTCTCCATTCTGAGAATTTACCATTACTTCCTACCCTTTGTTCCCAGTCTTTTAACCAGTTCTCAGTCCATGAAAGGACCTTCCCTTTTATCCCATGACAGCTTAATTTACGTAAGAGCCTTTGATGAGGGACCTTGTCAAAGGCTTTCTGGAAATCTGACTAATACTGTATCATTCCTTATACTCCTCTGTCTGTGTGTTTCCCTCTGTTGGATCATCTTATACTTAGATTCTAAACTGTTTGGGGCAGGGACCATCTTTTGTTCAATGTTTATACAGCACGTAGCACAATGGGGTCCTATTGAATGACTGGGGCTCTTAGACAGTATGTTAACACAAATAAAAATAGTTATTTTAATTATGAGCAATGTACTTTAATTACAAAAGTCTGGTACAGAGACTTCATTGGTAGATCTCCTAATCTTCATTTACACCTTTTCTTGCTTTTTCAATGTCCCAACAGTTAGTACTTTGCTTCTACTATACAAGAGACTCAAGATCCATGTGCTGGTCTGGAACCTGATTCTCTTCTCACTTGAGGAGGAAATAAGGGATCTTTTATGGAGGATCCTTTTAAAAATTAAGAACTGTCACTACTACTTATCATGACTGCTGACACAGAACTTAGCTGAGCTGTGAGTTATGTCTTTTGTTCCCTCTGCCAGATTTTGCTATCTTCCCTTTGATCGTTCCAAAATATTTCAAAGAAGTTTACAATATTATACCCATAAACTGTTAGCATTCTAGATCCAAGTCAAAATGAGATTATCCTGGGTACAATACAGTAGTTCCAATTTGGCACAAAAAGAATGCCTGCACACAGACCAAAAAAAAAAAAATTCACAAGGAGGATAAATCCAGTGCTTGTAAGTTATCACATGCCACTCAGCTGTAACTGTGCAATTTAATTTCTGGTGTCTGGCCAATTTAAAATCTATAAGAGAAATGTGGCTATTGGGCCTGATTCACCCTTCACTTATACTAGGTTACCCAGGCATAAATCCATTCATTCCAATGGAGTTACTGCTGCTGATTTACACTGATGTAAATCAGACCTGCAGTTTTAAATCAGATATCTGTCCAGTCATTAACTCTTCTTCTAATTTAACTTTGCACATTTGTGCTATTAAGAGAGAAATTACACTGGTCTACAATTTGAGAAGTCGTCTGCTTCAGAGATAAAATGTGCTATTTATTATGTATTTTGATGTGCTGAATTCAAATATGACAATTAAAACAACAACTGATTGGCTACCGTTTAAGATATTTAAGTTTTTACATTTTAGGTCTATGTATATTGTGTAGATAGTAGAGTTTTAATCATAAATTGTAAACCTAGGTCTTTTCATGTGTTTATGGTTGCTTTACATGATAATATTTCACCTGTCCTGTTTATGTAACACTTTAAAAATCAGCAAAAGGGTTATATAAATAAAATTTATTATGACACAAAAGGCAAAAAACTATTATGTACATAGTTTAGTCCTATTCAGTGTCTACTCAGCCCTTCTTGGCTTGTCTCTTGTATTCATTAAATGGAGCATCTCTTATCACTGTCCAGCAATAGTCTGCAAGCATTGATGGGCTCCATTTGCCCTGACAGCATTTCTCCATTGTTGCAATGTCCTGGTGAAATCACTCGCCGTGCTCGTCGCTCACTGCTCCGCAGTTTGGTGGAAAAAAAATCTAGATGAGACTGCCAAAAATGTATCTTTAGTGACATGTTGCAACCAAGGCTTTTGTATGCCTTGAGGAGGTTTTCCACCAACAACCTGTAGTTGTCTGCCTTGTTGTTTCCGAGAAAATTTATTGCCACTAACTGGAAGGCTTTCCATGCCGTCTTTTCCTTGCCACGCAGTGCATGGTCAAATGCATCATCTCGAAGAAGTTCACGAATTTGAGGACCAACAAAGACACCTTCCTTTATCTTAGCTTCACTTAACCTTGGAAATTTTCCACGGAGGTACTTGAAAGCTGCTTGTGTTTTGTCAATGGCCTTGACAAAGTTCTTCATCAGACTCAGCTTGATGTGTAAGGGTGGTAACAAAAGCTTCCTTGATTCAACAAGTGGTGGATGCTGGACACTTTTCCTCCCAGGCTCCAATGACTGTCGGAGTGGCCAATCTTTCTTGATGTAGTGGCAATCTCTTGCACGACTATCCCATTCACAGAGAAAACAGCAGTACTTTGTGTATCCAGTCTGCAGACCAAGCAAGAGAGCAACAACCTTCAAATCGCCACAAAGCTGCCACTGATGTTGGTCATAGTTTATGCACCTCAAAAGTTGTTTCATGTTGTCATAGGTTTCCTTCATATGGACTGCATGACCAACTGGAATTGATGGCAAAACATTGCCATTATGCAGTAAAACAGCTTTAAGACTCGTCTTCGATGAATCAATGAACAGTCTCCACTCATCTGGATTGTGAACGATGTTGAGGGCAGCCATCACACCATCGATGTTGTTGCAGGCTACAAGATCACCTTCCATGAAGAAGATTGGGACAAGATCCTTTTGACGGTCACGGAACATGGAAACCCTAACATCACCTGCCAGGAGATTCCACTGCTGTAGTCTGGAGCCCAACAGCTCTGCCTTACTCTTGGGTAGTTCCAAATCCCTGACAAGGTCATTCAGTTCACCTTGTGTTATGAGGTGTGGTTCAGAGGAGAAAATGTGGGTCCTGTGACATTGATGGTTCAGGACCAGAAGTTTCATCCTCTTCCTCGTCTGACTCAAGTGAGAATGATTCTAGTGCATCAGGAACCGTCAGTCCTTCTCCGTGGGGTACTGGGTGTATAGCTGATGGAATGTTTGGATAATGCACAGTCCACTTTTTCTTCTTTGACACACCTTTCCCAACTGGAGGCACCATGCAGAAGTAACAATTGCCGGTATGATCGGTTGGCTCTCTCCAAATCATTGGCACTGCAAAAGGCATAGATTTCCTTTTCCTGTTCAACCACTGGCGAAGATTTGTTGCACAAGTGTTGCAGCATATGTGTGGGGCCCACCTCTTGTCTGATCTCCAATTTTGCAGCCAAAATAAAGATGATAGGCTCTCTTAACCATAGTGGTTATACTGCGCTTTTGTGATGCAAAAGTCACTTCACCACAAACATAGCAGAAGTTATCTGCACTGTTCACACAAGTACGAGGCATCTCTGCTCACTTTGGCTAAACAGAAGTGTCCCTTTGCAAAAATCAAACACTGACAAATAAGAGAGCACGACACTGTATGATTTCTAGAGCTGATATAGGGCAATTTGTTCAGCAGAGTGATGTAAGCTTCGTTATGATTGCATCATCCATGACTTCTAGCAGGGCCATAGCAACAAAGAACGTGGCCCCCTCCGAACATATGTCCGGGCGGGGCCCCTTACAATGCAGAAACTGGAATGCGGTATTTATTTTGCCACTTTTAGGGGCCCCCTTCCTTGCAGGGCCCCCTCCAGTCGGAGGGCACTCGCTACGCCTCTGACTTCTAGGAATAACATGATGCAATTCATATCATGGATGACGCAATACCAGCTTCAGATTGCATCATTCATTCTTTTGCCTAAAAAGCAAGTACTGTCCAAACCCAGTCATAGATTTATTCATAGATCCAGTCAAAGATGTATTTTAGTCATTTCTGGTTTAAATTGAGATCCCTTCCCTTTATAACTCACTTATCCTCCGCCATTCCCAAGTCAAGGGTCATATATACTGACCCCATAGCATATCTTGAAAACTAGAGCCAATCAACAATTTTAAGCATCATTTTCGTTCTCAGTGACCCAGAATTAGTAAAGTTTGACTACATTTATTTCAGAAGCATTTTGGCTGTAAAGCAGTGTTACAGAACAAAAGAAAATGATTTACACTACTAACTTACCTAACAGAAAGCAAGCACTTACTCTGCTGTTAGAAGCAACACCTTCAGAACCACATTCTTTCTAAATTGTTATTGGAAGCTCTCACAAATATGGGAGCCAGAAGTTAAATAGTCTCAAAGATTGAAGAAAGCCAAGATGCAGAAGAGGTAGATGTTATGTGTCTGATTCTGATTCTAACAGTTTGAATGCATTTATGCTGGGATAGCCATTGAATCTCAGCCTCAAAAATATTTACCTGAGCTAAACTTGCTTTCTACCAACATGAAAAAAAAATGAATAACACCCAGAAATGTAAGTAAAATTTCTGACTTAAAATCTAATTTAGCTTTCTAAATTGCATAGAATACTACTGCACTATTTCAAGAAATGACAGCAAGCGTATAAAATTTATAGGAAGCAGAGGTGAAGGGAGAGTTATTTTACTACATTTTTGATAGAGGTTATGCAAACCAAACTTGTATAAATATTCTTATTAAATTGAATTTTTTGACAAGTTTTGTCATGGATGGTTAGGAAAATGTGTAGGAAGCATGCTGAATGTGTAGAAAATAATTGCAGAAATGACTCCATTTTGGTGCATTTCTGCATAATTCAAATACTGTAGATAGTATGTAACATTAATATGTAATAACCTACAATCTAAGTCATCTGTGGTTACTGAATAAGTCGCTTGTAATTACCATTGATGTGGCACATTCATGCTTCTGAGTGAATTGTTCCTTCAAGATTTGTATTTGATTAAACACAGATAGGTAGTAGGGGATCATATAATATCTTTCAGTGAAATTACACAGACCCAGCTACAACAATCACATTTGAAAAATGACGGCTTTTAGAAGGACTGTCATGCTTTGTGCTTTTGAAAATCTTCTTAGACATTTGCATGAAAACCACAGGTTAATAATGCAGATTTTAACTGTTCTCCATTGATTACAGTTTTGTAGGTAATATAGTATGCACGTTAAAATGAATCAAGAAATAATGTTATCTGTCTTCATTAACTTAATTTCTCTCTAAATTTTGGGTCTAAGTCAATAAAAATATAACACCCTGCACGTGAAATATCCTCTGACGATGGAAGTAGCTGCCTTAAAGAGTAGGAAAGATGTAAAAATATGAATTATTAAGCCTGACTTTTTTTCACATTCCTAACAGGCTAGGTCAACAAAGAGTATTTAGGAAAGAATGAACTTTTTTTCTCCCTGCCAGATATAATTCCAGCATATAGTGGACCATGCTTTCCTTTTAAAGCCAATCTTTCAACTGTGTTCATCTGTGTTAATACACATAATGCCTAAAGCAATGAAGGAATTAAAAAAAAATGAAACCCATTAACAGAGTGAGGCTGGACAGCTGTTATTTTTGGTTAAGGATATTATAGTTTACAGGAAAGCTCCCAGAAAAGAATGGAATGTTTATATGCACATTCTTTGCAGATGAAAGTCATTTAAGAATGGCTTGGTGGTAAAGCCCTATATATATATATATATATATATATAGGGATTCTGGTAATAAAGACAATTGTATATTATTACAATCCCCAGGAAACATTTGTTTTAAATGTGTTTATTATACGCTCATGGAAAAAGAAATGAATTGGGCCTGATCTTGCTCCCATTGAGCCCAATAGGAATTTTGTCACTGACTTTAGCAGGAGCAAAATCAGGCCCCATAATTCTATATTAAAGAGACAGGTCAGTTTATATACCTCCAATCCAATTTAAAAATTTATGGTATGGCTCTATGCACCCAGCAAGAATACATGTTAAAAAGAAACTCCTGAAAATTGAAATTCCATTCATTTTAAAGATTCTTTCATACAGGTGGCAAAGAGATTTTGGTAAATGTGAGTTCTTTGACAATTTTAACTAGTGTGCATATCAGAATAAACAAGTTTAGTTGGTGTAGATAAACTGACTATATGTTTCTGATCGTATGTAATAACAATAATTGTCACTTACATAGTAGATCTCATAGCATTTTATAAAGCACTATTATCCATTCCCATTTTATACAGATTTGAAGTGATTCAGAAAGTAAATGGCAGAACCAGGAATAGATCCCCCTATTCCCCGACTCCCAGTGCTATAGTTGCCTTTCTGCTAGACCATAGAGACTTCCTACTACTTTGGTTATGACGACTAAACATGGCATAGACATCACAAATGACACCCTAAATGTAGGTAAGGCACTTTTTTTCTTATGATGTATCTATTTCAAGCAGTATCTATAGTTAATTATGATTGAGCAATGGATAAGTCAATTACTAGCATCAAACTGCCTTTCTGTGGTTGGAAATGAAGACAACCAATGTCGGACCTTAGGAAACCTTTAATTAATAAATAACACACGATCGGACAATTAAATACTGTAAAGGTTTGGACCAGTTCACTGAGATGAAGAACCACTTAGAAACCAGGTACAGAAGTAGTCAATGGATATTTAAAGAGTAATTCTGTGAGGACTAATTTATTATCCTTTCAGCATTTCCATTTCCAGTCCTGGCTGGAACCCAGAACGGCACAATCAACAATTGCCCAAATTAACCTGAAAGTTAAGACATTAAAATAAGGACTATAGATAGGATGAAAAAGGAGAAAAGTTTAATATCACAGAGTTTTGATAGTACTGCTAATAAACAAGTTATGAACCTAAATGTAAGAAAAACAGAAGTTTGCACTTAAACATGAGATGATGAAAGACTTTAAATGATGCTATCAACTGAAAAGACAGTAGAGAAGAGTAGAAACACATCAACCACAATATGTAATCAATATCACAAGGTTGAAGAAAGTGGCTAGTAGCAGGCCTTGTCATGATAGCTTTAGGGACTTCCATAGGCCAATTTATAATTGTACAGTTGTGTATATACTAAGTTTATATCTATTTAAGTTGATAAACATGTTGTCTAAGATTTCTGTTGCAAAAGAATGGATCTGTTAATAAATAGAATAAAAGAAATGAAATGGGAAGAAATTAAAAAGGAATATTTTTCAAATCTCTACATGGGTTGATTTTTGTTTCAGCTCATGCAAAGATTGGTTTCAGTTCAGGTCACCTAAGAGCTCTGATTTTATTGAGATTTTTTTCACTGTTAAATCCAACATCTTTTGGGGAGATTGAATGGAAAACTGCCTGTATACAGAGTCCAAAGGGATCGTCAATATAATACTCACAAATTACTGTTTGAGGGTCAAATTCAGTTCTCCTGTTGGGTCAAATTGTTCACTGACTTGTACTCAGTGCAGCCCAGTTGAACAAAGTGGAGTTGCCCACAGTGTAAATCAGTACAGACTCAGATATGGTCCATTGTCTTTAATGAGACTGAGCACAACAGAATTCATCTCTTTATATACAAATGTGCAAGTCTTGTTGAATTGAGTTCCAGTTTATGGTGGATTGTCTTTTAAATCATTTTTTTCACTGCTGGCTTCTAGAGGCTCTATATTATCCATTGGAATCCAGGCACTCTTCCAACAAAGTTAGGAGAGTGTTTTTTAACAATTTTTTTATACTCATGGTGTGTAATAAGAATTTTCTTCCAATCTTGTAAAAATGCAATATTGTGAACATTTAGACATCTGATGTGGTACCAAATCTCTTATACTCATAAGTGTACAGATACAAACATAAGAGAGGAAAAAGATGAAGAATAATATCACTTACTGTTTAATTAACTACAATGTATTTTGTTTGATTAGCCAATAGGTTTGACATATTGTTCATTGTGTTATATTATTCTTGGTTACAATGATGTTGCTTTAAGAGAGTTTAGAGTTATTACTCAGAGAAGGGGAGAGAGGGCTCTAGCATTCATTTTTCAAGTCTACTTCTTCGATACAGAAACCTCTGAGTTTCTTCTTCTAGAGCAATGTTATAAGTAGATGTTGCCAAGCCCACTGTTTAATAAAATAAAAATAATATTTAATAATAATAAACACTAAGCATTTACCAGTACACAATACTTTGCAAGCATTAAGTAATTAATCACCATGATGCATCTGTGTGGTGAGTATTACTATCCACATTTTACACATGGGGAAAGAAAGGCCACTAGGTTAACTGATTTTTCCAAGGTTACTCTGTGAATCAGTGACACAGCTGGGATTGCATGATACTGTATTGTGCTTAGACTTTTCTTGCCCCCCCCCCCCTTCCAAATCTCTAATCTTGATTAAATGCTAATAGGCTTTAAAGACAAAGAAGCAGATATAATAAGATTAATCTCCTCTTATGCTTTAAGAAGGACAATAAGGGCCAAATTTTAAAAAGACATTTAAATTAGGCATGCAGAAATATAAAAGAGGACAGAAGCAGTTAACTTTACAATGAAAATAAGAAGTTCCACACAGAAAAGCAGTTATGCACACAAATTAGTATTTGCAGTCACTTTTGTGTGCCCAAATCCACATATGTTTCAGGAACAACTTAGGAGTCCAGTTTTGAAAACTTGGGCTCAATTGCCCAGCACAGACACACTTGAATGGCTTTTGAAAACACAGCAATGCATTTAGAAGGCAGAGCTCTAGCCTTATACAAATAAGGAAGTATTTTCCAGGAATTGGCCAAAACACTCTGAGTACTATTATAATATGTAGGGTAACATTTTCCAAAGTTCCTAAGCAGGTTAGATTCCTAAGATCAATAGGAGTTAGGCACCTCACCTGCTTAGGCACTTTTGAAAACCACACCAGGCTCTGATTTCTCTCAGGCACCTAAATGCCTTTAAAAATCTGGCCCTTAGCTACTTTTGAAAATCCTCCTGGTGCCTATCTGCATCTTTAGGCACATCGATACCTTTAAAAAAATCTACCCTCAAAGTAACATTGAGCTAGACCCACTAAGAGATTTAGACACCTAACTGCCACTTTAGGCACCTGGTTAAGGCACTCAGCTAGGAGACCTGGTTTCAAGCTCTGGTTCTGAATCAGGCTTATGTGGGAATCTGAAGCTAGGTACATCCTGGGTGAGAGTGATAACCTCCACCACTATTCATTGTGAGAAAGGGTTTTAGACACCTAATTCTAGGATCCGGTTTGTGGCTGTGAATCCTAAGTGGAGATAGGCACCTCCCTCCAGCCTGGGATTTAGGGGCCTAAGTTCCCTTGTGAGGCAGAAATTTGGACCTACCCCTCTCCTTGGCATTTCCCACTGGCTATCTTAGGCAGCTCCCTGCTCAGCTTGCTGGATTCTTTGAATCTCATTCCAAGACATCTAATTCTGCCTATGCACTGCATAGAGAGCCTGGGCACCTCACTCAAAGCTGGGAATTCTATATGATAGGGTGCCTAAGGTTAGGTATTGCAACTCTGAGCAGAAGTCCCCTTTGTGGAGATAGTCCTTAGGTACATTGGGAAATGATACTCCCAGTGTTTTGAACCAGTATTGAAGAATGCCACAGTACATTTGAAAACAGTGAGTACAATTATCTCATGGAAAAGGATAAAGTAGAGTAAGTTAATTTAAGTTAATACTCAACGAGTTTTTAATCAGATACTACTAAAGTGATCTTTAACTTTTCTGCAAACTGTGTTAATTGTCATTGGGACAGATCCTCAGGTGCTGTAAATGGACTTCAGTGGCGCTACCCTGATTTATACACTGAGTATCTATTCCTTAATTTTTATGGTCCTTCCCTGTTCTTTTTGCCTTCATCTTTCTTTTTAAGACCAACCGCATCCGTCTATTGACAGTTATATAATATTGCAACTGGGGAATTAAATTAAAAATTTAAATCTCAGGAGATAATGACTCCATTATGTGAGATGCTACTTAGGTCTCATCACGAATCAATGGAGCTGATGTTAAATTGGAATAAAGACTTAATATTGAAAGGTGGCTTAATAATGATATACAAGCATATGTGAGGGTGAGGTGTTGGGGAAAGGGAAGATATGAAGTAGGAATTCACTTGCTTTCAGTACAGTATTATAATAAAATTCAGGGGAATAAACTAAAATGTTAAAACAGATATTTAACCTGGGTTGTAAAAAATAAATGTTTCATCCAAAGTGTTGTTGATATATAGAAGAGTCTGCCAAGGGACATAGTTAAAGCTAGAAGCATCAGAGAATTTTAAACTGATATAGATGAGTATTTGTAGTCTCATCACATTTTGTGATATATCTGCTGAAAGCCAAGTTGAATCAGTGATAGCCAAAAGGCAGCACATGAAGTCCAAGACGCCTGCAGTGAAATACAGGCAACACCATTGAGCACTCCTCCCTAATTTCAAAGATGAACTTGGTACCCAGCTGTAGCAGTGTTGGATATGGTACCTTCCTGTTGAATTGCTGCATATTTTAGCACCCAGTAGATTCTGGGGTGTTCTAAATCCCATGTGATACCAGATTGTGTGACATCAGGCTCTGAATATCCCAGATTCTTGCATGATCTGAAGCACAACACATTGCTTATGAAGTGGCACCTCAGGGCCCAATAGATATGCATGGATCTCAAGATCAACAATGTAGATAAGGAGGGTCCACCAGAGATCACTACAGAGGAAAAGGGGAAGGAAAAATGTAAGGGAATGCGTCTCAGGGATTTTGACTGTAGGATGGAGTGATCCAGCTCACTGCCTCAATCTGTATCATGTAAATGCTCTCAAAGTTTCAAGGCCAATAGGTGCTATTTATCTTTAAAAGAACAGCTCACTAGAACTACATTATTTTGCATCTATCTATTATTATTCTTGTTCTTGACCTTTTAAATCACTAAATCATCTCCATAGCACCACACATTAAATAGAAATATTTTTGGAAGTAAAGGACCAGATACAAAATGCATGTGTAGGCCACAAAGTCAAAAACATCCCACATTACATGGTGCTGCTACTCCAAAACCAAAAGAAATGTTTTCAAGCACTTGCCCAGTTTCTAAAAGCTTTTAACATTGTTATTGCCACCAGAGAACTGATGTCTCTTCTTGCTAACTGGAAAATACAACTTTATAACTGCATTAAAAAGCTACTGTGAGACAATGATCCAGAGATGTGTCTAGAAGCATTTGTCAAGTCATTATTTCATTGTGTGGCATTATATGCTTAGGGCACCTTTCATGACAGGGACAAATGAAAGATTACATTTGGATGGTCAAGGATACCTACAAAAATAACAATAAGAAAACCTGAAGTGCCTTTTCTTTCAGGCTGTTGCTGTGGTTTTGAGAGGGAGAAAAAGGCTTTAAAGAAGGTGAGTTGCACTAGATGGCCTGGATCTTATGACCCAAATTTTTTGAATGAATTTCAAGTTTAGGCATCAAGGACCAATAGGGAAACAGTAGGATCAAGTTAAAACAGAAGTGTATAATCTTTCAGTCTCATGGCAAGTGGTTTTGAAAACTTGAATTAAAATTAACTAATTAAAATGAGGAAACAGATTTTTACCCTATGGGTAAAACACAGAACAAACAGCAGATTAAAAAACTGACATGTTAAGCCTTGTGCAGGTACCATCTCTGCATCTTCACAACAACACTGAGGGCCCAGTTCTGCATTCCATGCTCATGCCAAACTTCTTTTGAAGTCAATGCATCAAGAAAATACAGGACCAGACCCTTTGATTGGTGTCATCATTTTGCAGTATTTATGCTCGTTTTAATTAAATGCTAATTCAAAAGCCTTGTGCTATAGGGTAATTAAAAGAACAAGGCTTACCTTTTCCTAATTTGCTCTGTTTGGTAAAAGGAATGTCACTAATGTAATTCATTTCCTGTAGTGTACACCACTGGCCTTCCCACATTAAACATTGCAGCTCATATCTTTAACAAAAAAATTTAAGACATGTAGAAACACAAACCTCTCTTAACAATTACACTTCTGTTAGGAGAAAAGAAGACATGACATAACAGCAGAGCAGGTAACATGCTGCTTCTTTCTTAATGAAAAATAAACTGGTTTGATTGTTACTGATGTAGATAGTGGAACTATGCTGAAAGGTACAGAAGAGGCTAGACAAAAGTATGATTGACCTGAGTCTTTTATGTAGCAATTGATCGTTCTCAGGCATCAAAAGAGCTGTGTTATTATGCTGCTTGTGACAGATTCCAGGGCTGGCAAGCAAGCCTCTTCAGGATCTCACAGACTTCCACATGTGAACCAGGAGATGAAGAACATGTGAAAAATCACACAAGACTAAATTGTGTCCCTCATCCCCCATAAGGAGGAGCAACCCCATGTGGGTGCTCAGTGGGAAAGAGAGGGAGAAAGGAGTTTTCTCCTCATGTAGAAAAGAGGCCCAGAATTTCAACTCTGGGTACTAACAAATATCACCTCCCTGGGAGCAGGCAGAGATATGGTTCTGTTTTTATTATGCATCAGTCAGCAGAGCCAGCCAGCCAGCCGAGGAGCAGGAGAAGAGATGTTTTAGACAGCATTCCCTCCCAACCTCCTGGTGCTGTCCCTGATTATAGTGCAGCTCTGTGGTGTTAGCATAATCAAACCCAGAGTGTCAAATGTGTGGCAACTTGAACAGATGAGAATAAGGGGAGCATGGACTGAGCCCTTAAGGTATGGCATTGTCCCTATATGAATTTGAATAAAGTATCCACAAAGAAAGGAAAATACAGGAGAAGCCATTCCCTACATAAAACCAGACTGTCTCGCCATATCCAGGCACCTGAACTTAAGGAGGGGAGAAGTCACGTGAACTGAAACTGGAAAAAAGATTCAAGTGAACCCACTGCAAACCAAAACAAGCATTTTGTTTGGCATTGGCACTGCTCTGGTTTAGCTGTTTGAGCTAGAATGAAAAGGCCAAATTGTGAGCCACTACTCACAGGAGTATAAGAGAGACACATTCTAGCCTTAAATATGTAGGAAGAAATCCTGGCCGCAATGAAGTGAATAGGAGGGTTGTTGTTTTTCCATTGACTTCAATAGGGGCCAGGAATTCACTCTTGTTTTCAGTTTGTATAACATTATAGTGTGTTTAAATAACCCCTGGGGCCAAATTCATCCCCAGTGTAACTCAAGCAACTTCCATGAAATAAGACCATTTCCCTTTAGTGAACTGATCCCAGGAATTGTGTTGTAATATCTGAACTATGATATTTTAAGGACCAGAGGGCAATGTCATTCACAGCAGCTATGGCTCCTCAAGTTTAAATAAAGACATGACAAACAGACAATGCTGGATCTCTGTATGCATAAAGTCAAAAAAAATATGAAGAAGTCCTGCTTTGCTTGTATTTGAATAAACCTCATTATCTGTAACCTTTTTACCAAAAGGTATCCTTCAAATAACAATAACTGAAATATGTTTTTATAACTACTCAATATGTTTGTTTTCCTTTAGATAGTGAGGCTTAATACGAGGGGCAGTCAGAAAGTTTCTAGCCTGACAAAGAAAAATACATAGTTTGGGTTCAGTTGTTTTATTTTCAGTATATATCCTCCCCCCCCTGACATGAATGCATTTGGTCCTGAGTAGCTGCGACTTGACTATGCCTATTCTGTACAAGTTCTTGTCCTGCATGTTCAGAAATTTCTCGGCTGATAGAAGCAGCTCATGATCATCACTGACACTCTTCCCTCAAAGGTCTTCCTTCAACTTGGGGAACAAGTGGTAGTCTGAGGGAGCCAAATCTGGTGAATAAGCTGGATGGGGAAGCAGCTGAAAGCCACATTTGGTTGCTATGGTCACTGCAACCTGGGATGTGATAGGTGATTCTTTGTACTGGAGAAGCAAAAAGTTCCAAATGTTCCCTGAAAAGGTCAAGTCATTCTCATCCCTCAACATTCTGGGCACCCAACTTGCTGACACCTTTCTCATGCCCACTGTCTCAGCTATGTGTCTGACTTGTTGATCTTCTGTCATTCATCACAATCTTGTGAACTGCATCAACTTTTTCAAGGGTAGTGGCCTCTCTGAGGTGTCCTGACCTTGACTCTTCCTCAGTGCTTATTCTCAATATAACTTAAATTCAGCAGCCCAGTTTTTTACTGAGTCATATGAAGGATCATTATCCCCCTGTGTTGCCACCATGTCTTCATTGATTTCCTTTGAAGAAGCTTTTCTTATGGAAGTACTTAATCACCACTCTGATTTCATTCTTCTACATTTTTCAAATCTTCAGTGGCTGGCTTACTGGGATACATCCATGTTCAAATTCTGAACAGATGGAAAAAGTGACTTCTAACAAGGAAACATCAAAATATCAGTACTTTGATCTGTGAAATCTGATGGGCCCTAGGATATCATTAAATATATCATGTGAGACCCTCATAGTAACTTAGGCATTAAGTTTGGTTAAGCCATTTTGCTTTCCTGTCTACCTATAGTTTTTACTTTAAAGGTATATAGTTCAACTTCAAAATTAAAAATCAATTAAAAGTACAGTAAAGAATTTTATGTCATCAGGGACCTTGGTCATTCTGGATAGGCCCCCAGATGTACTCCCTTATTGGAAGGTAAATCCTCTGAAGCATTCCTGGAGGATAAGGATAGCAACAATATAAAGATAATACTTAGCAATTATATAGCATCTTAAATCTTGAAAGCACAGTTCAAGCATTAAATAATTAATAGAGCTGGTCAAGTTATTCATTGCAAATAAAATATTCAATTAGTTCACCCCTTTTTTCTGCTTCCAAACTATTAAGCATTTAATCCTGATTAATGCAGTGAAGGCAGCTTTATACATCTAATAGCTTATGTGAAAACATTTCAGCCTATGGATTGTCTGCAAACTATTCATTCCCTGTTCATTATTCCTGGTGGTCACTTTAGTCACATGGTGCTGGTTTTGCTTCCTTATTGGATAACTGAAGTTTTTTAAACAGAAGAATAATGAACAACAAATGACTAGAGAAAAATTAATAGCAAATACTGTTATCTGTGTGCCAATACCATTTTGTTTTTTGCATGTGTGTATATAATACACAATATATATATTGTGACAAAGTTCCTCCTCTATCTTGGTGGGACCTGCGCTTATTGGCGGATTTTCTTGCCTCAGGGATTCACCATGTGGGTTGGGGAACAGCCCAGAGACCTTCCCCTCTGGAAGAACCCACAGTCCAGGTCAATTGGGAGGTTTGGGGGGAACCCAGGCCTGCCCTCTACTCCAGGTTCCAGTCCAGGGCCCTGTGGACTGCAGCTGTCTATAGTGCCTCCTGTAACAGCTGCATGACAGCTACAACTCCCTGGGCTACTTCCCATTGGCCTCCTCCAAACACCTTCCTTATTCTTACCACAGGACCTTCCTCCTGGTGTCTGATAACACTTGTGCTCCTCAGTCCTTCAGCAACACACACTCTCAGCTTCTCACACTACAAACTGAAGTGAGCTCCTTTTAAAACCCAGGTGCCCTGATTAGCCTGCCTTAATTGATTCTAGCAGCTTCTTCTTAATTGGCTCCAGGTGTCCTAATTAGCCTGCCTGCCTTAACTGGTTCTAGCAGGTTCCTGATTACTCTAGTGCAGCCCCTTCTCTGGTCACTCAGGGAACAGAAAACTACTCATTCAGTGACCAGTATATTTGCCCTCTACCAGACTCCTGTACCCCACTGGTCTGGGTCTGTCACAATATAAACCTAATATGTGTATATGGACTGACTGAAATTGAAATAGATTAGTAATTAATAATGTCATCCACTGCATTTTTATAGACTTTTTTGTCAGGCCTTTGATTCAGTGCACTGAGCAAACTTTTGGGAGCTGATGAGGCAATGTGGTGTCCCTTGGGAAAATAATGTCATTGATCAAAGACAGTTCTATAATGGAACAGAAAGTTGTGTTGGTGTTAATGCTAGACACATGGCATGGTTTCCTATTTCCCTGGGAGTTCAGCAAGTCTGGATCCTGTCACCATCATAGTTCAATATCTGCACTGATTGATTGATGATTAAGTTTGAGGATGCAGCTGTTGGCGGTGTCAAGCTGAATACCATTTTGTTTCAAGACCTGGAATAGGCCATGATATTGCCTTGTTGGCTCCATTTGGTGAATCGCACCAGGTCATTTGGTGATCTGGTCAGGCAAGAAGCAGAGCAGACTGGTCTGGTTATTAATCTTGATAAAACTAAGTCCCTGGCCATTACCATCAAGCAGCCTCCAGCTCTAGATTACAACCAGCTCAGTATTAATGTGTTCGGATCGGATATTAAGTAGATGGCAACCATCAAATATTTGGCAAGCATCATAGGCAGTGCTGAAGGATGCTAGAAAGATGTGAATGCTAATGTAGCAGCAGCAGAACTATTGTCATGTTCTGGGCCCTTCAGTGGCTTCTGTGGTGACATTGTGACATCAAGATTGCTACACAGCTATATCTATATCTATATCTATCTATACATGTATACCATGATTATACCTGCTTTATTGTATGACAGTGAAACATGAGCAGTGAGAGGGGCTAAAGTGTGGTGGATTGATGTTTTTGATTCTCGTTGTCTTCATTAGCTTCTCCATTTTAAGTGGCAGGACAAGATCAGCAATGAAGATATTCCTATCCAAACTTAGCAATCAGCTCCATCAGCATTTGTTCAGTTTCAGGGGCTTTCTTTGTATGGACATATTATTAGTCTGGAAGACCAACAAATTACAAAGTGTGTTCACCAAGGAATGCCACTACACAACCAGTGATCACATTGTCACCAGAAGCTTCAGTGGCATAATAAGATTACCAGCTATGGATATAGACTGAACAACCAGCCAGACCAGCTTAAGGTCCTAGCTAGAGATCTATCTGGGTGGCACTTGATATGCAAATAGTCTATGTCCCTTTGGGATTTGTAATGATGATGATGATATACCTCCATAACTATGGAAAACTAAATATATTGTCTAGTTCTTATAAAAATGTTTACAGATGATTCCTATTAGAAATCAACCTGTTGGTAAAAATATTACAAATATTATGATTTATATAAATAAAGCATTACTCAGTTATGTTTGTTTGACTCTTCAGACCTGCTTACAAAGATTCCACATTGTCGTTTTGTAGTATCAAATTCTTATTCCTCTGTGAGGTGCTGGATATTCTGATTTCCTCGACTTTTCTTTCCCCTGTTTGATATCACCTTATGATTTCTAAGGATCTTCTTCCTTCTAATTAAACCTAAAGGTATATTAGCAACTGAACATAGGTTTTCTTGCTTTCACTTACTGCAAAACTTACTTAGTTGATAGAGAGACAAGGTGGGTGAGGTAATGTCTTTTATTGGACCAACTTATGTGGGTGACAGAGACAAGCTTTCAAGCTTACACAAACAGAAGTTGGTCCAATAAAAAATATTCCTTCACCCACCTTGTCTCTCTAATATCCTGGGACTGACACAGCTACAACTACACTGCATACAACAATTAGTTGATAGATGCATTCATATCAATTTATCTAATACATAATGGAAGCTGCCTACACAGTTTTCAATTGAAAATCACACCTGCAGAGGTATGTTATTGCTTCATTCGTGCCCCATGAATCTTTGCATGGTGCAGAAACAATTGCACATGCATGTGACTGCCTATCTGATTGCCCTCTTCTTTAGGGAAAATCTGCAGGAAGGAGCTAAGGGGAAGGAGATCTCTGAGAAGCTGTCCTCACAGAGATTTCTCACAACTTGTCTGAGGGGATAAACACAAGGGATCCCAGGAAATCAGAGCCATCCATGCAGAAACCCTATATCCCCATGATCCTGGTGTCACCTTTCCCTCCACTCCCTGGCATCATTAAAGGAGTACCAGCAGGCCTCTTGCAGCTGAATGTTGGCCTCAGGAAGGGGGATGAGGACCCCACTGTGGCAGGAGCCCAGCAGAAAGGCAATATAATCAGATATACTATCTTTCTACTCTGAACTCTGCAGATATCCTTCCATAGGGCTCAGGGACAAAGTGTCAGGGATGCATCAGGAACTCCCTTCCGTGCAGGAGGACAGTCTCCTTCACACACACAGATCAGGAACATAACTAATCTGTCAGTTACAGCAATGCACTTCCAGTGTGTGACACTCTGTACCTCGGGGGAACACCCAGCACCCCCATGTTCACCCTTGTAAAATGATTGTGTGGTATCCAATGCAAAGTTTGTCATGTCGGGTGTCTTCAGAAGGCTCATGATGCCCTGAGCATGGTTGTTAAAGTGATGTTATAGTAAGGTTATAGGTTATAATTTCATGTATGTAGTTATGAGGCTGAAAATGTATCCTCATGGCTTGAAATAAGCCCAGACAAAAACTCTCCAAGAGCTCAGAGGCAGTTTACACCTCAACAGGGCATGTATGGGACAAACCTAGCCCAGCCTCATAGCAACAAAAGAATCTGTTGTACTCTCGAGGATTTGCCCCCCCCCTTCCTTTGGTCAGTTTGGAACTGCAATGAGGTAATGCTCACCTGACTCTGAAGGGGGGGGGCAAATCCAAGAGGGAAGAAAGGACATGATAAAAGGGAGAGACATTTGATATGCTCTCTCTCTCTTTTCCACCTACATCTACAGACACCACCACCACCAAGCGACTGAAGTGCTGATCAAAGGGGAGAGCCTGGCTGAAGAGCAACCAGCCAGCCTGTGGTGAGAAGTATCTAAGGGCATGGCACACTGGAAACTTCAAAGCGCTGTCGCAGGAACGCTCCTGTGGCAGCGCTTTGAAGTGCGAGTGTGGTCTCCCAGCACTCCTGGTAATCCACCTCCACAAGGGGATTAGCTCCGAGCACTGGGAGCGTGGCTCGTAGTGCTCTGAGCCTGTCTACACTAGCACTTTAAAGCGCTCAGACTTGCTGTGCTCAGGGGGGTGATTAAGTTATTGCCATTTAACTGAGAGGAGAATTTTGCCCAGTAGGGGCAATTCATTTGTTGTAAGATTGTAATTTTGTGCTAATGCATGCCAATTGGCTGAGGTTTTGTCAAAGTATAATTGAAAAAAAATGGTTGTATATTATGCATGAATAACATTTGATCTACATTTCACAAATTATAATATGAAAAATATATCTTACAAGTTTCATTTTAGACCATGACATTTTAGGCAGAAGGAAAGGAGCCAAAGCTCACTTGGTCACTACACTATTATTTTCTATTAGAAATGTAGCTTTTTGTTGTATTTCTTTTCATACTCCTCTTTTTAGATGTTCCCCATCATCCCATACTGTTCGTCAAGGTTTCCACAGATCCCAAGGAAATCTGGCATCAAACTAATGTATGCCGTTTGGTGTAAGATTTAATAAATGGATTTTGGTTTTATTAGATAATATAAATTATTATGCATAATGTTTTACTGACTTGTATGAACATGTCTGTACTGTCTTCCAAAAAGGAGCTTGAGGAAGGCAAAAGTCTTGTACCTGCTTATGAGCTGAATTATTGAGACGTCCTTGGAAAGTGAGTGTTTCTAAGACCATGCTGAACAAAAAGGCATAGCCATGAAGGAGTCAGTCATGCCATGCAGTAACCTTCTTCCCAGCTGCTTGAACCATAGGAGTCTGTATGTTTTAACTTCAACGCAACGATGAAAAACAAACAATGTTTCATTGGTTTTAATGTTTTTATTGTTATTAATTATTTACAGTAAACTAACTACCCCACATTTCATGGTCTAAATCTTTCCCATGTGCAATTAAGCAGATGTAAAGATCATAGCTGCTTGTTCTTTTTGATGTATTATTTTTATTATATAGTTGTAAACGTACTTTCTTTTCGGGGAATAATAGTAATGGTATGTAGCCGGTGACCATACACTGAGTTTGTTCAAAAGTGCATGCAAAGGTTAAAACTAAAGGACAGATTCTGCACTGATTTTCTCCCTATGTAACCCACTGAAACTCATTGTGTAAAAGGCACTGCAGAATAGCACATATGTTTATGGAATTAGCATCTTGGGCTAAGATTTTCAAAGCTAAAAGATCTGGGCGCCTAATAGGAAATTAAAATGATTGGGAACTGGGCAACTAATACCCTATGGCTTTGTCCAAATAGTTTTGAAAATCTCAGCCTTATTGCCTGCTCCATGTCTGTCTTAAAGTACTACATAATCTGAAAAGGAGCAAGTTATCTGTGTGATCCCCTTTAGCTGCCAGGATTGATTAGATATCTTCTGGAACTACTTCATGGAGATTTCTTGCATTTCAGATCGGGGTCAAATTGAAAAAAAAAAATAGTGCTACTATCCGACACTCTATCTCCAAACCCAACTCTGGGTTTGGGACACTAAAATGAGATGCCACCTAAAATAGATTGTGCAGATCTCTAATATATGATTATCCCTCTGTGACCCTTAGAATCCATCTATGCCAGCTGGCAAGAGGGTTGCAAGAATACCCTGTTCCTGATCTGTACATTCTGGTTTTCCAAAGAATATCATGTGAAGTCTTAAATGAAAGCTGAAGTCACGCTGGTTATTAATATTGTTGTAAAATGTATGTACAGATCTATGCAAGAAGTTATATGTGTATACAGAAAATATGTTCCTGATGCCCGTATCAAGGCAAAGTTGACAAACAGGTTTTCTGTCAGATCAAAGATGTTTATTCACCTCTCTCTCTGGCATGTAAATTATGCATTGTAAGTTAGCACAGTGAAGAGTTATTTACATACAAAATTAACAGGGGTGTGTGAAATCAATAGGGAGGCATAAGAGAATAAGCTAGGGGGTCATTCTGATTCTGAAGTACAGACAAGGAACCTTGGGGAATACTAGGAAAAGGCAAGGAGTTCCTGAGTTGGATCATTCAAGCTGTTCCTTTGTGAACAGCAGACCTAGTATTAGTGTGAGTGTCCAGTGGCAAAAGAGCTGGACACTACAGGGTAATGCTTCCAATGGCCTCAGGGACTGGGGTACGCCTATAGTTAACCCTGCAAGGCACATGAAGGGCTGACATAGCCCAATGGAAAGTTCTCAGGTGGCTGACAGGCTGGAGCTGATACTCAGTTAAAGACAAGCAGGTTTCCCTCTCATTGGAGGCTGGGGAGTAACAAGGTCACTCAAAGTCTTGGCTACCCCAAGGATAATCACACCCTCTCCTTTTTTTCGTGATTTGAAGAGTAATGAAATAGTTAATCTTTAAAAGTGATTGTTTCAAGCTGTCTGCAGACTCAGACAGACTTCACGGAATTGGTTTACATTGGATCATATTTTGAAGATTGTTTTTGAAAAGGTACGGAGGAAAGACCAGATTTACAAAGGTATTTAGGCATTTACAAATGTAGATAGAAACATAGTAGAGTTTATAAACACAGCTAAGTGAGTTAGGTTCCTAACTCCCATTAAATGACTAGTGGGATTTTCAAAAGCAGGGGAGGTACCTATCTGCATATTTAGGCACCTGAATAATTTTGATAATCTGTCCCAACTGTCTTAGATCATGGAGCACCAGATAGTAGTCTCCAAAAAAATGTATTTGCTAGTTGCACCACAATGAGCCAGCTCAATTTGCCCCCTGGTTTAAGATGATTCTTGCATCTTTCCTTTTGAATTACATTAGTAAAGATATGTGATGCTTGCTGTTGTCTCATCTAACTGAAAGTTAATGGGAATTAAGCTCCTAAATCACTTGGGTGCTTTGGAAATTTTTACTCTGGGATCCTAACTTTAGGCATCAGACATTTTTTTAAATGTTGGTCATCGGGTTCAATTCTGCACACCCTTTTACACCTCAGTATTCTTACTCAGAGTAATCCAATGGAATTTCTCATTTGAGTAAGTAAGGAGTGTTTGAGTGAGTAAAAGTTTGATATTCAGGCCAGAGTCAGGTTCCCAGATTTGTTCTGTAATTCTCTGCTCTTTGTTTCTTTGAATGATTTCTCCCTTCAGATTTTCAGCCCCAAAATCATCAGCTGTCAGTGTTCTATTATATTGCATTAGCACATCAACTTTTAAAGAATGGTTATAACTTTTTACATGGCCTGAGAGTGAAAGACCTTGATTTTTAGCTGTCTGACAGCACCAACCTTCAGTGGCAACTTTTAACAGTGCATAGCAGTTTCTCTTCTCCAAGAGCAGATACAGCAGCAATGGTAATGTCTCATAAGAATACAGCAAAAATAGAGTTTGGTACTGATATTATCCAATAAATGGCTTCAGTTCTGTGTTGTGTTGGGCTTTGTTTATCTGTCTTGGGGGCTGGGACAGTTGCTACATCAGTATTTAATCTTTAAGAGGGCCCATATGCACCCATTTCATTTTGCTATGTATGTTGCCATGTATTCCTGACTTTGTTTCCACATAAATTAAATGTAAATGTGTTTTGGGGTCTTTCTTTCTTGTGTACCCCAACTTTTGTTTGATGATAGATAAATAGATATTATGCACAAGCCCAATTTTAGATTTTGAGGTGGATCAATGAAATGTTTTCCTGGAACAGGCTCAAATTAAACTGACTTATTTTGTATAAAAAGGATATCTTTGCCACATTCCCCAGCCTTCTGCTACAGGGGAAATGAAGCCCAGATGCTTGTGATGGTGTCCATGTTTAGTGTATTTATTTTAGTTATTTTTCAAATATATTTAAAGTTTCTATCTCAGAACTTTCTATTGACTTGTACAAGCATTTCAAATAAATGGAACCAAAGTCAAAATACCTATATGACAAAATGTAAACCACCCAACTAAAGATAGTTTTCCTTCATCTAACCTGTCCCTATAACAAACCAAGAAGCCTTGCAGCACACTCAGAAGCTCAGTAATTCCAGTTTCTGATGGACCAAAGAAGGAAATGAGTTACACAGTCCAGGACCTGATACGGAAAATGCCATCACAAAGCATAGAAGACTTAGTGTCTGTCCCTAATTTGTCAGAAATTGTTCTGTTCCCATGGGGGAGGACAGCTCAGTCCAGATCTAAATGATTATAGCCTCCAAATACTATAAGAATGCCTTACAACAAGAAAAACTCAACTCTAAGCAAGTGGAGGCAACTGAGGTTAATCAAGCTGCCCAGCACCCTGAACTGTTCTGCTGTTTGTGAGTCATTATGGTGATTGTTGAGGAGTGTAATACCCCTTTAAGGGACAGCCTGGATCTTACAAATGGGATAGCCTAGGGTGTAATCAAGGAGGCCCTGTCCCATCCTAGGGCTCGGCTAAATATAAATCGGAAGAGGAAGCTAAGTGAGAGAGAGGGAAGTTGCAGTTATATAGAGGGTTGTTTTCTCTCAGGTTCTAGGGGACTAGCCTAACCAGAGGCTTTGTCTGTGGACTTTAAGTTTGAGACTGAACCAGTGGTGAGGACCTTATGAACTGCTTATTTGAATTATTCCTGACCATGAAGGACATGCGATTTTGTTCATGTGTGTTGGCTTCTTTTTCCCTTGGGCTGTTAAAGCAAACCTACTGTTGCCCAATCAGGAGAAATTAAGGTGTGGGACACTGACAAGACCACACTAGGTTGCAAAGGGATGCACATGGACTGCTCACATCTTTACATATGGTGCCTGAAAAGGGACCTGAGACCCGTCTCCCATCAAGGAGGAATGAGATTGCAGAGAGGCGCCTGCACTATCCTTGGCTATGAGGTATCCAACCTCCCTAGCTGGCAAATGAAGCAACTATGATGACCTCAGAAGTTCTGGTCCCAAGATTGGCTGGGTGCCCAGTGGCTGCAGCAGTGACTGGACAGACTGGCCCATCATGAATGCCAAAAGGAAAGGAGACAAATGGTCCTGCCAATCAGGTGTGTGCACTGTCACCTAGAGGGACATATACCGTAAGCTGGGTCTGCCCCTGGGGAACCAGAAACTATATGGCTTGCTGGCTGACATAGGGTGCTGAGATACCTGGGGAGATCTGGGCTATTGAGTATACTGGGACCCAGAGTTGAGGGACCCAGACAGCTGCAGCAGTTGAACAAAGGACTGAGGGGACACAGTTTAAGGCCAGGAAAAGTGACACCAAACACCTGGTGTTTGGCCTTCACCACAGGCTTTACCCCACCTGACTTAGGGACCTCCAGGAGCTTTCTTCCTCACTGCAATGTCTGCAGGCAGTTGCCACCATGGCTTCTCTCCATTCCCTCCCTCTCTTGCTTTGCTTCCTCTTTCTATTTATATAGCCCAGCCCTAGAACCGGGCAGAGTCTCTTTGACTACAGCCCAGGCTGTCCCAGCTGTAGGCTACAGCCTATCCATTAAAGAGGTAGTACGTTGAGACCCTAACAGCATCTCAATGCAAGAGGGCAAGGGCCTCACTGGTATCCAACAGTGAGTTTCAGCTGACCTGGCCAATTGAATATACCCCAATGCACTAATGTCACAACCTGTATCTAAAAGATATCAGCAGAAAACTAATAACGTACTGATCATTAATATTATTGTCGTGTATGTATGGAGGACAAATTCAAAATTACAAACCTATTGGAAACTATGCTATCAAAGAGTGTCTGCCAGGCAGGGCTAAGGTTACTGCATGTTGGACACAGGAATGTGGTTCTGCCATCTGGAAGGCATTTCCAAGGTACATTAATAGACAATGGGAATGCAAATTATATAGAAGGTAAACCAGACTATCAAGACAGCATGGGGATGAGACTGCAGGAAACAGATCAGTTTGTATTTTAGCAAACACCAACAGAGGAAGAAACCAGCATGAAACTTTCTTCATCAGGAGACTCCATGTCGCCTTCTTCACAGCTTAAATGAACTTTACTTTGGCAGGGTAACCTTCTGAAGAATCCATTTCAGAAGTTCACTGGATCACAAAGAGAAGGTCAGAAAACCCCATGTTATCTTTTACCTAAGAAGACAAAGGAAACAAGCACAGAGGGGTTGATCAGCCAACTTGCTGGAAGATAGACTGGCAAGGTAACTACCTTGAACAAAGGCTGTAGCTTGTTTTGTTAAGTCTTAGTCTCTAGAAAGCGTTTTTCACTTTTATTTGCTTGTAACTATTCCTTTATACTTGAACCCACTTAAAATCCTATCTCCTTTTGTTAATAATCTTGTTTGACTTTTAATCTAAACCAACCCAGTGCTGTGCTTGATTTAAAGTGAATGTTAACTCCAGTTAATGTGGCAAGCTGTGGGGCATTGTACTTTTAAAGGAATAAACAAACCTTAATATCTCTCTGGATGGTCCAGGAGAGGGCTGGACATTGCAGAGCACATGGTTTGGGGAAAATCTGGGACTAGAGCATGTTGGGGTCATCTTGCCAGGTGTAACCAGAATGTGGCTGGGCTGTAACAAGCAGGCTGCTGAAATCAGAATTGCTGAATCAGAGGTGTTTAACACACAGTCCACGCAAGCTTCTATGCTGGTTGGGAGTGTGCAAAGGGTGCTACAACCACAGAGCATTTTGAGGTATGTAGGGTTACAGGGCAGCCAGTGACACAACACCTCAGTGCTCTGGGTTGCACCCCAGAATGTGACAAAGACTCCTTCACAGAGCTGGAGAAACTTTTCTTCATCTTCTGGACACCCTGGCATAATAATTACAGGAAAATATTTGTTGCAATCAATCCTTAGACTTCTACCACTACACCATGGTGACAAAGCCAGGGACGAAGGCATTTAGGGGCTGATGGCTGAGGACAAAAGATCACGCTGAAATTCTACCTAGAATGTTGTGGGTTTGTTTTGGTATTTTTAGACAAGCAGTATTTTCCCTCATTGCCATCTGAAAGCATATAGCCCAACAGTTGCCAATATACTCAAAATGCTTTCAGGGAAATAATTTGTCAAATAAACTCGGTGTTCGAGGGACACAAAGGGCCTAGCTACTGAAGTGTCTTGTGCACACTTTGATTTATTTCAATACTTAGGTGGCATTGCTTTATAATCCCAAACTAATTAGTCATCACAACAGCCCGGTAGGGTAGACATTATTATCTTCATTTTGCATGTGAAGAAACGATAATATAAATGTTGAGTTTTATTTGACTAAGTTCCCAATGCCTTCATTTAAGAAGAAAGAGAGGAATGCAAAGACTGACATTGTGCCTGGTCCCTATGCAGAAGTACAAGGGGAGAAGGCACCTTGCACTTTCTCCGGTACACCTATTGTAAGTGGGGCCAAACACAACAGAGGCTATAGAGTACTGGTATAAAGGAACATGTTAATGTGTGTCTACTTCATACCTCTGTAACAGGATAGGTATTAACTAATGAAAGGGTTACCATGGTAAAACCTATTCATTTAATAGCAGCTTGAACAGGAGCATAATTAAACTATGTCAGTTTATTTTAGAATAGGATAATTTACACATGCTTGTTTCTAAAAATATTTCAAGATTTTAAACCTAATGGGGAAAACAGTTAAAAAGATCAATTCTTGGGTAATTGTGTTCCTGTTTGATGACTGCATAGCCCACAAATGAAAAATTGAAAGGTGTCCACATATGGAATAAACTATCACAAAATTTACTTTGAGAATATTACATTTTTTCCCTGAATTCACTCCCATCAAACAGATTGGATTCATATGCGGTTTAAGACTTTGGTGGACAATTTTCCTTTTGATCTAGCTTTATTTGCTAAGAGCCCAATTTTGCAACCTTTACTTGTGTTGGTAGCACTTTTGCAGGAAGTTCCATTCAGTGAGAGTTACAGAACTGACCCTTAATTTTTAAAGGGGCAGTCTTTAAAATAAAACATTATTTTGAAGTGAATTTACTGCCTGCCTGAATTTACTGAGTTAACTGCCTTAGAAATTGAATCCCTCAATCCATTGAACAAGTACGCCACAGAGAGTGAGAGTGCAAGCTTCCCTGTATGCACCATGTGTGCGCTAAGCTGGACAGAGGGTGTGTCTACACTGGAGCTGGAAGGGGTAAATTCCAGCTTGAGGAGACATAATCATGCTGTGATTGAACCTAGCATGCTAAAAAAGAGAAGTGTAGCAGTGCTGAAAGGAGGGACTAGCCATTCTGAACACATAACTGTGGTCTCGGACGGGATCATACTTGGGGTAGCTAGCCCCTCATGCTGTTTGAGCTACCACAGCTGTACTTGACTGGAGTGAGGAAGGGATGATGCACCCAAGCTCAGATACTTCATCTGACTTGAGCTGTAGACACATTTGATTCAGGAAGGAAAGTTGGTGCAGTCCTTATTGATCTGAGGACAGTCTTTGAAACTGTGTGACATGCCAGGCTGACTGCCAAGCTGCTGCAAGCTATTCCTTGTAGGCAAACAGCGTGGTTCATTCAAGAAAGTATTAGCAAGTGAAGCTTCATTCTGTAAGTTGGAGAGAATACCAGTCACCTTAAATGTCCCCACAATGGCCTTCTACGGGATCAGTTTTGGCTCTCGTTTTTTCAAAATATGCACATATGACCTTCCTAAAATGCAAGGAAATAAATATGTGCATTCTGATAACATCTGTATTGCTGACACTGGAAACAACTTCCAGAGGATTGAACGGAATCTCACCCAAGACATGGATACTTTGACCACTTACTTCCAGCAATGGACACTAATTCACAATGAAACCAAGACAGTGGCAACTAGTTTCCATCTAAACAATTGTCTTGCCAATCACCTCATCTTGATCCATGTCCAACGATAGTTACTGCCATTCCATCCAGTTGCCACATATTTGGGAGTAACACTTGAACACAGCCTGACATACCAGGCTCACCTGGTACATTTGAAAAGGAAGACCTCTTCCCATACTGCCTTTAAAAACTATTGGGAACCTCCTGGGGAGAAGACCCTTCATGCATCTGTATTGGCCTTGGTGTTTGCTCCAGCTGAATCATGTTCTGCAGTCTTGGTTGCAGCCACCACAATAAGCTTGTCAACATGGAGATGAATTCGGCCACTCATATTATTAGTGACAGTTTGAAGAATACACCAGCCTCCAGTCTGTATGTGCTAGTGCATATAGCTCCGCCAGAGATGCCACTACTGTTAAGTCTGCTTGGAGAGCTGCCACAGATGAAACCAACCTATTACATCTCAGGTTGACTGATGCCCCATTCTCAGATAGGGAACAATATGCTGCACCAACTCAAAATAAACATTATATCTGCTTTACAGAAAAGAAGACTGAGAATGAGAGCTAGATAAATAACTTGCCTGAGGCCAGTGAGGGAGATAGCATCAGGTTTAGAACTCAGGACAGGCATTCCTGACTTATTCAGACCATAATTCCTATTGTAAGCACAGGACTATAACTACTTGTCAGAAAGAAAGCTTTAGTACTAATATTCAGCAAAATGGAAAAAAATCACAAGGACAACACCAACCAAAGAAAATGTTGTTTAAATATGAATTTGCTTCAAAGTGACTTCATACTGATATAATTTATTGGTAATGGCAAACATAAAATATTAATTAATCATCCACAATATTGCTTGTTACTAGATTTTCTCTGTTCACAAATCAACTGCAATATTTTTTCCTTTGGGTATTAGTGTGTCAATTAATATGCACTGTGAATTATAAAAACTGGGTTTGTAAAACATTTCATTTCAGTCAGAGCATTAGCAACAGCATGGCAAGAGTTTTGTCTCAACAGCCCAAAGCAATCTCTATGGAATTCCTTCCATAGGGCTGCACCAGTCCATACATAAGAGACAGTATCAGGACAAATGTCTTTGGGCATCAATATTAAAAGCACGATTGTAGTTTTAAGACACAGCCATATCTAACTATATTGGATCATTGAAAATCTGCATAAAATCTACATAAATTTGCATGGCACAAGATTACAAGAAAACCATAGTATTACACATTTGCACATCTTTATTGGGACAAATGGTAGGCCTGTTCTTCTGTGTCATCTTCATTTAAGGAGAGGATTCTTCCTTTCTTTCTTCTGCACTCCAAACTCCTTCTGCCTCAGTACAGTCATGCCCCACCATCTTTCTCTTGTCTTTGTCCCTGAGGTCTGGGTGCTGCTTCTCCTCTCAACCCTGCCTCAGCTCTCCACTCCAGCCAGCTTTCTCACAGCCATCATTCTTACAGCCATCATTTCTCTCCTTCTGCCCACCCTGGCTCATCCCAGTCTGGATTCCTCTCCCAACTCTATCTTCCCTTCCCTGTCCAGATCCCTGCAACAAAATTTGCCTCCTCACCCAGCCTGAATCAAATCAAAGGGTAATTTCAATGAAGTCGATGGGATCACTCAATGTGAGTCAAGACTGTAGGACTGAGCCTATGTGGCATTCAGCTCCATTTCAGATTTTACTGCAGAAGTTGTTTTTGAGACACTGACTTGATAAGTACTGTCAATGTAAAAAATAATGCAATAATTTTTTATTTATAGGGCACCTCACACCTGAAGGTCTGTTGTGTAAATAAAAGTAGGTAAATATAAAATGATGTTACAGCTGCAATCAGGAAAGAACATATATGCTTTGATTTTACAACCATTGACCTTTATATGATCCCATTTAGGTGAAGAAATTCTTGAATACATTCACGTAATGCAATATTGGTCTAAATGAACAATTCTACAGTGTTCATTATCTGTCTAATTTACATAGTAATAGCCCTATCTGAGGCACCATAACAGTACTAAAGATAGTATAGAGACCAAACAAGCATTATAGCTTTGTTATGGGGGACGGTGCATTACATTGACCTCAGACCTTCTATGTGGCCTTTAGTGATTTAATGATTCATAATATGAAACTCGGGGGGGCGGAGGGGGAAATTTCTTTAAGATAATAATAAAAGATTAATGGGAGCTTTGAAAATGCTGAAGCTGTTGGGAGAAAGGTTGGTTTTCAATTTAGATGTTCAAAATGAAGGTAGGAAAAATCAAATTTACATGTTGTACATTAAATCCTTTTAGTTTAATCTTCATTTTAAAGTACATATTACTTTTGTTGACAGAATCTCTTGAACATACTAAAAATGAGGAATCAGTTCTATTAACAGTACAATTTTATACATTTTCCTACCAAAAAAAAGTGCTTTTTACTGTGCTGCTCTTAAGCTATGTAAAAATACTATATCCATCCTATAGTAAGGCAAACATTTTCAAAGTTGGATGTTTAAAGTTAAACATCTAAATCTACATTTAGACACCTATATAAACCTGGCCTGACTTTCCGAAGTGCTTTGCAGCCATAACTCCCACTGAAGATAATAGGAGCTGCAATGCTCAAATGTTTTGAAAACTGCTGGGGACTATTATTTAAGAGCCTTAAAGTGGATTTGGATGCCTAAGTTTAGGTATCTGTATTTGAAATATTTAGCCGCAACTTTGAAAAATTTCACCTAAATTTTCATTAACAGTGGGGAAGATATTTTACTTTTTAAGGGAATTTATTTATGGATTGATTATTAATTGACTGAGTCTCAACAACAGAGTGATCCCTGCTACCGTCATCTCTGTCATTTCTACTCTTAGGGCTGGTCTACACTATGGGGAGGGGATCGATCTAAGATACACAACTTCAGCTACGCTCTTCATGTAGCTGAAGTCGAAGTATCTTAGTTCGACTTACCTGGCTGTCCTCACGGCGGCAAGTCGACCGCCGCAGCTCCCCAGTCGACTCCGCTTACTCCTCCTGCCGAGGTGGAGTACAGGTGTCAATTTGGGGATCGATTTATCGCATCTAGATGAGACGCGATAAATTGATCCCCGACAGATCGATTACTACCCGCCGATCCGGTGGGTAGTGTAGACATGGCCTTAGTTGCAGGATGCTGATTAATTCCATAAGAAATATATTGCTTCCAAGGAGGCTAGATTGCCTCTCTCACCAACCACTCCACTAGTTCTTCCTTACCATATCTCTCCCTATCCCTTTATGGCTCCTCCTCCCTCCACCATCTTCCCCATTCCCTACTTGCTGTATCAGAAGTCCCAGGTGAAGAGGGCTCCTTGCTACTCTGAGCATCTCTTGTTGGCTACATAGTTAGGGCTTGCCTACATGGAGAGTTAGTGCACAATAAGCCAGGATGTGAATCTACATCACATCAGCCTGCCACATACTGAGTCATTGTGTGGATCCTGCTACTGTGCACTAAAACCTCCATAGTGCCAGGGCTGGCTCCAGCTTTTTTGCCACCCCAAGCAGCGGAAAAAAAAAAGAGGAAAAAGAAAAACCTGATTGAGCTGCCGCCGAAGTGCCGCCGCCAAATTGCCGCCAAAGACTGAAGCGGAGCGATTGAGCTGCCGCCGAAAAGGATGAGAGGGACTGGAGGACCCGCCACTGAATTGTCCCGCAGACCCGGATGTGCCGCCCCAATAATGGACGGAGTGCCACCCCTTTCTATTCGCCGCCACAGGCACCTGCTTCTTTCGCTGGTGCCTGGAGCCGGCCCTGCATAGTGCACTTTGTGCCTAGCAAGGTCTACACAGCCAGTTAATGAGTGGCACCTGGATTGCCATGCACTTTCTGTGTGGATAGGCCCTTAGACAGGGCCGGCTCTGGCTTTTTCGCCGCCCCAGGCGTCCCCGTCGGCGGCCAGAGCGCAGGGCGGCCGGGGGGAGGGCGGCCAGAGCGCCGGGGGGAGGGCGGCGAGCCCTGCTGTGGCCCCGCTCTCCCCGGCTGCCGGAGCGCCGCGCCGCCCCCCTCCAGGTGCCGCCCCAAGCACCAGCTTGGGTGCCTGGTGCCTGGAGCCGGCCCTGCCCTTAGACTACTGCCACAGGGCCTGATTCAAAGCCCACCAAAGTCAATGGGACTCTTTCCATTTACTTCAGTGGAACTTGGATTAGGACCATATTGCAGAACAGTAGGTGATGAGAGAGGCTGTTAAAGTATTCTGAATGAGGTAGGGAAGCTAAGCAAAGCAGCTTGCTGGGTAGGCTGCTGTCTTCTGCATGTAGTTCCACTGAGTAGGGAGCTGCAGGAATAGAGAAGGAAGGAATAAAATAAAATAAAATAAAATAAAAACCTTTACTCACTAGCCAACAAAATCTAATCAGCCTGGATTTAAATACACCTATATATTTTTGCAAGGCTGGTTTTAATGTGGTGTATATATAGATCAGTGGTTCTCAACCTGTTTACCATTGTGGGCCACATATGTGGCCCACAATGTGTTACGTGGGCAGCTGGTTGAGAACCACAGCACCCCCCCAAACCGCCCACAGTCCCCTATGCCCAGCAACTCCGCCTGCCCCCCGCCAGAGTGGAGCCAGGAACGGAGCCCTGGGTGCGGGCCGGGCAGCCGGACCACAGGACCCCGCTGTGTGGGGCCGGGCAGCAGCAGCTGGACCGTGGGACCCTGAGTGCTGTGGTGCATGGACAGGCAGCCAGGACCCCCAGCACGAGGCCAGGAGCAGAGCACCCGGCGCAGGCTGTCAGCCAGGACCTGAGAAGGGGGGCCAGGAGCTGAGTCACCTAAAACCTGGGGCTGCTGCAACACCCCGGCAAACCCCTAGTTCCCAGTACCCCCACCCCCTCAATGCCCAGAGCCCCCATCCCACCCCCCAGCCTGCCCACAGACCCATTCTCCAGCCCCCTGCTCTCCTGTGGCACTCATCCGCTCCCTGCTGGCAGGAGCACTGGTGCAGGCTGCAAGACACTGTCTCCCCCCAGCCAGCCCCGCCCCCTGTCACACCAGAGAAGCAAATTTTGAATTTTTTTTAGCACACAGCTGGCCCGCAGCTGTGTGCTAATTGGGCCGCAGGTTGAGAACCACTCATATAGATATTCATGTAATTGTAGGTTGTACGTTGACTTGAGGGAATCACTATTTAAAATGTATGTGTAAAAACTCTATACTATATTAAAGAATGTTAGAATGTCACTGTATCAGTTAAATAGTGTCAGTGGTGTTGGTTGTCAAAAAATGTCTAATTTTGTCTTTCACTATATTTATGAAATTAATACTACAAAAGTGTGGTAGTGTGTAGTAAAACAGTTGTCTGAAATGATGCAAATATAAATCTTTATTACAACAGAATGTTAAATATTTATAAGAACTGTTTGAGACACTGATGTAAAAAAACCCACCCTAAATTAAAACATAAACGTTTTAAGTCTACTATATTGTAAACTATTCAATTAATTGAAATAATCTTAACTAGAGAATATAAAACCATGCTGAAATGGACACTGTCAAGGAGTTTAGATGCAACATTTAACTTTGGAAGAAAATAAATAGACTTTTCCCTCCATGAACTTAAAAAATTATTCCATGAAAACAGGGTTTTTTTAATTTGCAAATTCCTTTCCAGGGTGCAAACTGGGGACACAGCAACATTGTGCTAGTGCAGGAGCACCAGAAAATAAATGGTTATATCAGGCTTTGCTGGGTACATTACAGGAATTATCACTTGAATCACGTTGAGTGAAAGTATGTTAATCCAACTCCTAACAACACAGTACCTTCAGCTTCCCACTTTCAATCCCCTCACAATATCACAGTCACTGAGCCCACTGACTACCCCTCTTCTACTCCTGTATCCCAAGGCCAGACTTTTTCTTCTTACTGTCTTATGAACTTCACCACATTAATTACTAGGGCCCGAAACCTCCAAAGGTATTTAGGCACCTAACTTCCATTCATTTCAAATGGGCCATAGGTTTAGTTTTGCAAGGCCCACGCAGTGTTGTAAGGTCTAAAACTTATTTTCAAATGTGACTTAGGCACTTAGGGCTAGATCTACAAAGATACTTAGGCAACTAACTGCCTCTTTAGGCACCTATATCCAACATGTAGGTGCCACTGACATTCTCAAAACCACTGCTCAGCTGCCACATAACCCTGTAGGCATTTGAAGTCTACTAGGAGCCTATGTTTCCCCTTGTAGGCATGCCCAAAACTACCTGGGTCCTTAGGCCCAGATTTTCAAAGTTATTCTCTAAATGTCAAGTGTTCACAATACAAAACTAACTACAGTCCAACACAGATTGACTGAGCCATGGATAACCAAAACTTGGTTATGTCACTGTGGCACACAAGGGATTGTACTGTATTGTTTACTGCATTCTGAGTGCCTCAAATACAGTATAAAGCGCAGTGAAGAGCCACTGGCTAGCTTCGCTGAGGTTGGGGATTTGAAAACTGATGGGGATGATGCTACCAAGTCTGCCTAGCCCTGAGCAGCAGACTACTGTGAGGGATCACAGGCCTCAAAACTAGGCTCCCAAGTAGTGCTCCGGCCATAATTGCCACCCACCTGAGTAACGAGGGAAGGGTCCAGGGAAGGGCTAGCTTGCAGAGGGCCCCACCCCCAAAGCTCCCAATTGGGAGAAACATCCAGCCCCCTGATTGGCTAAGGAGAGCTATATAAGCCAGGAAGTCATATCAGGATTCAGGAAGTTGTCTGAGCAACCAAAGGAATCTTTGGCTGGCTGCTACTATGGACCCTTCCTGCCAGCTCCTGATTCTTGCTTCCCCATCTGCTCCTGGTTCCTGTCTTCCCATCCCAGACTCCTGTCTATTCCCAGTTCCTGCTTACCTGCCCTACACCAGGCCCCTGCTCCTCTGCCTTACCCCTGACATTGTCTCTGGCTCTGACCTTCAGCTTGGAACCTGACACTGTCTTTAGTTTTGTCCCTCTACTCTGACCCCTAGGCCTGAGAGCCCATGCCCCAGTCATTGCAGCTACATATTGGTTTGCCAGCCCCAGAACACAATGACCGGTAAGATGGATGGCATTATAAAGAACCAGTTGATCCATGAGAATTCCAGTTTGTTCACTATATAATGAATAGTTCATCTGTTGGCCCAGGCTTTAGCCTAAAGTAGGGTGGGGGGAAGAGTGTTGCATTCTTAAGTACCGTATATACTCATTCATAAGCTGAATTTTTTTAGTAAAAAAGGGAAGCACTAGAGAAGGGGGTCGGCTTATGAACGGGTATAGAGAGGGAGAGGTGGGACACAGCCCCTTCCCCCAACAGAGGGAGCAAGGAGAGGCAGCACAGCCAGAAGGGAAGAAGTGGGGCCAGAGTCTCTCCGCTTCTGGCCACGCTGCTCTCCCCCCAGCCTCCGAAGCAGCTGCAGCTCCGGGGCTGGCAGGCTGCAGCCATGCTGCTCGGCCCCGCCCCCGAGAGCAGGCTGTGGCCATGCCACCCGGCCCACCGGAGCACGCTGTGGCTGAGCTGCCCGGCCCAGCCCGCTGGAACATGCTGCAGCCACGCCGCCCAGTCTGGCCCGCTCCAGCCAGGCCAGAGACATCATCCCCAGATAAGGTGGGAAGTGATGGGATGGGGAAAGTGTTGGGTCCCGGGCTAGGGGTGGGGTCATGTGGGAGGTGGTCACAGGGGTTATTCCCCTGACCCCCAGCTTCTCCCCCCAAAAAAATTTCCCCACCAGTTGCTGTCCTGGCCCGTCAGGGTAAGCAGCTGGCGCACTGGGACACTTTTTGTTTACTTAGGTTTACCTCCGTGCCTGCGGACGCTCGAGGTAAACAAATCATCTCGGCCCCCCAGCAGCTTATCCTCATGGCCCGGGAGCCAAAATTTGCTGACCCCTGAATTATAGGGTCGGCTTATGAACAGGTCATAACATTTTTCCATTTTTACTTATCCATCTTGGGGGGGTCGGCTTATAAATGAACCGGTTTATGATCGAGTATATACGGTAGGTTCCCATTTCCAAAGCACAGTGAAGCTGTTCCCCAACTGTTGGCTGGTCCTTAAGGGCAATCTGTACCCTCGAAATGCAGTAATAAAAGGTTGCCTGTCTTTCTTAAGGTCAGTTGGCATTTGAGTGGGAGATGGACGGTAGGCTTTCCAAATTGGCTCTTAAGAGAGACGAGCAGCTGTCTTTTCAGATTAGCTAGTTCTCCCAATTAATCAAACAGAGATTATCCAAAGATTTTGGTAGTCCCAAGACCTTTGGGTAATTGGAGTTCAACCAAAAAACAAAAAGTGAAATAATTGGGACATTTTACCTTTTATTGTAACCCTACCAAAGACATCTTTATTACTAAATGTGAGTATCTTTAGTGGGAATCCACCATAGGGTCTAATGTTTGAGTTGCTTCGAGTACTTGTCTTCAGGCTCATAGTACACATGACATACTACCAAATAGTTGTGAGGGCTTTTGCATTTCATGGTATTCATGGTGATATATGATTTGTTATTTTGAGAGTGTCTCTTTGAAAAGTCTTTATAAGCACAATAAAACAGTAACTACATCAGATAGTTGAGTTATTTCTACGTTGTGTAAAGTCCCTGGGTATAATTTCAACGAAAAGCTACATTATGAAAAATAAAATATTCTTACCTGAATACTGTCAGCTAATTGAGTGTGTTCAGTGTCAATCCTACAGATGTGTATTGGCCATGCAAAGCTTTGCTCATGCATGTGGGCTTTCTTAATCCAAATCACACCTTTTTCCTGCCATGACATAGTGGTGGGATCCATAGATAAGTGAAGGTGAGGGGGGTTGCTCCACTCTACTAGGTTTGTGGAGAGTCGGAGCCAGGAATCACGCAGCAGCTGGGACCTTCTGTCCCCCTAATCCTGGACCTGTAAGGAAGGGAAACCAAAGGCAGACCACAATGAGGAACTGCTGAACCCTTCCTACTGTCCAAAGACAGAACCACTATGGAGAATCTTCTTTTCCCAGGGCGGGAGGAACAAAGTGATGATTAAGCTACTGATGTTAACTGGGGGAAGAGAACAAGTCCAGAGCACAATTTGTACCAACTAGCATCCCCTCTTTTTCTGCTTCTCCTTTGAGGGCATAAGTGGGATTTAAGTGGTACATAGGCTCTGCACAGGAGTGAATTTCACCCTTATCATATCACTTCATATATAACTAACTGAGAATTTGCAGAAATTGTGCCTGACCCCATTACTGAAAAGGTATATTAGCCCTTTGCCATGGAGGCTCACAATTTTACAGATGGTTATGGACCCTTGATTACTCCTGGAGGCCCAGACAGTTTTGTTGTTCAGAAGTACCTTTTATCATCTGCACTTTGTGTGACAATTGCCACCTTTTCTCTCTGATACAGACCTTGTCACAATTATCCGCGTCTTTGTCATCTTTAAATTGGATGTAATTCAAAGTGCTGATTTTGATCTTTAAATCTTCATGTAGTTTAGGTCCCTGTAGCCTGAGTGACTGCAACTCTCCCCAGATACAATTGCAACAGTTGAATGATCAGCTGAAATGCATGAGAGCAGACCCTCAATGTAAATGTCTGGGGTATGGTAGCAAGGTAATTTCTGCAGAGGACCCTTGACTTCAGTATTTACTTTCACTTTTGTAAGTGATCCATCAGAACTCTAATTTGTTAACTATAGAGTAAAAAGCTCATTTGTTTGCCCAGGCTTTTGCCCAAGGTAGGTTGTTGGGGAAAAGTGTTAGGACTTTAAAGAAGGTTTTTTGATTATTGTGTTTGGAGATATTATTTCTGAGTTTCTGCTCCTTTTTATGATGAGTCCTTTTATGTAGTCAGTTGCTGGGGGTATGATGTTGAAAATTTTATTAGCTGTATCTTAGTTGCTGTAAATATGCCCAGAATTTTAGACAATGAGTGTATGTTTCTCTTTAAAAAAATAAATCTGTCTAAAGAGCTACGTATTATTAATAATAGACAGTGGAACTAGGTTTCAGAGCTAAAGCTTAATCCATTATGGGCACCTTTACAAAGGCTTGGTGACATTCATTGATCAGGTTTGTGATTACCTAGTCCAGAATATTCTTTGCTCCAAAATGCACTGTGTTAAAGATCTTTTAAAGTAGTGTCCAAGTCTCTTCTCCCAGACTTCTCAATGTTGTGTCTGATAACCATGGGTCCACATGACTCAGTCTGATCTTATCAGAGACTCCCAAAGTGTTCTTCTCTTGTACAGACACCCTGTTTTGTTTTACAATAAAACAATATTGTCACTATCCACTGGTGTCTGTATTTTGAATGCTCGCCTCTCTGTCTTTCTAGTGGGTTTGTTAAATACCATCATAATATACCAATTTTCTCTTGAATAACATATTAAGAAGTCACCTTGCAAGGATAAATTCTTAAGTATGATGCAGTCAAATATAATTATAATTGTTTTTATAGACATTATTTGTAAGACCAAAAAATCAAAGAGGAGAGAAAACATAAAATGAAAATAGAATATTGAGTAACCATCTTGCAAAAATTACCTAGTCAGTATGGTTCATTATCTTAGAAACCTATTACAGAAGATCATAAAAATTATACACATAATAAAACTTACAAATACCAATGACTAGAGATCTGGGCTTGACCTTTTTCTTTTTCTTGAGTTGATAAATATCACCACCCAATGTGTCAGAGTGACTGTGTATCTCCTTTGTTCTCTGTTTTAACTCCCTGTGAACCACACAGCATAGTGTGGGAATGGGATAGGATATGGTATGATTAGTAGTAGTAATACTCACCTAAATCTCAATCCTTCTAAATTTTGAATTTTCTAGACATATGCACACTTTTATAACTTCCCCTAAGAGAAGTTCACTGGCCCACCTATGGATGGTCAGCATTTAATCAACCAGCTAGTGAATGTCTCCAGATCTTGGGAGTTTGAAACAAAGCCTACAAGGCTAGCCTACTACCTTGACCAGTTATTATCTGACCCATGAAAACCAGCCAACAAGATATATAATAGTCAGCTTTGAATTACCGGGCTATAATAAGACTTGGAAAGATTAGATAATTATTGGTAAACTTTGATTACATTGTACACACACAGACTGATGGAAAAATATTTCCATCAATAAATCAAATTTTCAGATAGGCAAAGTAAGAAAAATGCTTATTAACTTATTGGAGTTTGATTTAAGAATATTTACTTCATATACTTTAATATGTGATGTTGACAGTTTGTGTTTTAACAGTTTATAAAGTTTTAGCTTTTTGAATCACAGTGTCTGCTGCTATTAAATAATTTTTGTCTGACTACCTCCATAAGTTCCTGTAACTGTGAAAATTTTGATCAATAAAAATAAAATATGCTTAAGACCCATAATTTTGCCCAACTGCGAACATTTAAATTGATAAAAAGCAGAACAAAATGCTTAAAACTAAACATTGATATTATTCATCTAAACTATAAAAAAGTAAAAATCAAATTCTGCCAACCCTAGCTATTATTCAGTTTTGACATTTCTGGTGACCACACAAGCCACTCAAGTTGGAAAGGCCTGTGTAGAAACCAGAGCCCCCAAATTGAATTATAGTCTTGTAATTCAAAATGTGCTTGTATTTATTTCATAAAATATATAAATGTGACAATTTAATCCAATTGAGGAAGTAAGCCATTTATGTGAAGAAGAAACCAAGTGCTTAGTCTTGGAATAATATGAAATGAGGAGTGAGGCGATGAATTATCCAGATTTGAGAAACCACTCCCACTTAATCAACCATTGAGGAGGCTTCACCTTTGTTTCACCAGAGAGGCTTATAGCTCCCACCCAGTATTTCCATCTTCCTTCAGTGTTCACCTCTTCCTTTGGCAATGTGAAGAAAGAAGGGTACGAATGATCACCATCAATGAGGCCTATCTCAGGAACAGTTGGGCACTGTTGCAAAGTCTGATGTGGGTTAATTTCTTATTGTTATCCAGTTAAATTGGCCTACCGTGAGGGCAAGGCCCTCTATACCACTTAAGCTCCATATAGGCGCTGTTCTGGGGGATCTGCTGCAGAGATGATCCGTAACTCTTGATAGTGGTGGGGGATACAATGTAAAGGTTTGGGGGCACATGAACACCCCACACATTGCCTCTGGCCTCTTTCTTACTCCCCTTGCACCTCCCGCACTTGCTCCAAGCCAGCACCACCTTGCCCCCACTCCCTTCACAGCTCCTTTCCCACTTACTTCTCTCATCGCCTCCCTGCTGTGGGCACGGCATGGGCTGGAGCGAGCTCCAGACACTGCAGATAACTGTGGCTGCAGGTGAGGAAGGGATGAGACTCAGAGGGCTTCCCTGTGCCCCCTCTGGTGGAGCTGCACTGCCAGCCCCATCTCTCTTCCCTGCTCTGGGCACCTCCTAGCGGGGCTCAGCATGAGTGCTAGGTGTCGGTGCCTTTCCCAACCACATCCCTCTCAGCTATGCTCAGCCCGACTCCCACCCTAGAAGAACTCTGGGGGGGGCACATGACCTCGCGTGCCCCCGTCGCCTCTGGTCTGCTGGCATATCAACCTGTATCTGCTGTACCCCAAGGCTCCTACACCCTGCGTAGTCCATTATAGAAGGCTAAATTGTGGGACACCTGAGGTGGGCTACAGGAGGGGCTTTTGTTCCATTTTTATACAGGTGCAGTAACCCCAATACCTTGAGTGTGTGGCAGAAAGGGGTTGTAGATGCTATTCCAGTAGGACCCTGGGAATCTTTCCATTGACTTCAACTGGCTTTGGATCAAGGCCATAGATTGTAAAGTGATTAAAGATCCTTAGGGATGAAAGGTGCTATACAATGCTACTTTGCACTTCTACTCCATCATCCACCTGAGAATCTCAGGGTGCTTTACAAATTTAGTCTCACAACACCCCTGTGAGGCGCATAAGTAAGCATTACAGTAGGAGCAACAGGGACTGCTCTAGTCAAAGTTTTATTGGGCAAGTACCATTCTGTTTCATATGCCTTACCATTCTGACCCCGTTTACAGTTACTTGCAACTTTCTGAAATGTTAACCTTTGGTCTGAAAATTTCCAGTCTGGTTTCTGCTGGAGGGTGAATTTTTTGTTTGAATGGGTGAGCAAAACAGTTTATTTATGTATTTGATTATGAACAGAGTGGGAGAAAAACATTTCTTTCCCCCGTTAGAAACAAAACCAACCCTTCCCCCTTTTATTTATACAGGTCTAGTGCCAAAACGGGGGGGGGGGGGTGATTTCATTGGAATTTAGCATAATAGTCCTTTTAGACTGTCCTGTTGACAAATGGCCTGGAGTTGATCCAGGTATGACCTGGTGGAAATTGCACCCGGCGGATGTGCAGGACCCTCCGGGAGGGTGGGGTGTTAGTAAAGCGTGTGGGGAGTAAATGATGAGAGCGGAGTCGTAGCTCAAAGGTTTATAAGGGGAAAGTTACCCAGCATTTGCTACAGGCTGTGCTGTGCTGCTGTAGTGCAGAGGCCGAGGGAGGGGGCGATACAGGAGTGGAGGAAGGGAACAGCAACAGCCCAAACTTCTGCTGCCAAGAGGGGCTGGAACGGTGACAGCGGAGCCCGACTCCCGGGCCAGACCCGGGACGCGCCGCCACTAAGCTCCAGCTACAGGAAAGGCAGCGGCGCATCACCTGCTGTCACACACAGGCTCAGGAAACGCTGCGAGCGGTAGTGGGAGGGAGGCTCCGGCTCAGGTGCCAGTGATAGAGGCAGAGACCCGCCCCCAGGGAGCCGCTGGGGCCAGGGTAGGAGGACAGGCTGCTGCCGCTGGAGAATCCCTTCAATCCAACGCTTGGAAGAGGGAGGGGACGGCGCTCCAGTGAGCGATGTCCAAGAGCGAGCGAGGGAGAGGAAAGGGAGTGAGTCAGTGATCCACTGCAGCTCGCTGTCTGCTGCTGCTGCTACGCCTGCTGCTCAACTCTACCCGCTCTTTGCCTGGACATGTCTTGAAAAACTTGGATCGTTCCGTCCCTTTCCTTTCTCCCCACACCCACTTTCAAGTTTAAAAATCGAATGGGTACACGCCGAACTGCGGCCATCGGGATATGGGCACGGGCGCTGGATTTGCTACGCGTTGGGCATGTGCTGAAGAACAGAAGGGTGGCAAAGTTCAATACTTTATACGCTTGACCATTTTTTTAATTAAACAAAGTGTGCAGGGATCAACTAAACTAGAGTGGACTTTGGGAGAGAAGTATTAAGTCCAGCTGGTCTGGTGAGTTCTTTGATGTTTGTTTTCCCTGGATTTTTTTAAAAAAATATTTAAATGTGTGTATTTATGTTGTCCAGTAGCATAAATGGAAATATTTAGGCTTTAATGAAGTAGACACTACTGTGTTTGTATGGCTAGTGTGTGTGGGTATATACACACACTCCTATGTATACCTATGTTTTGACCCCTCAACACACACATATATATTTCCCTCCCTTGATATAGACAAAGATATCTAGATAGCTCAGTCAAAACCTGTAAAATACAGAACCAATTTCAGAAGGCTTGTTGCAAAGATGTTCTACTGGGTTTTGCATTATTTTAAAGTGTAACTTGTTTTAGAAATGGTGCCTGTGGGAAGGAGAACGAAGAGTCCGGGACGATGTATTGTGGTGCAGCGCCCTCTAGCCTGCGCACTGGGTACAGCGGCTCCTTTCCCCACCCCCTCCACCCCCAAGGCTGCCAAGTTCAGCATTGTCCGGAGACACGAGGGACCGGGAGGAGCCCCAACTGCCCTATTATCCCGCTGGTCCTTGCTCTAGAGGGGCTGCAGTTCTGTCTAGAATCATAAATGAGGTTGCGGGATCTTTGCGTCAGGACGATTCCTGCCCCTCACTTTACAATCATTTCCATCAAGCCACTAAAAAGGCAACCTTGAGATATTTGTGAGTCGATTACTTGTGATCCGGTCCTGAATGTGTGAAGATTTAGTCACAGATCAGGCAGGAATCGTTGGGGCTCCCAGTGCTGCCGCATCGATTGATTGATTTATTTGGTAGGAAAAAACGGTGCACGACGAATGCGTAATAAATGTGCTCCTCTAATCTTCTCTCGCTCTTTGCTTGCTTCCTGTGGCGATGAACTCCGGCTTCTTCCAGGCAATTAGGTTTTTCAGTGAATGTGCCGAGTCAGAATTCCCCAAACAAATGTTTGATCGTTATTAAGCGTTTATCATTTATTAATGAATGGAGATCACTCCAAGGAATATTTGGGAGTATTAATCTTTAATGTTATTTACATTTACACACCAGGACGATATCATTTTAGCTTTATCCCAAATGGCTATTTCTTTATTGGTAGCATTTACTATTTCAAGGAATGTCTAGGAACTAAATCAAAGGTTTGGACCTTTTCAAAACCAATGCACCTTATAGCTAACGTGCAGTAGAATTTCCCAAACATTGTAAAAGATAAGACCTCAGGATCCACTCAGGTAACCGCCTCTTACATATGGTCATTTATATAAATAATTTGGCCAATCCCACCCATTGCTGTGGTTAAGATTTTCTGTGCCAGAGAACAGGGATACGTTTGTGTGTGTATGCATATTAGCTTGCATGCTATTGTTTACTAAACCGCAAATTGTACACTGTTACTACAAATAAAAGTACCAGCGAGCCCAGGGTTATAATTTCAGGTCAGTGTAAAAGTCCTTTCTTTACATGGTGTTCTGTCTCCATGTCTGCTTAGTTGTTTATTTCTTTCCTCCCCCCCCCCCAACTTGTTAGAGACTTTCATGTACACAGCTACTGAATGATGACAATTTAATTCAGCTGGGAGCCATGAAATACCTGACCTTAGTTTTTCCTCCCCTCCCCAAAAATCCTTTCTGGAGAGCTCCATATTGAGAACAATCTCTTTGGCTCCCATGATTTAGGACTCCACTTATGCTTTTAAACACCCTAAACACTTGTCCCCAAGGTTGAGTGAATAAACGAGGGGCAAGAGAGATTATTACACTGAGCCAAATCTTGCTCTTTTCAGTGTAATCACTGTGGCTACTCCTGTGAGTAAGGCGTGCAGGATTTGGTCCGGCGTCGCTTACATTTTGGACTTGATAATCTTTATGCATAAGGTTTTATTTTGTTTTTGGTGTATCTTTGGATTTCCTTTTAGATATTTACAAATGTCCAGACTACTGTCTGAAGAGTTCTGGTTTTTTTCAAGTTTTAAATAAGCCGTCTAGTAAAATAACTGTACACAATGGAATGCAAAGCTGTCCTTGTCTTCCAAGTTGGTATTTTTGTCTTTTCCGTCTTCAATTTCTGGCCGGATAATGAGGAGGTTAGTGGTGTTTGGGCTACAGGGCGTAGTATGCATGCCACTTTTCAGAGCTGGAGTTTGCAGAGTGTAGGTTTTCTTACCCAGCTGTGCATACAAGTGCCGGGGAAACACTCCTATTCGTTGCACTGGGAACTTTGTACTGAGTGGTGTGTTATCACTGGAGGAGGCTGATTTGGTTCTAGCCGGATTCCTTTTAAGGGTTCGTGGAATAAGCAGGAAACTATAAAGCAATTATGGTCCTGTAAATGAGACGAGATAAATTTAAATGCCGATTGCAATAATCTCGGATGGTTCGAAACAGCAACCTTCGAAGTTTTAATAAAAGAAACGATCCCCCGTTTTCAGTTTCTAGATTACTGATATCATACTCCGCTCTGCTCATTTTTTTGACTTTCAAGTACCAACAGAAGCATGTGTTCCAATAAGAACAAAAATTAGCAGGGGGAAGGTTGGGTTTTCACTGCCTCTGCTTACAGAAAGCTTTTTTTTTTTAACAAAAACCAGTGAAATGAGTCCTGCCATCGAGGAGAGATAGTGGATCTTTTGATGTGAAGGGTATAATAATTTAGGAGCCAGATGGTTGGGAGCCCTGGAGTCTCTGGAAGTGTGGTTTAGGTTTTCATGCCAAGGAAATTAGTTCCGGAGGGGGGTTGTGGTGGCAGGCCTGGCCTGCGGAGGAATATAGAAATGCAGAGTGCAGCGGCCCGGGAGAGGGACGGGAGAGAGAGAGAGAAGAAGGCGAGGGGAGAAAGAGGAATCGCTGGTCACCATGCGGCGCTGGGCGCTCACGAAGCCCCTCCACAAATCTTCTCCCGGCCGGCAATGAGAGGTGAGGGACGGGCGCGCCTGGCTCTGGCGGCCTCTTTGGGGAAACTTTCTGGCGAGTTTGAGGCGTGGGGCAGAAGTTTGGGGCTGGGGGCCCGAGGGAAAGGAGCGCAGCCGGCAGAGTGCAGAGCCTGCCGATCCCGGGCTGCTGTCTGCGGGCTCTGCTCCCACTGCCCCGCTCGCACGCAGCCCGCAAAGGCTGCAGCCCCTGGCCCCGGGGAGGGGACTTTGTCCTGCGAAGTTGGGCAGGGAGTTTGGGGGCAAGAGGGGGTGGACGGTGAATGGGAAGGTGCCTGTAGGAACCCCCCAGCGCTATCTCCTTCCTGCAAGGTTGATTGCAGCAGCCGCTCACTTTCTTGCCTCCCCCGGGATCGATGAGCATGGTGGGGGCTAGGGGGCGGGGGGTAGGAGACGTGAGTGGAATACTAAGTCCCTAGAAGTGAGCTTGGAAACAAGAGGCTGGCGCGGCGTCATTGGCCTGGATTCATTTGCTACACAATCAAATCAAAGCCACGATGCAGGGACAGGGAGTGTGGGGGGAGGGAGAAGACCTTGATGAGTTAAACCTGCGCTCACGAGTCTCTTTTTCCTGCATGGCTCCATCAGGCCACGTTATCGCTGAAAAATGTGAAAGATCTTCTCCCATTCTCACCCCTTCCAGCTACGCTTTAGAGACTTATTTTTGTGTGGCATGGTGGCTGTTTCTGGTCAGTTCGTTATTAAGCTACCGTTTCTCTCGTTTTAATGCTTGTAAAAGGGTCTTGTTATTACGAGTTTAAATGAGCAGAGAAGTATTCAGAGACTTGGCTGTAATTTCCTCTGCAGGATTCTATTAAATTACGCCTAGGAAGAGAGGAGGTGATAATTTTGTACCCTGAAGGGAAGGTGTCTGTCTGTATGCATTATGCATTTAATGGCCCATTGTAAACTTAATATCCATGGTAAGCCCACGAAGATTCTCAATGAATAAATATCTCCGGCTGATTTTCCTCTTTGTTTGCGCTTTTGCAAATTATCTACCATTGATTGTCCCTTGGATTCCTTTGAAACTTAAAGAGCAAAGCGTGCACAGAAGAACTCAAGGTTCCTGATTCCTCTCCGTTGTCCCCTCCCCCATGTTTCTATTCCTAAAATGCTTTAACTGAAATTCTTCTTTAGGCGTTTACATTTTGTGTAGCAACCATAATAAATTGTGAAGTTTCACTACAAAAAATGTACTTTTATAAAAACAAAGAACCAAACCCCCTTTGGTAAGTTTTCACTTACCATGTATTTATTACAGTTACAAATTTGACACAATAATCAGAAATGTTAATAATGCCACTTATTTTTAGGGGAAATTCTTAAGCAATTATACTGCCCTTTTTAGAGTAGCAGCTGTGTTAGTCTGTATCCGCAAAAAGAATAGGAGTACTTGTTGCATCCGAAGAAGTGGACTGTAGCCCACGAAAGCTTATGCTCTAATAAATTTGTTAGTCTCTAAGGGCTTGTCTACACCCAGCCGCTAGTTCGGCGGCTGGGGATCGAAGTTCCGAGTTCGATTTATCGCGTCTGGTCTGGACGCGATAAATCGAACCAGGAAGTGATCCCCGTCGACTGCGGTACTCCAGCTCAACGAGAGGAGTACCGCGGAGTCGACGGGGAGCCTGACTGCCGCGTGTGGACCGCGTCTGAACCGCGGTAAGTTCGAAGTAAGGTATGTCGAATTCAGCTACGTTATTCACGTAGCTGAATTTGCGTACCTTACTTCGACGTGGGGGGGTAAGTGTAGACCAAGCCTAAGGTGCCACAAGTACTCCTGTTCTTTATACTGCCCTTGGTATCTTTGAATATTAAACTTATGATAAGCTTTACACAGTTTTAAATTACTATATTAATGTATGGGACGGATACCTACATTCATTTTTTTTGTAGTCACTGTGTTCTTTAAGAGCTTTATGTATAGTGTATTTATATGTGCATATTTAACTATTAGTTGATTGAAACGTCATCTGTTACTATTGTAATGTCTCTTCACTTCTCAGCTTTTTTAGATTTTTATTTGTAAAAGAGAAGCAATAATGGGTGTCAGTTGTCCCAATGGTCTAATAACTTCACTTGAAAAAAAGCTTTATAGGGCCCAATTCCGCTTCCATTGAAGGTCAGTGGCTAAACTCCCATTCACTTCTGTGGAAGAAAGGAGTGCAATACTTAAAAGAAAAATCTTAAAAAAACAAAGTTGCAATTAAAATGTTACCCCTTTCGATGAAGTGGTTTGTTCACAAAAAGTTTCAAGATAATAACTTGCTACATTGAGACTTAACAGTTTCAGGGTATTTGATAGCTTTCTGTATATTATAATAAAAAAGCATTACATATATTGCACAAGAGATATGGTATCTTATTGCAATTTTCCCTTGGGAAACGCATCAACAATAATTGCTGATTAAGAGTCTTTTAATGATACAGTATCATTAGAGTATCATTAAATCCACTGTTACATATGAATATAAGAAAGTTACAGAGCTGTTTTGGCATAGTAAGCAGTTTGAGATACAATAGAGATTAAAGTCTCCTTTTCCTGGAGTGAGGGTTCAGTTCTTCAACCTTGACTCAAGCAAATATCACTACTCATGCAAAACTTCTAAATTTTCATTCTAAATTTTCTTTTTGTCTGTTGTGGGTTTCAGAGTATTTGTGTACTATGTAGAGTAGTTAAGAAATAGATCAATTTCAGGGATTTAATAAACCAAAATGTTTATAGCATATAGGGCTTGTGTTTACTCACAAGTTTAAACTATTATGTTAATCTTCCCAACAATGTGCATTTTCCAAATAACTTTCTGGCTTTAGTAAAATAATTCAACTGTAAGCTTTCATCATGTGTTAATTTTTTGAATTCAAACCCTTCCCCCACCCATCCTGGCAAAGTAGTGTCAGGTTTTTGACCTAAAACTTGACTCACTTTTAAAAAGTCACAATCTAATATGGAAACTTCCGGACTATAGGCAACTATGCTTTTAAACCGTTAGTGGTTAATTGCTGAGAAATGAAAATATAATAGTCATTATATTGGTAGGGCCTACAAACTTATTGTCTTTGTCTCCCTCTTCAGGCTCTGCAGCAAAGGCCTGGTCATGCAAGCTCTTACTCAAGTAGCAACGTTTTGAATGAATAAAGTGTTTGCAGATTCATATCCCAGAAGTTTACAAATACTACTCCCCAGAGCTGTTCTGATGTTAATTAGTGATGTTGGTGCATAAAAAAGTTTTGGCTTGTTAAGGTAGTATATAAATTAAAGAAGTTGTTGATGTAAGTGTGTGTGTGTGCATGTATATTTACATCTGTCTATACATGCACACATATTAGTTCCCACTCATTAAAAATTCATGGAAAAATCTCAGTAGAACAAAACACAAGAAACTACTGTAGAGTCCAGTTTTCATTGGCAGAAGAATGTACTAGAGCAGGGGTGGCCAATCTGAGCCTGAGAAGGAGCCAGAATTTACCAATGTACATTCCCAAAGAGCCACAGTAATACATCAGCAGCCCCCACTCAGCTCTCCCCCGTCTCCCCCACTCCCAGTGCCTCCCACCCACCGGCAGCCCCACTGATCAGCACCTTCCCTCCCTGCACCTCCCGATCAGCTGTTTCGTGGCATGCAGGAGGCTCGGGGGGGCGGGGGGAATGGACGACCGAAGGGGAGAGGAGTGAGGGCATGGCAGGCTCAGGAGAGAGGCGGGAAGTGGTGGAGTGGGGGCAGGGCCTCTGGCAGAGCCAGGGGTTGAGTAGTGAGCACCCCCAGCACATTAGAAAGTTGGCTCCTGTAGCTCCAGCCCCGGTGTCGGTGCCTATACAAGGCGATACACATTAACTTCTGAAGAGTTGCATGTGGCTCCGGAGGCACAGGTTCATAGATTCATAGATTCTAGGACTGGAAGGGACCTCGAGAGGCCATCGAGTCCAGTCCCCTGCCCGCACGGCAGGACCAAACACCGTCTAGACCATCCCTGATAGACATTTATCTAACCTACTCTTAAATATCTCCAGAGATGGAGATTCCACAATCTCCCTAGGCAATTTATTCCAGTGTTTAACCACCCTGACAGTTAGGAACTTTTTCCTAATGTCCAACCTAGACCTCCCTTGCCCACCCCTGTACTAGAGGCATTTCTTGAGTATGCAAAACTCCCATTGAACTCAACTGGATAGTCTTGTGAGTAGATGATGGATAGTATTGTGGTTAAGGCATTTGACTAGGGCTCAGGAAATCTGTGTTTTAATTCTGGGTTCTTTCACAGTCTTTCTGTGTGACTTTGGGCATATCTCTCTGTCTTAGTTCCCCTCAGAGGTTTGTGGGGTGGGGGGGGGGGCGGACACCATGTGCGGTCATGTGCCCCCCAGATTTGCTGCTTGGTTTGTACTGAGTATACTCCATAACACTGCTGAAACTGGCCTCCCTTACTCTGACCCCCCTCTCCTCCCCCCCCGCCCCACACTACCAGCAGGCACAGGTCGTTTCTGGTTCCCTATATATAAAATGGGGACAGTTAAACTTCCTTTGTCTTCCATAGTTCCAAGCTCCTTTGTGTTGGAACTGCCTCTTACTAAAGTGTGTGTAAGTGTGTGGTGCCTAGTACAAGAGGGCCCCAAGCTTGGTTATAGTCTCTAGGCACTAGAATATAAATAGTAATAAGTTGCATGTGTTTGAAAAATCGGTGCCCAGTTTAATTCAGTGATTTACAGCTATGGTAGTGGTGGAACCATACTAGCTCTAACTTTTGGCCTAATTTTAGAAAATCATTCTTTTTATTGCTGCATGAATATTTACTAATTCTGAATTGTCTAAGTATTTTTTCTTATTCAAAATGATACAGTATCTTTATCAGTGAAGTCTCCTTTTATGTAAGAAAGCTCCCACTCTATGAAAACAATTACATCATATATTTAAAACCGAAATGTTGAAGAAAAATGTGAATATTAATTAATCATTTGTTCCCAATAGGAAATCAAAGAATGTCTGGTTATGGCATTCCAGAGGAGTATACTGTGTACTTTTATGAACATGTGGCAATGAACTTTAGTTAAGCAAACAGTTTTGCTATATTTTGAAAATGGATAGAAAATCATAGACTTGTGATATTTCAGAGATAACAAAATTTTAAGAGTTTAAAATGTAGCTTTGGCTAAAATGTTTCTAGAATGTAGTCATTTTGGTTCACTAAGAATGAACTGTAGGTGATAAAATACAGTCAGGTGTTTTTATAAAGCATTGTTACTACATCACCTGACATCTTTACATTTAGATTTCTTCCCCCCCCCCATAATTCTTTTGTCTATAGAATTAACATTATTTTTGGGTCTTAATCATGACGTATTACATAGTGGTCTTCAGATAATCTGAGATCTATTATTTAAAATTTCCAATATCTGTCTAAATTATATCACAAACTGAAAATCCCACATTTAAAACTTCATGTTTTGAGGTACAGAAATGTCAATTAGTAATTTTATCTAAGTGGGTTATTATTCTGTGTAACTGATGGACGTCTCTTGTTCCAGGTTTTAAATCAGCAATTTGTCTAAGCTGCTGTTCAGGGCTAGATTCCTTACTGACAGCCAGGCAATCATGATTTAAATATTTGTGTACTGTTTAGAAGTGACAGATTCTGTATTTGAAGTTCCTACGGAAAATAAGCAATAACTGCTTAAAAGTATAATACAGTATTGTTAGATGTCACATAATAATGATGGAGTAGTTAGAATGCTAATAGTATTTACATCTATTCAACTCAGACTTCTGAAAAGTTTAATGTATTTTCATAAATTCAAGATTCACTTTTTCAGTCAAAGTGAGATGTGAGGACCAGATAAAAGTGGAGTCTGTTTACAGATGAATGCATTGTTCTTTATGAAAGGAATATGATCTTTCAAATTTTGGTACCATATTAACAGCTGCTGGTAAGTTTAAGGTTGGCAGGAGTGTCAAAAGTAAGCAGTGTTATTAGTAATGGAAACACACAGTTGCCAACTTTCACGAGGTAAATAAGCACCCCAACTTTCACAATAAGCTAAAAATCAAGCTAATTTCATTTCAAAACAAGGCAAAAACAAGCCAATCCCTAAGAACCCCAACACTCTGTGACTAGTTCCCCCTGGCGTGCAGTCTGGGACTGTGGTGGGTCCTCTGTGTACCCCTAACTCTACCCCCCCCCCCTTGGCCCCGCTTGCCCCTCCCCTTACCCCTTCTTGCTGAGACCGATCCAAAAAAAAAAAGAAGCAACAAGCTATTAGCCAACAAGCAACTCACAAGTCAGTTAAGCCAAAAACAAGCCCATTTTCTGAATTTTTTTTGCAGGTTTGGTGTGTCTGATTACCTTTCTAAAAAGAAGAATTCCATAATATTATTGAGGGAGGATGGGAAATTTGCATAGTGTCATATAATGTAAGCTCTATCAAAGAGTGGTTTCTGAAAATTTGCTTTTGAATTAAAAAAAACAAAAACACAATAACCCTAGAATTGGAGGAATTTAAAATATAATCTTAAATGCAAAGACAAATTCAGATGCAGACTCCTTCCTCACTCTTTAATTTTAACAAATTCGCCAAATCATGCCTTAATGTGAAAATAGCCACAGGAGGGTAACAGGAGGGCACAAGAAATTCCCTAAGGGTGAGTTCGTGGAGTTTCCATCAAATCATCCTGTGTATGGGAAAGTTTAGGGAGGTCATGGAGGGTTCTTTGATACAGAGGCAGGGGATTATTAGTGCCATGCATGCATGGTGTGCCCCTCTGTACTGCTGTTATGTGCTTGACCCTGGCTTCTGCCAAAGTTATTGCCTCCTCTAAGCATCAAGCCTCAGCTCTGCTTAGATACTAAGATGATCAGCGCTCCATAAATACCTTAGAGAGATGGATAAGGCACGTGTATAACTAATTAGGACAGCTCTTCCACTCCTGTCTATACCCATGAAAAGTGCAACGTGAACAGCTTCGGCGAGTGGTCCACCGCTGTGGAGATGACAACCCTTCCTATATTTCGGTGCCACTGAAAGCAGTGTCTGCTCTAGCAAAGTTCCCTCTGCTTGCAAAAGCAGAGATACAGTTGAGATCCTTGTATAGTCAAAGCACTTTTGTGAGATGTTTCTGATTAGCCTCTTGTTGATTGCATTTAAAAAAAATGTCTGAGTCATTTTATAACATGCCCTTTAGCACAATTTAATGGCCTCTTAAATTGCCGTGAGTTTTAGAACTATTGACATATCCATATATTTATTGGAGTAATTTAAGGGTGAAACTGTTCATTTATTTATCTTGTTAAGTGAATTTATTGCTTATAAAGTCCTGGGGATCCAAGTCTCTATTCACACAACAGGTGATAGCCCAGGTAAAGTGTGCAAGCTTCCTGACAAAGATGTCATTTGAGGCCCACAAAATCATACCTCCCACCCCAATTTTAAGATAATTTAAGTACCAACTCTAACCTTAGATTTAATTTTTAAAAGGTTGTAGCCTTTTTTAGTTAGGGAAATAATGTTGCTTGTGTAAACTAATTACTTGGTTTGAAAGATTATCACAGTGATTTTTTTTTTTCTCCAAACAATTACTGGTCAGGTTATCAACCCTTCCCTCTGGCTTCATATGACCACAGGCTTCATGGTCCAAGCCTTAAGTCCCACAGTTTTCAGGGACTTTGGACTAATTGATTTGTAGTTGTGGGTGAGCCATTATCTGGCTGCCTGAATGAGCTCTCTCTCTGAGTTGTCATTGTGACATCTAGCCATGAGATGGACCAACTTAGTTATTGAGCTAGGTCAGGTGCTTATCAGTGTGTAGGGGAAAGAGGTAATGGGGGTTTGGCCCACTTGTCCTGTTTCAGAAGCCTGCTTGAGGGAGTGGGAACTAGAGGAGGGTGAATCCTTGTGAGGGGAGATGGAAAAAGAAGGCACAATGGGAAGGACTTTGGAAAGAGACAACAGAAGGGGGCTGAAGCCACGCTAGAAGCAAGTGATGGAAGGAGAGGGAGAAGAGAGAGATAATAGAATTCAGGAGGAGGGGAGGATCACAGGAAGAAGAATAATGGAAGAGCACAGTGAAGAGTCAGTGTGACACTGGAGAATGGGTGAAAATAGGAAAGATCAAGTATGGTAGGAAATGAATTAAGAGAATACCAAACGAGAGAGAATAATCAAACATAGGAGAGAAGAATGGGATAAAGAAAATAAAGGATTAAAAAAAAAGAAAAGATTTAAAATGTTTGGGTTAGTGAATTTTGTTTAATTTATATGTTTCCATATTTTTTTTTTTTGGTGTTTTCTTGGCAGATGTCCTATGTAATAGCTTATATTTTTGGAGGAAGAAAATGGAACCCCCAGAGCCTCAGGTTATCTGGAGTGCGGTCTACTGCAAACCTCTCCAAACTAACTGTTGCAGTTCTTTTGCCATACTCAGCATTGTAGCATCTGAATACCTTTTGTAAAATCTAAATTAACCACACAAGGATCTCTGTCCATTTCGTCTCCTGTCAGAAGAACTATATTTTGCTAGCAATTATTACTGTAGGATGGAGATGTCAAAGAAGAGGGTTTTAACATTTTGATCTGACAGCTTTGAGTTTTGTGGTGATTCTGACATCTATTGGGAGTAAGTTTCATATTCCTAGGTACAATGCATTACAGTGATGAAGCATGAAGGCCATGAATGTGCAGATCACTGTGGTCAACTTTGAATCTATTAGGACGGGGAACACTCTCTGGTCCTGCTGCAGGCGGTAGAGTCGATTCCTTACATCTATTGATATTTGGGTATTGAATACCATTACTGAGTTCAGAAAGACCTTCAGGATGACCATCATAGTGGTCTGAGGGCAAACACTCATAATGAAAGGTGATGCTATGGTAGTTGTGAGGTCCTCAAAGTGCTTCCCTCTCATCACAGTTTGTCCTGTATTGAAATGTTGGCAACTATGCATCGACACGTATGCAAGCAGTTGGGCTCTCCCGCTGCTGAAGAAAAGAAAGCTAATGGTGACTTGAAGATTCTGCCTATGTCAGTTAAATATGGGGCATGTCAAAAAAAGTTTGGAGAGGTCCTTTAAGAAAGGTAATTTTAATGGCCTCCCCAAATTTTTTGGGCCAGTCCCCCTTTCTCCCTACATAACATTTATTTGCTTCAACTTTATTCTGACGGGGATAGCTTTAAGGCAGGGGCGGGCGAACTTTTTGGCCTGAGGGCCACATCGGGTTTCCGAAATTGTATGGAGGGCCGGTTAGGGGAGGCTGTGCCTCCCCAAACAGTCAGGTTGGCCCCCCCCCCCCCCCCTCTCTCCTTCCCCCCCCTTCCCCCCCCCCGACACTCCCCCCCCCCCCCGGGACTCCTGCCCCATCCAACACCCCATGTTCCCTGACAGCCCCACCCACTCCCATTCCCTGTCCCCTAACTACCTCAGAACTCCTGCCCCTGACTGCCCCCCACTGCCCCATCCAACCCCTCCTCTCATTCCTGACTGCCCCCTGGGACCCATGCCCCATCCAACCACCCCTTCTCCCTGTCCCCTGATTGCCCTAACCCCTATCCACAACCCCACCCCCTGACCACCACCCCTCCGAACTCCCCTGCCCCCTTACTGCGCTGCCTGGAGCACCGGTGGCTGGCGGCACTACAGCCGCGCCGCCCAGAGCAGCAGGATAGGCAGCTGTGCTGCCCAGCGGGAGCCAGCCACACCACCGTGCAGCACAGTGCACTGGGTCAGGCTGGGCTTTGCAGCTGCGCTGCCCCAGGAGCTCGTAGCCCCACCACCCAGAGCATTGCACCGGCGGCGCAGTGAGCTGAGGCTGCAGGGGAGGGGGCTAGCCTCTTGGGCCAGGAGCTCAGGGGCCGGGCAGGAGGGTCCCGTGGGCCAGATATGGCCCACGGGCCGTAGTTTTCCCACCTCTGCTCTAAGGGTAAGAAAGTAGTTCATTCTCTCCACATGCTGAATCTTCATCCTCTCCACTGAGAGGATGCCAATTTAGTGTTAATTGGGAAAGTATTTTTTGTAATGTGCACTGCCACTTGCTCAAGATGCAATATACAGACAGTTCCTATTCCAGAAAGCTTGTAAAATAATTAAAAAAGACCTAGAACAGAGTGGTTGCACTCGGAAGTCCAGAGGAGTGAATGATTACACTCTTAACGTATTCTAAGAACTGCACTGAGACTATCTTTTGACATTAGCCATTGAACAGCCTAAATTAGAAGGCATGAGAATGACTTTCTGTCACTATTGTACCGGTGCCACATGTGACCCAGTAACCTGAAGTGAAAGGCTTGGTAATCCATTATGAAGCACTGGGGTTATCCAGACACCACTAATTTTTTTTATTTATAAAACAAGTCAATAACACATGGCCTGTAATGGTGACATTTCAGAGACTGTTTTTAGTATGGTATAACCTTAATAACAATTGTGGCAGCTAATCATTATCTGCTTTTTATTTGGGCTTGAATGAGAGATGTTTGTTACATGTGGAGGAATTTTATTCATTTATATGCTATATGACAAAGCTTTGAGTAGCTATTGGTCTAGTTATATTCAATGAATACTTTCCAATTGATTTTCAGATTACATTAAATGAGGAAGTCCTTTAGCCTAATTTTTTACTTAGTCTTAAATTTAGTTTTATATAGACAAACTTAATATTTGCAAGAAAATTCAAACTGAAGTTAGTTGACTTCTTTAGTAGTTGCTTTCAGATGTTCCTTTCATGACGGAGTAAAAAACTGTGTAATTAACTTTGGCATTTAATTTATCAATCCTTCCATGGTATAGCAGTATTCCCTATTTTTCGGATTTATGAACTTACATCGTTACATTTTTGAGATTTTTATTATCTTATTATTATATTATATTATTTTTATTATAAAGTTGCCGTATGTTTCAGACTATTTAAAGGTATCTGAAACATACGACAACTTTGAGAGATCATAATCTAGTCATGTTACTTTTAGCCATATTAGAGATGTAAGACTTTAAATCCTTTTTGTATTTTAAATCACATAATTAATCAAAATTAAAATAATGACACGAGTAATTTTTGCAAAGCCTCAGTTAATGATTCTTTATTTTGTTTCAGGGGTTTTGATAATTGCCACCATGGGGAGACCCTTGACCATGCTGCTGTTGCTGCTGGTGCAGCATTTTGGAAACTGTGAAGGAAATCAAAGACCATATCATACTTCACTAGTGCAATTTACACAAGTCCAGTACAATGCCACGGTGTATGAAAATTCTGCAGCCAAGACTTATATTGAGCAGCCAGTAAAAATGGGCATTTACCTTGCAAATCCACTGTGGGATATAAGATACAAAATTATATCTGGTGACAATGAAAACTTGTTCAAAGCTGAAGAGTATATTCTTGGAAACTTTTGCTTTTTGAGAATACGGACCAAGGGAGGAAATACAGCTATTCTTAACAGAGAGGTGAAAGACCATTACATATTGACTGTAAAAGCAGTTGAAAAGAATACTAATGCTGAAGCACGCACACAGGTCAGGGTGCAGATACTGGATACAAATGACTTAAGACCCTTGTTTTCTCCAACATCTTACAGTGTTTCTTTGCCTGAAAATACAGCAATAAGGACCAGCATTGCTAGAGTAAGTGCAACAGATGCAGATATTGGAACCAATGGAGAATTTTACTACAGTTTTAAAGAAAGAACAGATATGTTTGCTATACATCCAACCAGTGGTGCAGTGGTTCTAACTGGAAGACTCGACTATGCAGAAACTAAGCTTTATGAGATGGAAATCCTCGCAGTGGATCGTGGAATGAAATTGTATGGCAGCAGCGGTATTAGCAGCATGGCAAGGCTAACTGTTCACGTAGAGCAAGCAAATGAATATGCTCCTGTTATTACAGCTGCTGTCTTGGCTCCTTCAGAATTGGACAAGGATCCAACATATGCAATTGTAACTGTTGAGGACAGTGATCAGGGTTCAAATGGAGAAATAGCATCTTTAAGTATTGTGGCTGGTGACCCACTTCAACAGTTCAAAACAGTGAGGTCTGTTCCAGGAGGTAAAGAATATAAAATCAAAGCTGTTGGCCACATTGATTGGGAGAGCCAACCTTTTGGATATAATCTGACTCTTCAGGCTAAAGATAAAGGAAATCCTTCACAGTTTTCTTCTGTAAAAGTTATTCACGTGACATCCCCACTGTTTAAGTCTGGACCGGTCAGATTTGAAAAAGATGTGTATAGAGCAGAGATAAGTGAATTTGCCCCTCCAAACACTCCTGTGATAATGGTAAAAGCTTTGCCTAATTATTCCCAATTAAAATACATTTTTAAAAATGCACCAGGCAAAGTCAGATTCAACTTAAACCCGCACACAGGTCTTATTACCACTTTAGAACCAATAAAAGCACAATATTCATCCCATTTTGAACTTGAAGTCATGACAAGTGACAGAAAAGCCTCTGCAAAAGTGTTGATTAAAGTAAGAGACATGAACAGTAATCCCCCTGAATTTACTCAGACATCATATAAAGCTTCCTTCGATGAGAATGTGCCAGTTGGTACTAGTGTCATGAGTGTGAGTGCAAAAGATCTTGATGAGGGTGAGAATGGTTATGTGACATATAGCATTGCAAACTTGTATCCTTTACCATTTGTGATTAACCATTTCAATGGTATTATCAGTACCACGGAAGACATGGATTATGAGTTGATGCCAAGGGTTTACAATTTAAGGATTCGAGCATCTGATTGGGGCATACCATATCGTCGAGAAGTTGAAGTTCCTGTTACTATTATTTTAAATAATTTGAATGATAACACACCGCTGTTTGAAAAAATAAATTGTGAGGGAACAATCCCTAGGGATCTTGGTGTTGGGGAACAAATTACTACTGTATCTGCTATTGATGCTGATGAGCTCCAGTTGGTGAGATACCAGATTGAATCTGGAAATGAATTAGATTTATTTATCTTAAATCCAAACTCTGGGGTGCTTTCCCTGAAGCAATCTCTAATAGATGGTTTAGGTGCTAAAGTATCTTTTCATAGTCTGAGAATTACAGCTACAGATGGTGAGAACTTTGCAGTACCATTATATATCAACATAACGGTAGCTGCCAGTCGTAAACCAGTAAACTTGCAATGTGAAGAGACTGGTGTAGCCAAAATGCTGGCAGAGAAACTACTGCAGGCAAATAAGCCACACAATCATGGCGAGGCTGAGGATGCTTTCTTTGATACTCACTCTATGAATTTACATGCACCTCAGTTTAGAAGTACTCTTTCAAGCAGTGTTGAAGTAAAGGAAAGCCTACCGGTGGGTTCCAGCATAATACTTATGAATGCCACTGATCTTGACATTGGCTTCAATGGAAAACTAGTTTATGCTATCTCTGGAGGTAATAATGATAGTAGTTTTACTGTGGATTTGGAAACAGGAATGTTAAAGATTTTGTCTCCCCTTGATCGAGAAGTAAAAGATAAATACACTCTGAATATTACTGTGTATGATCTGGGAATACCACAAAAGTCAGCTTGGCATCTTTTAGATATCAACATTTTGGATGCCAATGATAACAGACCAGAGTTTTTACAGGACAGCTATTTTGTTGAAGTGAGTGAAAACAAGGAGCTGAACAGTGAAATCATTCAGATTGAAGCCACAGATAAAGATTTGGGGCCCAATGGGGAAGTGAAATATTTTCTTCTTACAGATACAGACATGTTCACTATTAACAGTACGACAGGTGTTGTGAAAGTTGTAGGGGCTTTGGATCATGAAATCCAACATGTGCATTTCCTGAAAATAGAGGCCAGGGACCAGCCAAATGAAGAACCTCAGTTGTTTTCCAGTGTACTTTTGAAAGTATCTTTAGAAGACGTCAATGACAATCCTCCTAAATTTATTCCATTGAATTATCATGTGAAAATTCGAGAGGACCTTCCAGAAGGAACTATTATCACATGGCTGGAAGCATATGATCCTGATGTGGGCCAGTCAAGTCAAGTACGATACAGCCTTTTAGATAGTGGTGATGGAACCTTTGATGTAGATAAATTGAGTGGAGCAATACGTATTGTACAAAGACTGGATTTTGAAAGGAGACAAGTTTATAACCTGACTGTACGGGCCAAGGACAAAGGAAAGCCGATTTCATTATCTTCTACCTGTTATGTTGAGGTTGAGGTAGTTGACGTAAATGAAAATTTGCACCCTCCACGGTTTTCCAGCTTTGTGGATAAGGGCTTTGTAAAAGAAGATGTCCCTATTGGTTCATCTGTGATGACAATAACTGCCTATGATGAGGATGCAGGAAGAGATGGAGAGATTAGGTATTCAATCAGAGATGGATCTGGTGTTGGCATTTTCAGAATAGATGAAGAAAAAGGTAAGAATTTTTTGTCCCATCTTAATTCACTTATTCTGTTTCCAGTATTTTAAAAAAAAAACCCAAACAAACAAAACCCCAGACAAACCTAAAGCACTAACAGTGATAAGAATGTGTTTTTACACTATTTTATTAAACATTTCTAATCAATTTATATATTTTTCTTCACAGTTTTAGTGGGTGCACACTGTTAGGAAGTGAAACACAGTGAAAACATTTGATAAAGTTGCATTTTTCCTACTTGGATTAAATATTTACAGCACATATTATACATTGGCCTCAAAACCTCTCCCACATGAGCACCAAAAGGGAATATTATATGGGGTCCAGATTGTGGAGCTCTTACTCACGTTGTTGAGAACTTACTCATGTGAGTAGTTCCATAAGTGAAGACTCACCAGGATGCTACAGTCTGGCCTAAGGGAAAGAGTAGAAACTTTTAACTCTGGAATTTTCTTGCCCCTTTTTTTTTTTTTTTTTTAAAACTGTTAGATCATTGCTATCCTTTGAATATAGCTTCTCTATGTGTGCTGATTATATTTGCTGCTTTTGGTAAATTTATTTAGTAGCTTTCTCTGTTGTTCACCCTAACAATAGTAACTGTATATTTTTGGTGAACGAACAGAAATAAACTTCTTCCAAACAAAATGTGAATACATTTGCAGCTTGTTAATATAATATTTTATGGTGATAAAGGATTCATATATGCATTGATATAACAGATTCAGAGGTGTTGCTTTGTTGTGTCGGTGATTCGTAGGTTAGGAACTGTTGTAGGCATTTTATTCCAGTCTAATCCATTCAAAGGTGCTATCGTTATAACCTCAGTAAAATATTAAAATTCTATAAATTATTTCTTGAATAAGTGTCTCTAACACAGTTAAAATGAAAATTGCTACTCATTCTACCTCCCCCATACAATTTTTTCTTTAAAAAATAAAATATTGTTAAATTTCACAAAAGCAAAGAAATTCAGAGTGATGTATTCTTGTACAGTCTTTCTTTCATGCCACTGTACTCTGATACTTTGTCCAAGAATTGTATGCATTTTCACATACCTTCAGTGCTAGATTACCAAAGCACAAATAACAAAGTTAAGCAGAAATCATGGGCAGAGTTCTGCGCTGTTACACCATTGGTAATCTGTCATAACTCATATTAGTTCACTGGTATCTGAAGATTTCGCTCATGTTTTATTAATTGGTCTCACAGGGTATGTCTACACTTCAATTAGTCACCTGTGGCTATCCCGTGTCTGCTGACTCACGCTCCTGTGGCTCAGGCTGCAGGGCTGTTTAAGAGCAATGTAGACATCTGGGCTTGCTGCAGCCCGAGCTCTGAGACACCCCCACCTCGCAGGATCCTGGAGCCTGGAAGGCCAACACAACAATGAAATAGCCCCGCAGCCCGAGCCCCATGAGCCTGAGTCAGCTAGCATGGGACAGCTGCGGGTTTTTAATTGCAGTGTAGACATACCTCCTGTCTGTGGGTAACTCTAGTTACAAGTTACAACTCACTTAATGATTCCATATTTTGTACATAGGGGTCTGCCAAATTCGTGCTGTGGAAAAACGTGTAATGGACAATGAAATCTGGTCTTTTCTGTACTTTTATCCTATAGTAGAAGTACACGGAGTTTCTCAGACTGGAGGTCCCAACCCAACCCCAGCTGGGGGTTGCAAGTCTATTGCAGGGGGGTAGTAGTATTGCCACCCTTACTTCTGTGCTGCCTACAGAACTGGGTGGCTGGAGAATGGCAGCTGCTGGCCGGGCGCCCAGCTCTGAAGGCAGCACCGCCAGCAGCAGCACAGAAGTAAAGGTGGCATGGAATATTCAGCTGTATGAACACATCCACAAAATTTGCTATTTATGCCCTAACCAACCTGTGAAAAATGGTCATTTTGTTGCAGTTTAGTTAGACCCTTATTTATACACGTCTTGTAGTGTCCCATGAGTACTGGTGAGTTGTGCCCGTAAGATTGCTTAACTTTTCAAGATTTAGAAGAACAAAATGTCACTTGAAACATTTATTTAGAAAGTCAGCTATTAATCAAAATAATATTGGTTCTTGTTAAAGAGCAGATCTCCAGAGTTGTAATTAAGTTTCACCTCTTTTACCTTATATTTGTACAAAGTAGGTTTAGAAAATGTTTAATGAACTACTTTCAAAGTCTTAGTAATTTCATGTTTAGTTTTTGGCATGCTTGACAGATTATTTATGCTTTTTAGTATTCTGTCTCTTCTTTAGTGCAAATATATTCAAGTTTGTTTTATGTAGAAAAGAGTCTTACTTTAGTCCCATATGTGGGTCTGTAGAATTAATCCAGTTTTGCCATTTTACTATCTAGGTGCCATTCTTTCTTCTTCAGTACCAGTTCATTCTTGCATGACCCTTGATTCTGCCACTCTCATTAAGTAGGTGGCAGAATCATGTATCTGTTTCCTTTTACGCCTTCATTTACCTAAGTGATTTTTTTTAAACCTAAGGCCAAATCTTGTTTGCCTTACTTTTTTTGAATTTAGTAGGACTACTCATGTAAGGCAAGCAGGATTTGGTCCCAAGGCTTCTATTTAATAATTTTGCCAGGGATAGTGTTGTGGATATGTGTAAACTCAGTTTTAAAAGTTGCTGTTAGCTAACCCTATTTTCATAGCTGATATATAGTGTTATTTTTGTGTTTTGATTTTAATAATCATGTATAGTAGGAGGCCCAACTATACATGCTGTTGAAATCAGATTGCTTACTTCTATGTACAGTCTCTTTTTCAGCCTTTTTTGGGGAAAAGGGCAATTTCCCCCCCGCCCCCCAAAAGGCTGAAAAGAAAGCTGAGAAAAGATGCTTAAAAGGTACCAAGCCCTTCCCAGTATGTTTTAAGAATATAGAGGTCCTTGACACTAAAACACTGCTTAAAAATAAAACCTTTTAATTATGCTTATTTGGAGACCATACAAGGACTCTATTACACTTATAAGTGCAATAGTATTTATGCCACTCATCACCATGGTATTCTGCCTCTGCTGTTGGTAATAGGGAATAGGCTGATGGATAGGTGACTGGGAGACAGAGTAGAGAAGCAACAGATTGGAGGTGGGGAGAGACCAGATTGGACTTCTGACAAACAGCTGGGTGACTGATTTTCTAGATTCACTGAGAGTGTAGGGAAGAGCCCTTTATTCCTTGAGCCAGTTGTCTCCCAGGTATTCTCCTCTGGCAGCATCGTATTGCTTCATTCATGTTACTCCCAGTCCAAAGGTAGGTAGACTTCATATTTTAGGAAACTTTTTTGACTCAAAACTAAGATACCAAGTATCTAAAGGGAACCACCTATCTTATATTTAAGGAATCAAAGGTGGGAATCACATGAGGTGCATGTGGGGAATTTAAAACCTATGAGAGGGGTGTGGGTGTGAAAACAGTTGAACATGATGGAATTTCTTGGGGCTGGAGGTGGTTTGTTTTTTCAGAAAGCTAGGAAATTACCTACAAAACTTGCATTACAAGAACCTTAAATTTGCAAAGTCAAGCTCAAAAGTTAGGAAATACAGTAGCACCTCAATTTTACAAACACCAGTCTCTTATGAACGATCGCTTATATGAACCTTTTTTCTCGAGTGTGTGTGTGTGGAATTAAGTAATGACAGCGATGTAAGTGAAGAACAACATCCTTTCACATCCCAATGCCTTCAGTGGATTGGAAATCACTTTGCAGTGGCTGAAAGGATAAGAAGAAAACTATGCGCTGTACTAATACTTAGCACCTTACCAACTGCAACTTTTGAGATGTTTGATTTTATGAACTACTCAGTCCCCAATTAGTTAATAAAATAGGGTTCTAGTGTATTAGAATTAGGGTTGGTTTCTTGAGTGCCTGTGCAACCTTAAGTTAGCCATTTCCTATCTTTTTGAATGCTTGATTTTTGCCACCTTAATATTCTTCTAATGCCTTCAGGCCAGTTGCCCTCCTCTAGAACAGTGGTCTCCAAACTTTTTTGATCGCGCACCCCTATCAGTAAAAATTTTTTAAGCACGCATCGCCTGCCGCGCTGAAGCGCAAAAAAAAAAAAGCCGCTCAGACTCCCACCCGAACTGCCGAAGCCAAAAAAAAGAAGCGCTCCTCCTGCCGCGCACCCCCAAGGATCCTCTCGTGCGCACCCCACTGCTCTAGAACATGCTTTCTCATGTACTAGTATGTACATATCCTCATAGGATATACTTTCAGGCAGCCACATGTCCTTGTGCACCCCAACTCGGCAATCAGAGGATTGGGAAACGATCCCCTATATGTGCTTCTGTTGTTTTAAATGCCTTTTTTTGTTTTGGAGCTGTTGCGCCCTAGAATGCCCCGTGGTAAGAAAGAACTCCAAAAATGGAGTATTTTCTAGTCTCACTGCTAATGAATGGAGATGAGGAAGTTGGGCACCCCTTGCATTCCCCTATCAATATTTTATTTGGATCTGTACATGGGACAGGCTTACTATATGGCTACCAAAAACCTAGAGTGGGGCAGTTGGCCATCTTTGAAGGTTCAGTGGGAGGTTTGCAGTCCCCGCCTTCATTCCAGAAGACAGCTTAAGGCAGGGTTGGGCAAACTTTTTGGGCTGAGGGCCACATCTGTGTGGGGAAACTGTATGCAGGGCAGGGGGTTGGGGTGTGGGAGGGAGTGCGGGGTGCAGGAAGGGGCTCAAGGCAAGGGATTGGGGCAGAGGAGGGGTGCGGGATGTATGAGGGAGCTCAGGGCAGGGGGTTGGGGTGCAGGAGGGATGCGGGGTGTATGGGGGGTTCAGGGGGTTGGGGTATAGGAGGGGTGTGAGGTGCAGGCAGAGAGTTGGGGGGCAGAGTGCAGGTGGGGTTCGAGCTCCGGGCTGGCACCGCTTACCTAAAGCGGCTCCGGGGTGGCAGCGGCGCGTGCCAGGGCAGGCTCCTTGCATGCCTGCCCTGGTCCACACTGCACCGCTCCAGGAAGCGCTGCGGCCCCTAGGGAAAGAGGGGTGGAGGGCTCCACGTGCGCTGCCCTTGCTGCGCTTCCAGGTACCTCCCCCGAAGCTTCTATTGGCCACGGTTCCCCGTTCCCGGCCAATGGGAGCTGCGGGGGGCGGTGCCTGGAGGCAAGGGTAACACATGGAGCCCTTTCCCCCCCGCCCGGGGGGGGCGGGGGCACAGGGACGTGGTGCCAGCCGCTTCTGAGAGCAGCATGGGGCCCACAGCACCATGGGGGGCAATTCCGCGGGCCGGATCCAAAGCCCTGAGGGGCCGGATCCGGCCCACGGGCCGTAGTTTGCCCACCTCTGGCTTAAAGTCAGGAGGCCTTACTGGAGACTATTTGGGTGTAAGGAGAGAGTAGTGGGGTAAAACATTTTTATGTGTTTTATTGGGGTTGGCTCAAGATTTGCTAGGAAACCAAAACTTCAAGCAAACCTCAGGAGAAACAACTGGGACTAACCAGTTTAGGTTCATCAAAAATGTGTGAACCCAAATACACATTTCATGCTGCTCCAGGGAATGAAACCATAGCTCAGGGGTTCTCAAACTGGGGGTTGGGACCCCTCAGGGGGTCGTGAGATTATTACATAGGGGGTGGCAAGCTGTCAACCTCCACCCCAAACGCTGCTTTGCCTCCAGCATTTATAATGGTGTTAAATATATTAAAAAGTGTTTTTAATTTATTAGGGGGATCACACTCAGAGGCTTGCTATGTGAAAGGGGTCACCAGTAAAAAAAAGTTTGAGAGCCACTGCCATAGCTAGTTCTGTGTTGAGAATCACCTCTGAACTAGTTCCCAGAGATGTAGCATGAAAGCTCCAACATGTTCCATAACAAATATATGTACTACAGACAACAGACAAAAATATTGTATAAATCATACACATGCACCTGCGGCACTGGAGATAGACTACTTTATCCTTCGAGGTCCAAAACAACTGTCACTTGAGCCTAAGGAGAGCTTCCTCAGTTAGACAGATGCACTTGTGCAAATGGCTTAATTCAGTATTCACTGTAAACCCTGATAAGGTTGGGTTTTTTTTTTTTAATATTTTAACATCATGCTACTGCTAGCAGAACTTATATTATGGATTCTTTGCCATATTTACTCCCCCAAAGTCTGGTGAATTTAGAGTAGTTGTAGAAGCTTTTGAAAATGGCCAGCTACCAGCTGCTTATTAACATTTTCTTTGAGTTGTTGTAGCAATTAGTATCTTAATATAAAATGATTTGTCAGACAAACATCAAGAATTCCAGCAGTATAGCTAACTGTGTCCACAACTTCAACTGCTGTGATTTTGCTTATTAATAAAGACTTCAGATACAGGGATTACTAATAATATTAAAACAGCTTTTGTAGTTTTGTGGTAAACCCCCTCTAAAGTTTTTCATATTAATTTTTGAGTGCATCGTCAATCGGTATTTTAATGATAGTATTCATTTGAACACTCGTTACAGTACAAGCTAAAGTATTTTTTCAGAAACCTGTTAAATTAACCAATTGAATACACTGAAGCAAATGTTTAATGAAGTATATATTTTTAATTTTTTATGTGGTCACTTGTCCTTTATTGTATTTATTGATTTTATTTTTTAATTAACTGAAATAAACTGATATATTTTGTAATAATATTAATGTATAATAGTTTAAAATTGTATATTTTTCTTGGGGAGAACAAATACAGTATTACCTTGCTACCCCTTGTTTCAGTACCTCCTGAATCTTCATTTAGCATGGATTTTTATGTTTACATTTTACTGGATCACAAAATGGTGAAGCGCTGCTGCCATGGCAGAGCAAATGCAAGTGATATGTGCCATGTGGACCAGTGAGTGAATGAACTTACCCCCTGCTCCTCACTCTATTCTAGGTGATAATGCTCTACAATAGGGCTACAGCACTGGCTGCTGCTTTTGCTCAGCCTCTCTCTCTTTCCTGTTGCTTAAGGCAAGGTCAAGATCTGACTGCTCCCATAATAGCTTTCCTGTGACTTCCATTGAAACTGAGAGTAACCCAAGATCATTATGTGGAGTGAGGGACTCTAGTGAGGCAGTTTCCCACCTCTCTTCCCCCTTCAGCAGTGGCCGTGGCTGTTAGATAAATTGACTCTGATCCTCGTGGGGTTGAGTCCAGCTGTGGAAAGAGATTAAAGATGACATTTGGAACAGAAGCCACTAAAATCAACATAAACTGACCTCTGTTGTGTGACATGGGAATTATATTTTTGCAACCTTGACCCAGGTCAGGTGTCTGAGGGCAGGAAATAATGATCAGGCTCTTACTGGTGTTTCTCTTGGTTGCAAGTGTGTCACTCCCAGCACAATTTACAAATAAATACAGGCATAAAATATACCAATGAACATACAACTGGAGAACAAAGGTCCTAGATAATGATGCAGAAAGAACTACAACAGACTTGTTTGTGACACTTGAAATAAGTAAACAAAAATCTGCATTTCAAAATAAAAAATATTGCAGCTGAGTGCAAAATAATCTCGTATACTCAGAGTAGTATCCGCTCAATGTTAAAATTAAAAACTAAGATAGTTTCACAAAGCAAACCTATCCAGCAAAGCTACACTGGCATATCTGGAAAGGACAGATACCATACAGTAGACCTTGGAATAAAAGAAAATAAAGTCCCACATTCTTAGGTTGAAAAGCAGTCTGCAAATTCAGATGATAAAATATATCTGCTAAACAAGAGATTAAATGTATTCTTAAAGAATTTGAGGAATTTAACAGTGGAATATATTAATGATAGAATGCATCACATTGATATAGATTCCAGAGTGCTATTAAAAATACATGCACTGAGCAGTGAAACGGAGATAAATCATGCCAATTTTATGCAGCTGCTGCTGTTTGGAGAAGCTCTGAGGGGCAGCAGAGGCAGACAGAACTAGTCATAGGTGAGGAAGACACAAAGCAGAAGCTGTTCAGGGCCATAGAAACACAGAAATCCCTTCCCTCCCTGTCCCTGTCCCAAGTCCTACATTGGTCCTAGGATGATGCTCTGCAGAGGGAAAGGAGAACAAAGAAGAATGCTCATTCCCCTTTTCCAGTAGCTAGACATTTACACCAGCCAGAGGCTGAAATGAAATGGAGCCCCCAAACAGTTTCTAGGAATAGTGTCTGATAGCATCCCAGAACCCATTCCAGCTCTGGTGGGGAGACTTAATTTCTCATCAAGGCCACCCATGTTTTGTGTTAACCTCTGGATTGTAAGTTTGGTCCTCCAGCTAGCAGGTGTCCTGGATATGTTCCAAAGTTTAGCCAGTGCCAGTCAGGGTCATGAGTTAGATGGCTCGCAATAACCTGGCAACCAACATTCAATCCACATACCTAATGGGTCTTTTCTTGTCCTCCCTTCCTATCCCCATAGCCATATTAATGAAGTTCCATCATCTTCATCTGAACAGTGCAAATTAAAGTTTGGGATAGTTATTTTTTGTGTATTACAGAATAACAATAATTTTGTTCTGAAACTAACAGTCAACCATTTTTTTGCTTTCAAGTTATTCAGAACATCTTATATCCCTGTGATTATTTGAACTTCAGAGGGTTAATATACATTTGCCAAACTCATAAGGTTTGAGGAAGTTGAGAGAGAAGGTTTTGTGTGTTTGCTAAAAAGTGTAAAAAATTATAAAGATTTATTGAAGAGTAGAAATCTCTCGCTCTCGCTCTCTCTCTCTCACACACACACACACACACACACACACACACACACACACACTCTCTCTCTCTCTCTCTCTCTCTCTCTCTCTCTCTTTACAGGACTGTCTCTGTGTGCCATAGAATATCATCAGTAAGACTTACTGGGTATCAGACATCCTATTTCCAACACAATACCAAACCTATTTCCAAGAGTGAAAGGAGGTAATTCATTAGAATTGTGAATAAGATTTATAGCTATTTAGAGTAAAATATTGAATTATGCTGCTAATAAGCAGGACATTCTTAACCTGGCATATAATAAACTGAGCGTATTAAAATGCGCTTACAACTTACTTGTAATTATATCCTTTTTTTTTTAAGGAACATGATCTACATTTATGATTAAATACTTAAAAGGATTATGTCAAGTTCTACATTTTCAATGGCTGCCCTTTGGCTTTTATTTAACTTTTCTTGTTATTACACCATTCATTACTGTTGAGTTTTAATGATGAGTGTGGACATTTACAAAGATTAAAAATTGTGATCATTAAATGAGCACATCACCAAATTCATGTTGCTGTTCGGAAAGGCTTTTTAATCCAGATTTATGATACAGAATTGAGACTGTAGGACCTCTTGTTATTTCCTTTAAGCAAATCAGTTTTGTAACTCAGCAGTCCTACAACAGATCTTTTTAGATTTGCCTTAAATTCATATAGTAAAACAATTTGATCTACTTGCCCTAAAACTATACCTTAAGAGGTTTTTTAAAATACATTCTAATTTCTTTTTTGTAAAAAATAACTCAATCATAAGGAAATATGAGAACTTCATGCTTTACTCAGGTTTAAAGACTACTGTAATTTCCGGAGTTTTCACCTAAGTGTTATGGACTGACTATCAGTTCCTAAAGCTAAATGGAGCATGCTCAGATCATCTTCCTATCAAAGCCATCTGTTGCATATTTTGTGTGTATTCCTAATCATGCTAAATCTGTCAGCTGTTTTAACATTTAAATTCTGTTTAAATAAATCTCCATATTTTAATGGTTTACACTTACTGAAACTTGGAGTGGAAAAATTGGTGACCAGACCACCTTTTCTATAGAAGGTATTAAGTGTGAGATTGAGGCATTGTTAGTTGATTGGGGAAAATGTGTTTATATATCCCATTATTTGCATGTGAGAGAGACTGGAAAATTTAGTGAAACATTTTTCTTCATCACCCCATCCCTCTCTACCCATACATTATATACCTGGCATCAGGCCAGATTATTAGAAGGGTTCCAATCTTTTCCTGAGCATGAATTTGAGATCAATTTGATCACCTACAGCTAATCAGCAGAATGACTGACAAGGAAGCCTTCAGCAGAAGCTTTCCCCTAGTTTGTCAAAAATGTGGAGGAGTTTGGAAGCCAAAGGCAGCCCTTGTTGCTTGAAGGGAGATGTGTGGAGCCATTCCAAAGGCTCTAAAAGGAGATATGAAGGGCCTACTGAAGCAGCCCAAAGAGGAATCAAGTGATTCACTTGCTTACGTGATCAGCAGGCATACAAAGTTATTAATCCATGCGGCTGCTGTGGATGAGCGTGTCTTCCCTGATTTCCTGTTCCATGTGATATTAAGAAGGGCAGAAAGGGACACTGCTAGTGGTGTAAAGATTGAGTCCATTCCCTGCCATGTTGAGGGAATAGAGTTCAGCAGGCTGGTAATGATGAAGCCATAGATGTGGAAAACAAACTGGCATATGAATGACTATGCTAAGCCACAGAGAATAGTAATGTAGGATTAGTGTGAGGGAAAGAACAGTAGCTGATCAGAAAGTTATGGGGAATTCCCCTGTGTTTCTGTCCCTCCTAACTACTTCTGTGAATACTATGCTAGGATCAGACACTCTGTAGTCTAACAGATCCCCACAGGAGGAAAGCAGTGTCAAAGATCGGGACCAGTTGGAGAACTAAACAGCTGCATCTAAGAAGCCGAGCTTGGTAGATAGCAAGATAGCAGAGCTTAGTAGAATCCTGGACAAAGGAGCACTTGAAGCCAGCTGGTTACATTAATTAAATACTAATACAACCAGCAATTCTGCATTGCGTGGCCAGATCGAGAATGGCAAAACAGTGTATGAAATATCCTGATCTTGTGGGGGAGGTTTGTTGAGGAAATTGGAGACAATGTGCATAATGACCCAAATTCTTTTTTCAGTTATGCTGGTGTAAGTTCTATGTATCTCCATTTTTACCAGGATAAAACTAGTTTAAGTGGGATCAGAATCTGGATTTATGAGAGGATTTTGTATTAAAGGAAATAACATTTTGAGGTTACCCAACATAGTCTGTAAATGCATTTAATGTGTTTAAATCTTTTGAATGATTGGTATGTAAACTTGACATTTTGGGTATCAATTAAGAGAACCAGAACTATCTGTCTAAGGAGAATGTGTGATGAAGATGTACTTTCTGGGGAGGGGGAAAAAAAGCTAGTAAGCAGAGAGGCATTTTTGCTAACAACTTATTAGGATTATTCCTTGGAATATGGACATAAGACTCTTGGCACATTGATATCTGAAAACAAAAAGGAATGGAAAACCTTTAAAGATTCCAGGTTTAGAATGCAAGGGCATCTATTATGTAGTAGTATCTGATTAAGCTCTCTATCTGGTTGAGATTCCACAATTTCTCTGAGTTTTGGTGATAGGAGTTACTTGTACCTGAACAAAAAGAAAAATATTTGCATTTATGAGAAACTGTAAACATTGCATGAAATGTTTGTCTACGTTTTACTGACAATTTTTGTTACTAAAAGAAGAAAATATTTTCTTAAGATATTTTTGTATTTCATTTCATGGTAAGGATAATTGCTTTATGTAAGGGGGAAAGCTAGGCCACAGACCCAGAACTACCTTCTCTCCTGCACATTCGTATGCAGAGAATTTGTAATAATTATTAAAACTGGACTTTTTCCCCCAAAAAAGCGAGTATTGTGATTACTTGGCAGTTGTTTGACCTGGAGAGCTCTTGTAGTGTTGATAATTCTGTGTAATTTTCTGTTTCTAGTGTTCTGGCAGTAATAATGAGCTTGTTTTGTTTGGTGATTTTTTAGTATCTATCTACCCTGTCCTCTTAATTGAATTGGGAAAGCAGGACTGGATTGAGGAGGGATAAGCAAATTGAATTGATTTGGGGGACAAGGACTACCCCTGTGTCTTCAATTTTGCATCTCCTAGTGGCCATGAAAAGACCATGCAGGAATTTCCTCCTTGGATCTTCCTCCCACCCACCTGAAGACTGCAAAACTAATTGATTTGATTTGCACATAAAACATCCTTAACAGATTTTATAGTTACAGACCATAATGATCCGCCAGTTATAGTGCTCAGCCAAAAACAGGTACCACATCTTACAAATTTCATTTCACACATTTGAATGGGTTTGTGTTCCACACTGCTAGGGCTGAAGGTTGAGAGGCATGAGTGGGAGTGGAGGTGAGGCCCTGGCTCAGTTTGTCTGCTGCAAGGCAGGCTCTCCTGTCTAAGGGACCATGAAACTGCAGGGGCAATTTTAAGATTGCACAGTCACATAGACATGCACATGTCCTTTGGATTGGATTGGAACTGTTTTTATGCTCTGTATGTAATGATCCCCTTGGGGTATGTATAGGGGAATAAGCATGATGTGGAAAGTAGGGGAGAAGTCTATTACCAAGAAGCCCTGTGTGGTTTCAGTTCTTTGCTCCTGCTAGTAGTCTTGCACTGGATGTTAGTCCAGGGCAGAGTTTGGCCTATCGTATGTGAAGTCAGCTGGGGTTCAGAAACTTTTGTGTAGGGTTGCAGTACCTGGGTTAGGTAAAAAGTCAAGTTTAAAAAGCCTTAGCTTAAAATTTCATAGCTTCTTAATTTTTTCACTGAACTCTTGTGCTTGTTTAAATGAGGTAGTTGTTGTTTGTTGGGATTCTTTCACCAGATAGAACAAATATCTCTAATGGCAGTTTGATGACAATGGTTATTGGATATCTTTCTAAATCCCTCTGAGCATTAGTGGAAATCTTGAGTGATGTCCCCTCAGCCTCCTGGAGAGCTAGTGTTAAATCAGAAGTGTGATCCAGGATCTAACCCCAGGTGCAGCAGAGCAGAAACTCAGCTCTGATGTACCATTTCTGAATGTAAGATTGATGCAGAACATCTTTAAGCCGAGTTTAAAAATGGTAGTATGGACAGGGCTTTAAATAAATGTAGATTACAAAATAGAAGCAGCTTTAAATCTGAGATTTAAGAATACAGTAATATGAAGGCAAATTAAAGTGCTATAATATTTGGATTTTGAAATTTATCCCTTGGAATAAACTGTATTAGTCTTGAACATGTTTTTGTGTTTTGCTGCTGGAAAAAGAAATATGGTAAGGTAGCTTGAGCAGTTTCTTAAATATCCTACTGGGTAAACCATAACCGTGACAGGTAAATAGAAATGCCATACAAAGGCTTGGGCTTGCTTCAACCTCCACTTCTGCATGGCTGCTGAAAGTAGGGATTGTTTTGCAGTGAACCCTATTGATTAGGTCACAATCTGGTCTGATGAAAACAACTGTCTACGGGCTGTCTCACTGTAGGAGATTTACTGACACTGTGTGTGAAACAGCCACATGTGGTCTCAAGATTACCTTATAAACAGGAATCAATCCAGACAGCAGAGTACACATTACAGGGCCCATTAACTTGTTCAGTCCTCTCTCTGACTTGAAAAGCACTTGTGAGCAAAGGAATAATAAAAAGGAATGATTGCCAAAAGCTGTGGAAGGTGCATCTTGCCATATCACTGTTGGTACATCTGTTGACTTGTGGATTTATTTCCTACTATGACATCTGCTTAGCTTTTGAAGTATGTTTTAAGGTCAAATGAGTGGAATTTGAAAATTATTATGTAATGTTTACTCTTTTCTTTGAGATTTAAAATTTTAATCAAACACCATTTGGACAAGTTTAACAAAAGGCAATCCTACACAAGTATTTGGCAGGCTCCTATATTTTTATAGCAAGAAGTAGTCATAACTTTAGAATTCTGAATTAATTCTGAATTCTTGATCCCACTGAAACTCTGGTTTGCATGCCAGTTTCTTAATTTTTTATAATACTCACTGCATCCATAATTTAAACATACTTGTCTGAATATGAAGATTAATTTTCAAGTCAGTGTGCTCCAACCTAACTAAAAAAATAATGTGCTACAATACTAGTGTGTTTGTTTCTTTTTAAGAGGGCTTGTAGGAAATTCTAAAGTAGTCAAAGAATTAAAAAAAAAAATGGTTGCAAAAAAATTTCATTGTTCAGAAAGGAATCATTTCTATTAGCACTTCACCTTGCACAACACTTGATACGTTCACACTTAAATAGCTGCCCACATTTCAGTTTAACTTGTATATCTGGACAAGCCTCAAACAATAAACTATATATATTTTTTGAGAATTGTATATTTTTGGTAGGTATTTGTGATGAAGAAGAAATTTATGGACCAGTGGATGTAAATTGTCTTGACCAGCCAATAATGAAGATGATCTGAATTCTTTGCATTCAGAGTTCTGTAGCTATGCAGAAATTGTCATTTTGCCATCAAGAATCCACAACTTGAGCATGTATAGCTATACAATGAAAAATTATGTATAAAATTCAGTGGGCCCAGTGTACTCTGTTAGGGCCCAATCCTATAATCTCCTATTCTCCTGAGTAATCTTTACAGACAGGAGTAGTCCCAAGGGCTCTTTTTAATTACACCAGCCAATTACAAATAATACATAAATCACAAGTTTAGTTACTTATACTACAGACCATTTCCATTTTGCTGATATAAAAAACCATGTTATTACTTTCAACGCAAAGAAAGGACCAGATCCTGCTGAGTCTTATTTAGACTGGTTTGCAGGATTGGGTCCTTGTTTTACTGTGGAGAGACCATTATTATATTTAGCTTCAACAAAAGGAAAACAGTCTGTACAGATAACAAACTAGACTTTTGATTTAGGTGCCATTGGTAACTGGGTGCTGGTTAACCTGGGAATCCATTGTGTTAACCAATGTGTCTTTCCCTTTTAAGGCTCCCCCTAATTGTTCCCCAGTAGTAGCTATGCCCAGACTGAGCAGCGCAATGGACCTGTGCTACCAGAAAGCTTGGGGTGTGTCCACAGGAACTAGAATCAGTAAGGAGACATGTGATTTTCATGCTGATGGCTGTGCTCTCTTCTCCCCTCCCCCGCCGAATGATCTGGATTTGGGAGGTTTGGGGATGGGCTCCACAGCCTTTCCGGTGGATGGGTGGGGTGAATCAGTACTTCACAGAGATCTTTCTTCAGATCTCCTCTGTCACAGTAACTGCACTGTACTTCCCCACCCTCCATGGTCCACTCCAGGAGTGCCCTGTTTGGTCTCAGGCCTCCCGCAATCACCTGTCTCTGGGTAGGGACCCTTGTCCCACTCTCTTCTGACTGGAGGTTTAAGGTTGCATTGCCCCCTGCCATATGTGGCGATATCCCCAGTAAGCAAGCCAGCCTCCCTAAAGCCAGCACTTGGGCTGTGCTTTTTCTCCTAGTACAATGACTTCTGTTTTTACAAGTCCAATGTTCCCTCTAATTTTTTCCATCCATGTGCGGATTGAATTTTGTTATGTGCACCAATATCGAGGCAATGTGCAGATGTGCGCCACCAGTAGAAACAAAAAACCTAGATATAATCTATCTATTTTTAAAAGTTACCATAGGGATAATTACTCCAGCCAGGACAGCTTAGGCATTTTAGAACTCACTACTCAATTAAATTTAAGCATGCGAGAGAGATAAAATTATGAAATGCATAGACCAGTCAAAAAACTAAAATAACAGCCCTTTGAAATAATAAAATTACAGAAAATATATGTGCATTGCAGGAAGTACCAAGAAGTAACAACAACACAAGTGTTGTTGGGAGGTGAGTGTGACAGAGACTCTGTGTGTATGTGTGGTGTGAGAGAGAGACAGAGACTGTTTGCTGGCTGATTGGGAAGTCTGAGAGACCATGCACTGTCTCTTTAAGGCACTCACCAAAAGACTCAGACTACAGCAGTTGAGCTCTCCTGCTCCTGAGCCCTGTCCCCTCTCCCCCACTCTGCAGAGGTGGGGTACATGGGCAGAGGGAGGGGGACATCCTGACATTAGCGCCCCCCCCCCTCCTCCCGCTCTGCACAGCAAGAGCAGCTGGCCAGGGGCTCCAAGGCAGAGGGTAGGAGCAATGTGGCTGCAGAGCAGCAGGAGGGAGGGGCACCTGATGGCTCTGCTAATCAAGTGCATGGCACTTGATTCACTTGTGGGCAGCGGTGCGACCGTGCAACTTAGAGGGAACACAGGTGACCACACAGATCTACCTTAGCAGAGTACATTTATTTTAAGGACCAAAATGCACCCAGAGGAAACACAAAAAGCATTAAGGAAGTTCTTACATGTTTGGTGAGAGTTTACCGGAGGTCTCCTCCAACTGCAGCATAAGGCTCTGGTAGGTGTCAGACTTTCCAACCCTTCATCAAGGGTTGGGCTTTCCCAGTGTATATTTACTGGGAGGTGTGATTCCCAGTGCAGGTAGACAGACATGCTCTAGCTCAGTTCAAGCTCATGCACTAAAAATAGCAGTGTGGACATTGTGGCACTGGCAGCAGCTCATGCTAGGTGCCTGAGCTCAGACCCAGGGGTTGAGTAGGCTTGGACAACCAATGCTGCAACTTCCACACTGCTATTTTCAGCACACTAGCTTGTGTCTGTCTACCCATGCTGGGATTCACACCTCCCAGCTGCAGTGTAGTGGTGCCCCTGAGAACCCATGGTCCTGCAACATGAAAGCCCCGTGTCAGTTAAAACTTAGCTTTTTATACCAAAAGCCCTTTCTTTGTTTGAGTTTCTGGGAAACCTAATTTGAACCAGTATTTGTGAACACCTCAGGTGGTGCTTCTCTGGAGTTGTTTATAATCCCCAGGGTAATCACCCAGCACTGTTTGTAAATCATGGATAAGCTGCGGTAACCCTCCCCTGTGGAGTAGAACACAGTCACACATAAACCATTCATAAACTTATAACCATTCATAGTCCCCAAAGATACTACTGCATGGGGTTGCAATATATTACATCTTCCCTAATAAAGAAATGGTTGTAGGTAGGATGTTTGACTGGCATCCTAGGGGAGCCAGGGTCTGTGGAGTGCCCTTTAAAGTAGTGTTGTTGGGGTGTGTGTGTATTCCTCCTCCTGCTTGACCCCCTCCCCCATGCCCCTGAACCCCTACACTCACCCCATCCAAATTTGAGTGAATGCAACTGACATGGGGTCACAGTGCCACTCAGGCTTTGTCCAGCCAAAAAGTGGTTGGGCCATGGTCTGGGTGGCCCTGCCAGCTCTTTAGCATATGAGGAGAACCCACAGGGTATTCCCTGGGTGTTGTCTGCCAATTCCTTTTTATAACTTCAAATTTCAACAATTCATGCAATAAAGATTCTCCCCCTATAGCCAAATTTCTTTCTCTGTGTGACGGGTTGGATCACAGAAACCCCCTTGGGAGCTGCCACCCGATGTGCCAAGACTACCCCTGCTTCTGTTTTCCCTGCCAGCTCAGGACTCCAGCCCCCTGTCTTGCTGAGCGAAACACTCCAGTCTGGCTCCAACACAGACCCAGGGTCTGAATCACTTGTCCCAAAACTGCAAGTTTACCCAAAAACAGCTCACAGGAGTGTGCTTGTCTTTAGCACTCAGATGCCCAACTCCCAATGGGGTCTAAACCCAGATAAATCCGTTTTACCCTGCATAAAGCTTATGCAGGGCAAACTCATAAATTGTTCGCCCTCTATAACACAGATAGAGAGAGATGCACAGTTGTTTGCTCCCCCAGGTATTAATACATACTCTGAGTAAATTACTAAATAAAAAGTGATTTTATTAAATACAGACAGTAGGATTTAAGTGGTTCAAAGTAGTAACAGACAGAACAAAGTAAGTCACAAGCAAAATAAAATAAAATGCGCAAATCTATGCCTAATCAAACTAAATACAGATAATCTCACCCTCAGAGATGCTTCAGTAAGTTTTTCTCAGACTGGACACCTTCCAGGCCTGGGCACAATTCTTTCCCCTGGTACAGCTCTTGTTCCAGCTTAGGTGTTAGCTAGGGGCTTCTCCATGATGGCTCCTCTCCCTCTCTCTTCTCTTCCACCCCTTTATATATCTTTTGCATAAGGCGGGAATCCTTTGTCCCTCTGGGTTTCCACCCCCCCTCACTGGAAAAGCACCAGGTTAAAGATGGATTCCAGTTCAGGTGACATGATCACATGTCACTGCAAGACTTCATTACTCACTTGCCAGCACACACATATACAGGAAGACTCAAAGGTAAATACAGCCATGTGCAGACAATGGGAGTCATCAAGATTCCAAACCATCCTTAATGGCCCACACTCTACATAATTACAATAGGCCCTCAGAGTTATGTTTTATATTTCTAGTTTTAGATACAAGAGTGGTACATTTATACAAATCAGATTATCATACTCAGTAGATCATAAGCTTTGTAATGATACCTTACAAGAGACCTTTTGCATGAAGCATATCCCAGTTACATTATATCACTTATTACCGTATTTTCTCTAAATCTATCCCAGTTACATTATATTGACTTATTATTATATTTTTATAAAACCATGTAGACTGCACAACGTCACACTCTGTCCCACCTCCTTGGAGGTCAAGGCCTGGGGAGTCTTGTGACATAATCTCAGGGTCTCTCGGGCAAGGAGGAAGTATTGACTCACCTGCACACCCTGGGCTGGCAGTTTGTTCCGCACACACTGAGTCAAGGTGAGCAGTGTTTCCTCCCCCACCCGGTTCAAGGTCCTTTACATTTTCACAGACCATCAGGAAGTCAGACTGGGGGAAGAAGTTCTCCCTCCTCCCTGGTTGTTTTATGTATCAGTTTCTTAGCTACATGCAGAGGGGATCCAGTCCCCTCCCCTCACCTTTTCCCTGTCAGCTCCTCTTTCATTTAGGCTGACACCTTTCTACATTTTGAGTCAGCTAGAGGAGTTTATATCACCCTGGCCATGTCTATGCTAGCAAGCTTACAGCGGCAGAGCTATACCGATACAGCTGTGCTGCTGTAAGATCGTTTGTGTAGTTGCTCTGCGCCGATAGGAGCGAGCTCTCCCGTCGACATAATTAAACCACTTCCAACGAGCGGCAGTAGCTGTGTCGGCGGGAGAGTGTCTCCCACAGACGTAGCGCTGTCCACACCGGCTCTTCTGTCAGCATAACTTACGTCACTCAGAGGTGTTTTTTTCACACTCCTGAGTGATATGTTATACGGATAAAAGTGCTAATGTAGACATAGCCCCTGTCCGTCTTTGCCGGTGAAATAGCTGAATTTTGGTTTAGAGCCCCATTTTCATTTCCAAAAATAACATGTCACAAGACGTAACCTCACATGTTCCCACAGTCAGAATCCCAGAACTTTCTTTGGTGTCCATATTGACTCAGGCTACAGGCAGGGCACTGGGGTTCATCATATCCAAATCTGCCTGCTTGCCAGCCCCTGATTAGGTACACCTCCCCTCCCCGCCCTGTGTTTTCTCCAAGTCTCCTGGATGTGACTTGACCATCTTTTCTTTGAGCCAGTGGTATTTGTTCTAGTCAGCAAGCTTTTGTCACTCCAGCTCCGCCTCCAGCTCCATACATCTCCTGGGCCTTTTCAGCTCCAGCCTCCACATCTCTGGTCCTCTCACTATTTCCACTACCTCTGCTGGACCATCTATGGCACCATCTCCTTGGTCCCCTGCATGCTCTGTAGGAGGAAAAGGGAGTTTTCCTATATCCCTGTCTGGAGTGGGTTTCCCATTCTGCCTTAAACTCTGGGAACATAGCTTGGCTTATCACCTCTAATTTCTTCAGACCAGCAGCAAACAAATCTTAATGCTGATACAAAATCAACAGCTGCTGTTTCTTCACTGGTTCCTAATTCCTGCTTCTGTCTTTCTCTCTCTCTCCCTCCCCCCTTCTATTAGCTTTTTGGAAAGACTGAGACCTCTTTTCCCTGGAGTTGTTTATAATCCCCTCACTTTTGTCAGTTCCTGGAGGAGCTTTTGTAACCCTACCCATGGAGTGGAACACAATCATACATGAACCATTCATAAATTTAATACAACTGTTCCCAAAAATACTGCATGGAAATGACGTATATGTCACATTGTACCTATAGGTTTTACCATAGGAAGGTATACTCTGTCTCCTGAAAGTTAGTTTTCCGAGTGATAGGAACTTAGTCTGCTATGTAGCAGGCATGTTAAAACTTCTGTCTGTGGAATTTTCTCTTTGATCCAAAAGTAATGCCCTTCCTGTAAGGAAGTCAAGGTAGGGTGGTGAATCAAAGTGAGGCTAGATAAGACTTGATATATGGATATAATTTTTGTGTTAAAACTCTGGTCATATACTTTACTTGCCCAAGAGATTAGCAACAGTCATATTTCATTTATTTGAACCCCTTTAAAGACACTGTTTTAGTTACAAGTGTGAGGTTTTATTGTTGAATTCTGGACTCAGCTTGAGACATAAAAGGAGTTGCCAAAGTATCAGAGACTGGCATTTGCAGTAAGTAAAAACTGCACTTCAACTGGTAGATGCAACTTGGATTACTTCTTTGGTGTAAATTTGTTGCCCTATCATACTATTCAGTTCTTTATTTTAAAGTTATTTCCCTGTGCATCCATTATGAAGATGGGATATACTAGCATGTGGTTTCGCACCCTCTTTTTTTTTTTATTAGCTGCACAGCTAATGATTAACAAATGTTCAGCTACTTATGTAAGGAATGTTGATTGCTTTGGTAATTGTGTAGTTTCCTAAAGAAAGTTTGTACCATAGTTAGTTTACTCTGTTGAAACTAGGCTGCATATCACATTTTATAATTTAAGTATTTCACTGTGTTCAGATGTGGAAAAGGAGCCTCTTTGATATTTTTGAAAAGTATTGCCTGTGCATCATCCAGTAGGGGATATAGTTTTGACTTGTTGGTTTTTATGTTTAAAACATTTAATGGTAAAAACTTGTTGGGGGAAAATGCACACTTGTCAGGAAGTGCTGAATTTTTGGTAGGTATATGAGGAGGTATGGGTGAAAGAATTTGCCACACAGTTCATAGTCTTCACAGTGTCAGCTGTCAGCTTCGTACCACTCCTAATCAGTTTCATAATGAGGAGTCACATGGGCTAAAGGACAAAGGTCCAGAGATCAGGAGTTGTACTCATAAATATTTTCAACTGCATGTTTATTTGCCAGATATACCCCTATGTTTTCTGAGAAGTAAGGGCTAAACAATGGAATAGCCATCTGTAGTGTGTGTTAAATCCATCCAAAGGAAGGTAATAATGACAGAAGTACTTAATCAGGCATGTTGACATTTAATAGTGCTTCATTGTAAAGAGACACAGCTGCTTCAGATGAGGTAGGTGAAAGTCAGTGTGAGGAGTTTGGAAAAACAGTGATGGAAAAGAATGAGTTGTGAAGTAAGTGACAAGGGCGTCAATTTACAGATGTGCACTGGCTAATGAGCCTACAGTTAAGAGAATATGGTGATCACTTTGAGAGTAAGATTACTGCAGATTATTAAGGGTTAGGTTTAAAGTGAATATTGATCCAGCGTTTTCACTTCATGCATCCGATGAAGTGGGTTCTAGCCCACGAAAGCTTATGCCCAAATAAATTTGTTAGTCTCTAAGGTGCCACAAGGACTCCTCATTGTTTTCATTGATCCAGCGTGTGACCTTTAGGTTGAATAGAGCTGGGAATGTATGTTGTGCTATGTGTGTAATTCAGGGAATGTAAAGTTCTTTGAAAACTCTAAATGAGAATACAAAGTACTTGAGAATATAATGTAGGGAACAATTCTGGACTGGCAGGAGGATAGAAAAGGTCACCTACTGATCTCTTCTGTTTCTAATTTCTGTGAGTGTGTGAATTTCTCTCAAAAACAAACAAAAACCTTCTAAAATGGTTCGATAAAAAACTCAGTTTGTCAATGGTTTACAGTTTACCTAAAATACACCGTGATCCTTCACTTGCAGTACCTAAATCAGTGTAGGAAGAACCCCAGCCCTAGCCCAGCCCCGAACTTGCTGTGGCCAGGGGACAGGAGCCCCGGCCCCGACCAGCCCAGCACCGAACCTGCCGGGGGACGGGCGCCCCAGCCCCAACCCAGCCTGGCCTGGACCTGCCGCGTCCAGGGGAGAGGCATCTTCCCTCCCTCCCCCTCCCCCCCCCGCACAGATGCTGCTGCAGGAAGAGAGTTCTCTCTCCCCACCATAGCCCCGGGGAGCCCCACTGCACCCTAAACCCCTCATCCCTAGCCCCACCCCAGAGCCCGCACTCCCAGTCAGAGCCCTCACTCCCCCGCACCGCAACCCTCTGCCCCAGCCCTGACCTCATCCCTGGCCCCACCCCAGAGCCCGCACCTCCAGATGGACCACTCACCCCTGCTGCATCCCAATCCTCTGCCCCAGCCCTGAGCCCCCTCCCACATTCCGAACCCCTTGATTCCACCCCACCACATGAATTTTGTTATGTGCATCAATATCGAGGTGATGATGTGTCACACATCACCTCCATATTGGCGCACATAACAAGATTCATTCCGCGCATGGGTGGGAAAAATTAGAGGGAACACTGGTATTATCCAATAAACACTGGAAAAACACTGAAAATGGCTACTTATGTCTACGGGCTTATCTACACTGTACAGTAATGTGGCCGATGGGTGTGATCTCTAAAACTCAACTAACATATTGCATATTAATTTTTCTATGTAGATGCTGCTGGTGTGCACTAAAGATTCCCTAGTGCACGTTAACATAGTGGTGTTTAAAACAGTACTACATTAACGTGCACTAGGGAACATCACAAAAAGATTACTCGTTACAGTATATAGCAGGCTCGTGAGCCTCATGCGGCTCTTTTACAGTTAAAGTGCGGCTCACAGAGCCCCTCACGCTCCTCCCCATTCTCCACTGACTAGACTGTTTGGGGGAGCTCAGGACTTCTGCCCTGCGGCAAGGTGGTAGGACTAGGGATTTCTGCAGGGAGGTAGGTGTTGGGGCTTCAGACCCATGGGAAGTGCCTGCTGGGGCTCTGGGCTTCAGTGGAAACGGGGCTTCAGCCCCAAGCCCCAGCAGGCGTGCCCCATGGGACTGAAGCCCCGAGACCCCCCTGACCCTGCTACAGGGCTGAAGCCCCGAGCCCTGGCAGGCGTACCCTGACTCTCGAGCTTCTGAAGATTGTCATATGCAGCTCAGAGGGTCAGTAAGTTTGGCCATCCCTGATATATAGTACTGTAATGAGAAATGTATATACATTTTTCATTAATGTATATACACAGAGAAAGCCCTGAAAAACCTTGATTTTTGGATGTCTACCTAAAACTCAAAAATTGCTAAAAATAACCCCCCTCCCAATGAAATTAATAATAATAATAAAAAGCCCTACATGTATTGAACAGAGCCCTGCAAACTTGTTATTCACTGTGTCTGCTTTAAAAGGATTGTAGCCTACTTTTAACTAATACCCATTGAATTAATAAATACATTTGATGCTGTCACATTTACCTGGTATAATGAACTCTTTTATGTTCTACAAGTTAACTGTTGATTCTTCAGTGCATACCTAAGAATTTGTTTAGATATGTAGGGTATTTCTCACTTGCTAATTCATAATCAAGACCTAAAAAACCCTGTTATCAAGGTAAGCTATTTGCCTACATCCCTTTAAATACTTTCTTTCCTAATTCAAAAGCAAACTGCAGACTATTTTTACACATAGCTTTGTTTTAAAAGCTCCTGTACAAAAATAAACAATACAAATTAGTGTAACAGATATTAATTCAAGAGTAAAATCCACACTGATTATATGAATAAAAATATACCTATCCTGATCCTGTAAGTAAAAGCCTGAGGAAATAAATGGATGCCTTTGAAGGTTAATATATTTGGACTCTGTCAAAACATTGATAGAGGTGGCTCCCAGAGTCACTGGACTCCAGATGTTCTAATCTAGGGACTTTTAGCCCTTGAATACACAAAAGAAATTGACTGTACTAAGAACTACTTGATCCTCCTAGCTCTTGTGTAAAACACCTTCACATCCAGATGCACAGATGCCGCAAATGCTGGAAACACTCTGTTAGTTTGCTCTGTTTTAGTGCCATTGTGAATATAGGTGGCAGGTTGTAATAGCATGAATGGTTCAAGTAGTCCTCCTGCTGTTCCACAGTGCACCAGCAGTTGTTGATATCTCTCCATAGTATCCCCTGTTTCTGAGAGCAGTGCTAGGAACTGTGGGAAGTTATCCAGAGGATTCTGCAACTGAAAATGTTCCCAACAGACCTAGCGTGCCTATGGGGCAAAACAGTGACAGCATAGCTGATGTGGACACACTGAACTTCTGATTTGCACCTGGAAACCAATAGGAAGCCAGTGCAATCTAAGGAGCACTGCTATAATGTCCTTCCTGTGACCAGCCCCACTAAGCAATTAGGCCACTACTTGCTAAACCAGCTGAAGCTGCTGAATGGCCTTAGTGGAAGTCCCATGTAAAGTATATTACAGCAATCCAGTCAGCAGCACAGGTAGGAATAACTGTGGCAAGGCCCAAACCAGGGAGCAATGACCGTCATGCTAAGCTCATATGGAAAAAAGCACTTTGGCCACTGAAATCACTTGAGACTTCCTTATCCAAAAGTACTACTAAATTCTGAGCCGTCTTGACACAGGTGAACACCAGGGATCCTAGAAATCCATTTGTCATGGAAAAAAAGACGAATTTGCATTTTTACGGAGATCTTTAGTTTTTACATTTTGAGAACAAATAAAAACATTTACAGTAAAACCCCATTTATCCTAGCCTCCATTATCCAGCTCTCCATTAACCGGACCAGGGCTGACAGCCCCAGCCTGAGCCCTGCCACCTGGGGCTGACAGCCAGAGAAGTATTTAGTATATGTAAGAAATACAAATTACAATTCTATTAATTTTATTTTATAATGATTGATGGTAGGCTTTGAATTTGCTTTAAAATGGCAAACACATCAATAAAACATTGTGTTCAACTGATAGCTGTATATATTGTGGCTAGGAAAACTAAAGTTTACCATTTCATTTTAATTGTGGAAAAATTGGGATTTTTTTTTTAATCTGAGAATTTTGGGATTTTTATCACAGAAAACTAGTATCCCTGGTGAACATGCTTCTTCAGCAACCGTCTCACCACACACTCTCAAAGCTTGTCCTCCTCAGCCTTAGCTCAATGAGTTTTGGGACATGACTGCAAGCAGTGCACACCTATGTGTGTTCTTCCTTAGCTGTCGCTCAGACAGGAAGTGTTGACACAGAAGATGAGATTTTGGTGCCCATCCCTTCTCTTGTTGGCTTCCTATTTGTTTTCTGCCTCTGGCTGAGCTGGCAGTAGATGTCTATGGCTGAGATATTCCTTTCAACTTTTCCCCCCTGCACCTTAGTATACATCTCACAATGCTGAAAAGATTTCTGGAAAGAAAAGGTATAGGTTTCCCAATTGTAAGTCTGTAGCTGTCCATTGTGTCAAGAGAGTGTCTTTCTATAGAGTTTTTCTTCCCTCCTCTTACCCCTCTACTGTGACTCTCTTATCAAGGTCTAGTCATAATCTCTACCCTCAGCACCCAGTCACCGTGGGCACCATCATCTCTGATCCCCACAGTCAGATAGGACAGGGAGTGTAATCAAGGGACTTAGAGGTGTTCAGAAAATTGTAGGACCTGAGGCCAATTCTAGATTTAAAGTAGCTGAATCAGTTTGAGAAATATCAGAAGCTCAAAATGGAATCCCTCCAAGCCCCCATAGCTCTGATTGACAAAAGAAGCTTTCTGGCCTCAGTTGATTTGAAAGATGCATAGTTTCACATTCTGGGATTCCTCAGATTTGCAACAGACCCATATTGTTTCCACTGCTGGCCCATTACCTTGTTTGCCTCTTCTCAGGACATTTATAAAAACGATGGTGACAATAGCAGCATGTCTGGGAAGTTTGTATATCTAGATGTAGATACCAGTTTTGTCTGTCCCTCAAGACAAGAATGTGTCCTGAATGCCAGTGAGGATAATTGGAGCAAAGATTGTGCCAAATCATGAGAACATACTCCTCATTAATAGCCCCAATAAAGTTAGCTGGACTGCTTTAGTAAGTCAGGTGAGCAGTATTTGGCCCAAAGTCTTGTGGCAATTTTTGTTTTGTCAATAATATTACCACTGTAGTGCTTCATTGTTACAGTAGCATAACCATGGCTTTCAGGCCTCTCTCTCTTTTTAAAAATCATGTTGATGGACCATGCCGTAACAAAAGCTTCTTTTACTTCCCCTTTCTGCCAAGAAATCAGGTTGCACTTGTCTGTGCTTCACTACATTTTCCTAGCAATATAATAGTTAACATTTCATTTAATATACACTAATAATTTTTTATGCCTCTCTACATCAAGGTTTCAGCAGTATAAACTGTTTCTGGTACAGCAATTATACTGCTTGTCCAAAAATCTGACATACAAGTAGCGTAGTTGACAGAAATAAGCTGGAGCTATTAAAATAACCATAAACCAGAAAGACAATAGGAGCTGTCTGCCTTTGTCCCAAAAGATTTCCTGAACTGGAAGTAATAGGCTGAATTCTAAGGCAGCTGCATCAGGGATCTTCTGATTGATTGCATCAACTTTCCCCCCCATATCTCTGAATGCATGCTCACTTTGTACCCTAACAATCTTTTTTCTTTTAACCCAGATATGGTTCTGATGACCCATAATTTTTGTGAACAACTTTTTTAAAGGCTATTTTAAAAACATAATTGTATAAAATTCTTTCTTATATTTGTTTTTCTCATTGAGCTACGCACAAAGTTTTAAATTAATTTGACTTTGTGTAAGAATGAAAGCAATGTGATCACTCTTGTTGAGGTGTAGTTTTACTTTTTTTAGTCTTAACTAAGATTTGCAAAGTCTCTTCTAAATGTTTACAAATGTATTCTTAGCTTAATGCTCAGTTTTTACTAACTTTAGCCTTTAAAACGTTGTATTATCTTTATGAGCTCAACTAAAGCGTAGTTTTAATTAGCCATTGGCTGACTCCAGAATTTCTCTTCCATACCACTGTATCCAACTTGTTCTGGACTGTTTGAACTACATGTAGTGCTGGTCCATAGTGACTGTTCCTTTCTTTCCTCCATATTTGATCACAATTTATCTTGCTACCATCTGTTCATAACAGAGAAGTGAGGTAGTCACAAACAATTCTGCTTCTTAAGTTTTATGTCACGGTTTGGGTTCAGTTACATGCTGGAGCATTCTGGGTAGTCCAGTTTTGTTTGGAAGCAACATTTTACTGTGTATTAATTTTTCAATTGCTTTACTTTGTGGTATTGAGGCTGTCAAGATTTGAAGCCTGTCTCTTTAGCCAGGTTCTTTAAATATTAACCTGATCCTTTATAAATAATGTAAAATGTAATATTTTCATATTTCATGGTATCTTTGCCTTAATAAAAAGTTTCAGAACAGATACTGATATACATAATTCTTCTACTAAGGGGACTTTCTTCTATTATAGTAACAATATGCAGAAATAGTCTCATTTTCATACAGTATGAAGGGAGGGTGGAGAGAGTGAGTGCCACCCAGCCATGCTCTGCTCCCAGCAGCAGCTCTGCAGCCCTGGCTTTGCTCCTGGCTACTGCTCCCGTCCCCAGGCAAGCTGTACTTCCGGGAATGCTCCTTCCCCCCAATTGACCCCTGTTGCTGGCTATGTGATTGTGCGGAAGTTTATAGAAATATATGCTGGGCAGAAGTGGAGAAGTGGGGGTAGAGGGGGAAGGCGGACAGGTTCCATTACTGGGGGGGGGGGGGCACGACGGAAAAAGTTTGGGGGCCACTGATATAGCAGTTTACAACATTTAACAGCTTTGAAAAATGTGTACCTACATCACAGTTACTTAATGTGTTGACACTAGACCAAATTATACTCTTTTCCACTAAGTTCAGTGGAGTTGTTTGAGATATAAATCAGGACTGAATTTGAACCATTTTATTTTATTAATATTAAGGTTCTACTTTGTTAAGTTAGTTTTAAAATCGAGCATTAGATATGATCATGCAAATGTTGCTTATATTTTTCTGTACAGGTCACTATATATTGTAGAGGAATATGCAGTAGTTAGCAAGTATTGTGTTAAAGAAAAATCATCTTATGAAACAGGCGTGTGAGTGTGTTTTTCTGATGTAAAAAGTAGATGTACCCAACTGCACCAATGGCTAATACATAATGTATACTCCAAACACCTCATTCCCTCTGGAGTAATGTCTGCCCCCTACCCCCTCACCACCACACACACACACACACACACCCCCGCTCACACACACCCGTTCCCATTTAGAAGAGGAGACTGTCCAGTCATGCTGTGAAGGCCCTTCAGCTGCAGAGTGGAACTGTCATCTACCTGTTAATGAATTTGTTAGTGCAGACTCACTACAACTCCATCAGATTGCTGATCTTACTAGTGATTAGTTATTAGAAATTGAGAAAGTTACGTATACTAGAGAGTGGTCAGTTTGATATTCTCAAGGACCATCAGAACAGTTACCAGTATCCTCTTTCATTTATTAACCCTGTCTAAGCAGGATATATTAGTAACTGGCTTAGGTAGATCTTAGCATGAATATATACAGCTATATTAAAGAATCATCTTTAGCGGTAACTAAAAAATCTTCGTTGACATCATTTGATTTTCTTTGTATGTTTACTATGTCTTTATTTAAGGCTGAAGAAGAAATTGTAATTTCAGTATACTCTTATTTCTCTTCCCTTGCTTTATTTATTCCTAGCTGCACCAGCAAAACATTTTTCTGAGAGTACTTTGAAGCAGAAATTGGAAAGTCTAAGAAAGAAATCTTTAAGCATTTTAATACCCTTCTTCTCCTGACTAATTGAGGGAGGAATATTGAATCTGCAATTCTGCATAAGACCAGTTCATAGAAAACTTATTAAATTAAGTAGGGTATATTTTATTTAATTATAAAATTTAAACATAAATGTGACCAAAAATGATCAAAATTGAAGAAAAAATAAGATGCTGAAAGATGGTGAGGAAATATTATCTAAGGACTGCTGTGGTAAATTAGGGAATCCCTAAGTATATAGCCCACTGCATTGTTGGGTTACATTCTTTTTAATCAGGCTTTTAAATTGATTTTGAAAGCATTAAAATACAAACAAGTTGAATACATTTAAAATGATAAAGCAATTGAATTATTTAACGAATTAGAAATGTTTTATGTTATTGTAAAGTTCATCTTTGCTTAGACATAAAATAAATGAGCCATTGAAGTGTCAAGAAACTATACAAATCAGTGAAAATACTTAAAACTAAATAGATTTCTTAATTATGCACATTCATACTTTTCATATAAGTTTGCAAACAGCTAATTTGCATGAGTTATACAGAAGATAGTACATTGGCTGGCTGTTGCTGAGTTACCAGTCTCCCTATTTATGCCCAGTTAGAAGTTTCTAGAGCAGACGAAACAGCATGTACGCATGTAATTCAGAAATTGCAAATAAAGGTTATATTTTGAAACAATGGCAATTTCTTATCAGATTTAAGAAATCTGATAGGTGTTTTACCTGGGTAATCCAGCTTTATTGATGATAAATCTTAAACTGCCTAGCATTCAAGAGCAAATATTTTCTGCATGGCTATCGCTCCTTATTCTTCAGAAAAATATCAAATAATGCTACCTGTTCAAAGTATATATATGATATAAGTAAAGAAAGGGAAAGCCCAGCATTTTTTTGCTCGGTTATGCTATCAAGACATTATTTAAGTCCGCGTGTATGTCATTTTTAAAAGCTCACATTGCCCACCACAGATCTTCAGCATTTTAAGAGTTAGACTGTGCCTCTTTTGGCACTCTGCCCTGTTTATACAGTAGACAAGCTGACATTTTACTTTAGCAAAAGGAATCTCATTCCATTCCTTCTTTAGCAAGAGATTGCTTCAAGGAGTTCACAGGACCGAGGTTTTGGTCTTTTCAACTGACATTTTAAGTGCTGAATAGTTCCTTGTCTCCATGACAGGACATTACAGCTTAAGTGCTTAGGGGCAATCGTTTTGCCTAGTTTAAAGATCCAGTAAGATCATGTGGTGGGGCTTTTTATGTGGCTGGACAAATAATATGCAGTTTTGTTGACATTACTCTTGGATGTTGTTTTAGCAAAACTGCAGACAAAGGGCTCAATTGTACCTTATAAGGAATGCCTCACATTGGGAGGTGTGGGGAGTTGCACCACCCCAGATTGAGGGCATGAAATAATTTCACTTTTGGGAATTCTGTAAGTTAAATGGTTTCAGACTCCCTTCCAAAGATAGAACTCCTTCTGGCATACAAGACTGTGGCTGTCCATGGCTGTGGCTCAACACAGCCCTTTCTCTTACCCACCCTTGGTGCAGTCAGGCATAATCTAGTCTAACAAATCTTCTAGAAGATTTATAAATTTTCAAAGGATCAGAAGCACGGAATTGGCTATAACTTGACAGGAGTACTCATTTTACATTTTTACACACTGTAAAGAACAGAATATACTGGACTAAAACGTGTTATCTCCGTGTGTTAGAAATATAGGTAACTACATTAAATGAAACATTTTGCCTTCTGTCCATCTACCTTGCTTTCCTTTACCATGTCTGACAGTGAGTATGAGGCTCTAAAAGACACATAACACATAGAATCACACGTGCCAACTCTCCTGATTTGTCTCTGTCCCTACTTGAGGGGGAAACAGTTGTGATGTTTCTCCTTGAAGCCTCGAGACTGCTCAACAGCAGACAGACACTGCCTCTCCTCCTTTTCCAGATGGTTTTCACCTCTTCACCCTGCTGGTGCTGCTGTCTTCTTAGTAACTTTACAGCTCAGTAGGTGGTAAATGGACATCAGTAGCTTTCTCCCACCTAGCCAGTCTTTGTCAGTGGCAGCAGCAACCTTAATGTTAGGGACAGGGAGAGATCATGCTTTAGGAGGAACTCAAGCTGCACAGGGAGATGCTTAGGGAGTTTAGGAAAGGGGGAATGGCACAAGAAGAGACAAAAGTGGGAATTTTGTGAAGAGGAAGAGCGAGAAAGAAATACGTCTTGCCAAGACAGAGGAGGAGCAGGCCAGCAAACATTCCCATCTAATCTGGTAGTGGTAGGGGCCACACTTCTTCCAAACTGCACCAGAAAGGCAAAATCAGAAGCTAGAATTCCAGATTATTTGGATCAGAGAGGTGAGACTGTGTGGGTGTATGTACTTGTGTTCAGGTGCAGGGGATGAATTCATAGGAAAACCCAAATCATACTAGGGTGTTTAACAAAACCATATAAAATGGGATTATGCCATCATTGTTTGTGTATAAATTTGCACTGAAACATCATTATTGTAACATCATTACATCATGTATTAGGGTGACGTCATTATGTAATATAAAAGGCAGAGGATGCAAATGTTAGAGGATCTCTCTCTCTCTTTGTTTTTTTCTGGACCTTTGTCATTGTAGAAGAGTGGAGTTTTAAGAACAGCCTGAAAATTGTATCTGTTTTGAAGCCCTTATAATGAACAGAGAAATTTTGATAGCCTTATTCATGCTCCACAGAAGTCCCATGAGTATCACTCAAGGAGCATGGTACTAATGAGCATAATATAAGTATCAGAATCTGTCTCTATGTGATTCATATACTTAAAAACAACACAACAAACACCAAAAAAAGAACAAACCAGAAATTTGACCAGAATAGCCACACGGTCTTCTGGTGGTCGTGGGCCTTCAGGCTGATTTGAACCTATTTTTCAAATATTGTCAACTGTGCATAGGAGAAATACAGCTATGCATACATTCACATAGCAGGGAGGGACTGGATGAGAGAGTGAATTTCAATAAACATTAAGTGAAAGCCTTCTCTGGATATTTTTTTCTTTTGCTACTTGAAAATGGGTAGTATACAGCTTAAATATTTTTTGTACTTTTATGTCTCACTAATGAGTTAAAAGATTGGAGAAGATAGCATACTGTTTTGCTGTCAATACAGACTAGTGGCAGTAGGGAAAGCATGACTCTTGGTTTGTAATAGATTTAATCTATTTAATTTTTAATACTTCATTTGGACTGTCTATTGAAGGTCATATTTGATCAAAATATATGTTCACACAGTTTTCAAAATAGTACTGCTGTTACTTCACATAGCAGTAACAGGCTTTAAAAGTGGCTGAGGAAGGTTTTGATTTACCAAGCTTATTAGAACTTAGATTAATTAAGTTTGTAATCAGATTTCAAGCATCATGTTCCAGGCCAGGGATTTCTCTTCGTTTGTTTCAAATGTCATTCCCAGGGCAAGCTCTGCTAAACTGCATTTTCATGCTTTGCTGAGAAATGATTGCAAGTTTTGATTTCCATTACAGAGTCATTAATATTGTTAATGAGAGTTTTCATGGATAAGCACACTTAAGGAGGATCATCCCTGGGAATTGGGAGTATTATAGTTTGAGCATTTGTTAATTGGTTGGAATTGGTGTATATAAGACTGTCTGCCTTTCATTAGATTTATACATTTATTCTTGCTTTATTAGTGACTTTGGTCATAGTGGTTTGGGCTATTTAATTTAAATTAGCCATACTATTAAGACCCTGGAAATTCACATTTTTGTCAACAGTTCTTTTTTATTGAGAATGAGACATGTACTACATTTTAAATAAGTCAATTTTGGCTTTTGTACCCTAGATCATCCATGATATTCTCCAAATTGGGAAGTGGCTAAAACGTGCAGCATGTGGCCGCGGTGGTGAAGGAAAAAAGAGGGTTGTACCTCTCAACCTGCAATTCTATTTCCTCAAATATTGTGCTCTTGGGGCAATTTATTCTTCCAGATTGGTGCTATCCCATTTAATTCATTTAGGATCGTCTGCTCTTACTGAGTGCCTCTTAGGCTACGTCTTCACTACCCGCCGATCCGGCGGGTAGCAATCGGTTTATCGGGGATCGACTTACCGCGTCTCGTGAGGACGCGGTAAAATCGATCCCTGATCGCTCTGCCGTCGACTCCGGAAATCCACCTCGACAAGAGGCGGCAGCGGAGTCGGCGGCAGCGCGGCAGCGGTCGGCTTTCCCCCGTCCTCACCACCAGGTAAGCCGACCTAAAATACGCAACTTCAGCTACGGTATTCACGTAGCTGAAGTTGCGTATCTTAGGTCGGAACCCCGTTGTAGTGTAGACCTAGCCTTACTGAAGTCATTAGCTCCAGTGGGAGCAAGATTGTTCCCTAAATTTGCAACAGTGTGTAAATGAGGAAAGAACTTGGCCCATGCTCAGCTCTAATTGGAGAACACTAGTGAACTTTCTTAACTCTAGGTTAGTAATTTTTTTCCCCAAGAGGAATAATCAGTGCTGATGTCCCTTTGCAGATTACAGTCTAGGATAAGATTCATCGCATAATTATGTTTTCTTCTCACTGGTCTAGGAGTAAAACCCTAATTTTGTCCTGATCTCTTGAAAGGCTGAAGAACTTCTACATCTAGCGTAGTGAAAAAAAGTTTTAGAGCTGCAGATTTCACCATCCCCCAACAGAGCTATATTTGATGGACAACAAGTCTTTAGCAGATACAGAAGATGATTTTCCTTCTTTGGAGAATGCAACTAGGTGTAAAGGGCAAGATAGGGAAGGGAGCATAACATTGGAAAAAGGCAAGATTACCAGGCTTCCTAGGCAAAAATGGATGAAGAATTCATTGATAAAATTTCCTTTCTATGAAAGGAAAGTGATAAGAAGTAGTAGTGCCTATCCGTAAAATGTAGGGGAGGCCATTCAAACACCTTCCATTAAAAACTGCCTAACAACACTGAAAAATATTAGTGAGGCTTATAAAGGGCCAGATTCTTGTTTACATTAAAGCTGCTTTATACCGCCCTGGCAGTGTAAAAAGACCTTTCAGTAGGTGTCAGTGTAACTTAGTACCATTTTTAATCTCTCTTTACACTGCCAGAATGATGTAAAAGGGCCTTAATGTAAACGAGAATCTCGCACAGTATGTACATTTTGATATTCTACCTTTCCTCTTCATTCTAATAACATACATTCTGAAATACTGGCTTTACTGTCAGTGTGATATTAAAAAATCGTCCTTCAGCATCTTCTGCTCTCATGACAAAAGATGGTCAGTTGGAGGTGCGTTAAGGGAAAAAAATCAGAAATATATATCCCAAACTCTATGTGGTGGTGAGTGTTTTATATTTATGTGAATTAAGCACTTGTTAAAGTGATGGACTTGCAGCATGGATTAGAGCCAAGTGTAGCACAATCAGGAATTGAAATTTACATTTGTTTAAAGTCCAGCACTTGCTATATTTGTTCTTGGACCCATGCCAAAAAGCAATGGAAGATGGAGGGATAAATGTAGATCTCATGTATCTTAAGATCTGATACCTTGTAAACCACCAGAGCTAGAAACAAATATTTTTTTCATACTGCTGAAGAGATGGAAACTCTACCCACAGCTATCCCAGTGGAAAGAGCATTTATTTACTGGCCTTGGCTGGTCACAAGGTACCAGAAATCACATCTTTCTGATTCTTTCTTTCTTAGGTCTGGTCTATACTACCCGCCTGAATCGGCGGGTAGAAATCGACCTCTCGGGGATCGATTTATCGCGTCCCGTCGGGACGCGACAATCGATCCCCGAATCGGCGCTCTAACTCCACCAGGGGAGGTGGTAGTAAGCGCCGCCGACAAAAAGCCGCAGAAGTCGATTTTGCCGCCGTCCTCACAACGGGGTAAGTCGGCTGTGATACGTCGAATTCAGCTACGCTATTCACGTAGCTGAATTTGCGTATCTTAAATCGACTCCCCCCTGTAGTGTAGATGTAGCCTTAGTATTTGAAGTCAAACATAATTTTTGTGACTGCTCTCTTGAAAACCACTGGAGCTCTAATCCAGTGATTTACTCTGTCTGAAAGCTTAGAATACTGGCTTTCTAATGGCATAAAACATTAGTCTAGCTAGCATAAAGCATTAGTCTGCTCTAACTCTGTGTGAGATGGACTACTAGAATAATATAGTAAAGATTACAAAGAGGAATAGTTGGCAGACCAGCACAAGACCTTTAAGGACCAATACACTTTTGGGAACACTGGTCCTGGACCAGTGATAGGGAAGAAAATATTGTTATCCGTGTGAAAAGCATCTTCATCCTGGTTTAGCTGATCTGTTCCAGGCCTGTAACTTCATGAGCAGAGATTTCAACTTGTATTGAATTTTGTGTGTTTTTGTGTGGCCCAATGTCCCTTGAGATTTAAGGTGGGACTATTCGTGTCATTTTTTATTGGTAATTTAAAATGTTTAAGGTCGGATCTGAAGGAGAGGGGCTGGTAAGAAATTTTAAGGTGTGGTTTTGTGTGTAGTTTCTGATACAGACCGGACTGTGATTTTTAAACTATTGAATGTGTTTTGGGTTGTATATTTCTATAGGGGGAGCCCTGGCTTGTCACAGCCAGAACTCCTCCGGGAGAGTGCACATTGGATTAGTAGCTCTGCCCCATTTTGAAAGATGTACTCCTCAGAGCTGGCCTGGTATGAAGGGGGAAAGCTGAGTCATGCCCAAACACTCACCCCTGCCATATCCCTTTCGACAGTTTAGCTCTACTAACCAGGAGTAGTAGGTCTGGCTCCAAAAGAAATTGTGGCTGACCTGTGTGCAAAGGGTGAGGGAAAGCTGCTTGGTCTCATTTCTTCCAGCCCCCTTTTGCATGTACCATATACTGAAGCAGTGGCTTTTTGTACCTTTGTTTTTAATATTGTCAGACTAACTTAATTCTTAGAATGCATGTGTCCATTTTTAATAAGGTATCTATCTCTAATGTGCCTGTCACTGATACCTGTTCTAAAGTGTAAGGAGGTGGAGAAGTTTGTATTTCTGCTATATTTTGTTTGCAAATTTGAGGAATCTCACATCAAGTAATGTTTTATTTTGAACATTAAGTTCAGGTCCTAATATAGGTATCCGTGTTATTGTTTCCTCACCTGGTCCATAGAATGAAATTCTTTCACACTTGTTTAATCTGATTCAAACTTTTAAACAGCAGTCCTATTCAAGAAATATTTGTTCAACAGTTTGGGATTTGTTCCAACATGAAAAAATGGAAGAATGATTCATTTCACTCTCACTGTCAGCTTAGGTAGCTTATGTTTCCGGATGCTAATCACTAATGCAGACTTACAGTGCAGGTGACCGTAGAGCAAGTTAAAATTGGAAGAATGCTGAAAGCCAACACTGTCCTGTTGGGTAGACATCTGTGCTAGATGAGTTGTTCACTGGTTAATTAATCAGTAGCACTGTAGGTTTGTCATTGTAAATTTTCACAAAAATCATAGCTTTGTCATAGTGAAGAGTTTGTAGAAATCATCTTATGGACCCAGACCGAATTTGAAATAAAACTAAAAATAAATGTACTAACATTTTCAGGAGTGTCATGTTTCTAGTTGTTACCCTGATAATCCTTTTATATTAGCGTTGCCAGGTGTCTGATTTTTGACTGGAACATCCGGTTGAAAAGGGACCCTGGCAACTCTGGTCAGCCCTGCTGACGGGGCCATTAAAACTCTAGTCGGCAGCACTGACGGCGCACAGCAAGGCTCCTGGCAGGCTCCTAGGTGAAGGGATGACCATGGAGTCCCCGTGCGCTGCCCCTGTGCCAAGCGCCGGCTCAGCAGCTCCCATTGGCTGGGATCTGTGGCCAATGAGAGCTGTGGGGGCAGCGCCTGCGGCCGGGGGCAGCACGCAGAACCCCATGGCTGTCCCTTTGCCTAGCAGCCGGAGGAACATGTTGCTACTTCCAGGGAGCTGCCTGAGATAAGTGCCATCCAGAGCCTGTGCCCCAACCCCCTCCTGCACTCCAACCCACTGCCCAAGTCCTGTGAAAATGAGTGAGCAAGGGTGGGGGAGAGCGAGTGACAGAGGGAGGGGGATAGAGTGAGTGGGGGTGGGGCCTTGGAGAAGGGGCGGGACGTCGGGGAAGGGGTGGGGCAAGGATGTTCGATTTTCTGCAATTAGAAAGTTAGCAACCTATTTTATATGGTTCCCTTCTGAATCTAGGTTTCTTTTGTTTTTGTGCATTAACATTTTTCTTGTTTAAATAGTTTTCAGGTGTTGGAGAGAGATGTCAAGGGAGCAAGACTTCGACACTCTGTAGCTAGGAGTCACCATAACTAAGGAGAAGTGGTGGAATTTGTGAAAGGGGGTGGGGGAGTGCCTTGAGGAGGTCTGTCTTAAAGTTAGTCTACCCTTCTGAGAGCTTCAAAAACACACACGGCCATTTAAAAAGTAATCTGCCATTTTATTTTGAGATAGCTGGTGTTAAGAATGCGGGGGGGGGGGCATATTATGGTGATAGTTGTTCAACCCAATAAATAAGCATGCCACTGCATTCTACACAAGCTGCAAGCGACAGAGAAGCCCTGCTGAAAGCCCTGCTAGGAGGGAATTAATGTAATCTAGTCTTATGGTTAGTAGGGCATGTAGCTTTTGCGAAGTTGCCACAGGATAAATAAGGGCACAGCCTGCACAGATTGTACAACTGAAACTCTTGCATGCCACATTCAACACATGGGGTTTCTATGGAAATGCTGTGGTTAAAAGTGAAGTCAGGATTCTTAATCTGGTTCATTAACTCTCAAGTAAGTCTTCTTAATAAGTAAAAAGACATAAAAAGTATACCAGGAGTAAATAATAGAAATAGATCCTGGAAATTTGTGAGGGAATACAGATCACAGATGCACTTAAAAAGAATTTGTTTATGTTCTCTCTGATATTTAGAAATTATGGTTGCAGGATGAAGACCACAGCTAATTGGCAACTTCTTAACAGAGATATAGTGATTGCATATGATGATTATTTGTGTTTTTTGAAAGAAAATTATAGGTAAACAGAGTACAAATACAAAGTTGAAAAGTGGATAATATAAAATACCAACTTATTTTAAAGCAATACCTTATCTTTTCAGTACTTTGCTGGTATTAGTGGATTCCTCTGCAAAAAAAAAAAGTAATTGGATAGCCACTATTATCTATTTTGTTTTCAAGACCATCCTATACAGAATATCAATTTCTGTTTTAATATACAGAACTCTCATTTGCCCTTCTCTTTACCCCAGCCCTACCGCTTTCTACATTGTACACAACCAGTTTCCTGAGTGACATCCGGTGGTGATTCTAAAATGTTGAATACTGTGTTTGAAATTATATGTATTTCTGATTTAACAGTAAAAGATTACTTGAATTTTCTTTCTTGTATTAGAAGCTAGCTTTTCCAGAAATAACTATCATTTTGGATTCAGGGTTTTTGTCATCAGACTCTCATGCAATTTCCTATAAGGACAAAGACATAATTAAGGGTTTGAGAAATTGTTAATTGTATTATCTTCATCATGGGCCAAATTATGCTCTCTGATATGTTCATACTACTCCTAATGGGACCTCAATGGCAGTTATGTTTGGACCATAATTTGGCCTCAGATACACAATCTGAAGATATAAATTTAACAATATTTAAACCTCTTAGAGCAGCATTCTTTGTTTTGGTGAGGGGCAATATGCCTCCCCCACCTACGAAAAGCAAACATTGATTACGTTTAATGAAGGGAGGGGATTACAGTGCATCTAAAGGAAGGGAAATACAGCAGTACTGTTCTTACAAACATCATGCTTCAGATGGTACACTTAGAAATGTGTATTTACCTAGATCCCATTTTACTGACAGCATGCATGAGCAGAACAGATAGGCACAGGATAGGAGAAAATACTACATGCACATCATGTAAATGTGTCCACAATCCCAAACCTAGCTGGCATGTCACTGTTTTGGCTCATTTGGGCTCCAATCACAATTAGGTCTTTATGCATTACTGTAACATAAACAATAATGATAATGATTAATAATGACCGGCCTTCACAATGCCCCTTTTATGATTATCATATACTGTTGCTTTTTTTTTGGTCCCTCTCTTTGTAGATATTAAGGTATTTTTATGTCAGGTCCTCTTTGGGTCTAGCTAGAAAATAATACCTGGGAGAAGACAGTCTGGATGATGTAAGAAAGATTGGCTCATTCTGTAGCTGCTACGCTTTCTTTAGAAATAGTGAATTTTAGTTCTTTTTAGGGGTACACTATGATTTGCCAAAGTTACGGCAAACACTGTAGCTAAGGCTGAGAAGGGCAACATAAATCTCTCTATTTTCAGATTTCTCAAAAAGGTTGTGTAAGTGGATTCAAATATTTATAAACATTAAGAAACATTCATTTACATAATTCACACAGACACATAGATACATATGAGTGTATATGTCACCAAATTTAAATAGGTTCTCACTAATTTAAATGGTGGTAAATAGTTCAAAACCCTGGTACTAAATCAGTTAGATAATTTAATACAGTGTTAAATTTTCATTGTCAGGAGTGATGAATTAAGAGTGTAAATCAAGTCCCAAAGATTGCAAATAACTCATAATTAATATCTTCTGGGCAGAAATATTTCAGGAATGATGTTAAATAATCAGATAATTCTCAAGGGAGGTTAAAAAAGAAAATAGATTTATAAATATTGAAACAATAAAGTATAAAAATTCAGACCCTTTTAATAATTCCTCCCCCCCCCAACTTACTCTTTATACTTATGGGGCATTTAATATTGTTGCTTTTTTCCCTCCTGTTGAACAGGTGTAATAGAGACGGCTGATCTGCTGGACCGTGAGACTACCTCACATTACTGGTTAACTGTTTACGCAACAGACCAGGGTGTTGTGCCTCTATCTTCCTTCATTGAAATCTACATAGAAGTTGGGGATGTTAATGATAATGCTCCACAGACAACAGAACCTGTTTATTACCCAGAAGTCTTGGAGAATTCACCTAAGGATGTATCTGTCATTCAGATTGAGGCATTTGATCCTGATTCCAGCTCTAGTGAAAAGTTGACCTACAAGATTACAAGTGGAAACCCACAGGGATTCTTTTCAATAAACCCCAAAACTGGTATGTATATATGATAGTTTTATGTGACATATGTATCAATTAATTTATTGTTCTGTGTAAATGCAGTGGAATGGACATAATTATTTTTTACCTATTGAATAGCTCTTTGATTATAACGTTCTAGTCATACTTTGACATCACACAGTTACAGAGAAAACCAGATATTTCAGTGATTTTTAAACTTGTTGGGCATAATATGACCCTCATGTAATTTTCTTTCAAGTTGTTGTATTTATTTTTTCCACTTGAGGTTTATGTTTATAGGCAAATAGCGTAGTAGTCCCACTGAAATCAATATGGACAACAGTAACTGTTCACCTGTGTAAAGAGTTTATAATCTAGTACATCATTTGAAAATGGTAAACTGGAGAATGTTTTTATTCTCAAAATATACCAGTTACAATTCTGTTTCAGTGTTATGCCTAACATTTGGGGTAAACCTAGAAATATTGCAGTTTCTAACAAAGAAGCATAAATAGAAGAAAGGAGTGATGCTGAAGTTAGAAGTACTGAAATGTGTGTAAGAATGGAGAGATGGGAAGCTAAATACTGTTGTCAGTTTTAACTGAAACAGAACAATGAATTTAAAACAAAGTAAATGTTACTTAAAACAATGTAAAGGTTACCCAATTAATATCTGCCTATGGATGACTGTAGAAAACATTCAAAATATGTATGCTATTTTTTTCATTAGTCTTTACGAAAGGTACGGGAAGTGGTGCAAATGCCGAGACTTGTCAGTGATTCTCAATTTAAGCATATATCATTGCTTAGGGCACAGCTCTGCATTTTATGTGGGAGGTATGTGCAGCTGCTATATTACAGTGGGAGTCCCAGGAAGCACTTCTGATTGAGTCAACTAGAAATGCCTCCTAGGTATCCAGCTGTGCTTTGTCTTCACCCACACCCTGCCACCCTCTCTCTGGGCAGGTTAGTATTGCTTGCATTGCTAGTACAAGGAGTGGTTTCATGCTCCAATCACACAAAGTCTAGGGAACAATGGAAGTAATTCTGCATTTCCCTCCTCCCCCCCCCCCCACCCCACTGTCTTTGCCCATTCACACAGAGGCTAGTCCAGGGGTCTGCAACCTTTCAGAAGTGGTGTGCCGAGTCTTCATTTATTCACTCTAATTTAAGGCTTCGCATGCCAGTAATACATTTTAACATTTTAGAAGGTCTCTTTCTATAAGTCTATAATATATAACTAAACTATTGTTGTATGTAAAGTAAATAAGGTTTTTAAGATGTTTTAAGAAGCTTCATTTAATATTAAATTAAAATGCAGAGCCTCCCAGGTGGCCAGGACCCGGGCAGTGTGAGTGCCACTGAAAATCAGCTCGTGTGCCGCCTTTGGCACCCGTGCCATAGGTTGCCTACCCCTGGGCTAGTCACAGGGGATTCAAAGTACCAAAGCTTAAAGTTAAAATCCTATTTCTAAATCTAAATAATATAATTGTGAAGTGGTGATTACAGACTAACATAGCTGTCCTGTAACTTTGCTACTAGCCTTGCACAGATGGATGACATCTGACAGGAAGTACAACAGTATAAAAAAGCGTAAATAAATTAAACTAAATGCCCTAACCAAAAATTTGTGTGCCTTTTGTTGCTTATTTCCTGTTTCCATTTCTTTATCTCATTTTTCTCTCCATCCATGTCTGACCTATTATTTCCATCACCAAAACACATTCTCTCCTCTCACTCTGTCTACTCTTTTTTATTGTTTGGTTTCCCCTTCTCTATTGTCTCTATAAAGTAACATTTCCTTTGTTCACATTCTCTATTTCTTGCTTGTCTCTATTCTTAGTTGTCCACCTCCTTGCTTTCTTTTATGTCACATTCTCTCTTCTCCTTCTTTTGTCTCTGCATTCCTCATCAATGTCTCCCCCTCCCTCTATATTCTTACTTAGCATACTACAAATTTTAACTAATTATTACACTCAAAAATCCAGGGAGGTAGGCAAATAAGTATTATTGCCCCTATTTTACAGATGGAAAAACTAAGGCAAAGGGAGGTTGAGTGACTTGTCCAAGTCTTCAGAGAGCATTTGAGTCAAAGCTGGCATTAGAAAGTAAGAATTCCTTATTCTCAGTCCCATGCCCCCAAAGGGCCTTAGGCTCAATGCCTGACTGTTCGGCTTTAAAATATTGAGCTGCACCAGATCCCCAGTCAGTGATCAAGATGCATTTGAATTGAGGTTATGAGGGCCATTATCTTCCAAGTATCCGTTCTATCTCTTGGAAATCAAATGCACTTAGACTGATTAGGCCTTGTTTAGGGCTAAGTTTTTTCAAATGGGTTAGAATGTGAAGAAGTTTCAAAATCTCTTTAAAAGACATTAGATATTGTGTTAGCTACAGAATAAAAAGTACAGAATGCAATTTACATCATTCTATAATAGTAAAGTCATAACTATTTTAATTAAAATAGGACTGAATTGAGCAGTACATCTGAGTACAAGCGATCTCATTATGAGTGAGATGGTAACCTGCTCCACTTGCCTGCATTGTGGATATAAGAGGATTTAAGTTGCTTCCTTATAAGGGCTACTGAACCAAGAGTTATTGCATAGGGGAAAAGCAGCCTCCATGGTGCAACTATGCTCCCTCCCACAGGGATAGACAGAGATGGAGAGTGGACAGAGACTCAACTCTGCCTCCACCATACCATCCACCAGCTGAGCTGCCACAGAAGGGGAAGTGAACAGTGCCAGATAAGGGGCTGGTGCAGATGACTTTCTTCCTTCGGGGAAAGGGGGAAACAAGCATGCATTTATGATTCAGTGTGTCACAGTTCAGCCCCTGATCTGCTCTTGGGGCTGCACAGCCATGTGAGGCCCTGTAGATGGCATCTTGTGATAACTCTGTGGTCAAACCCTATGCTAATAAACCAGGCATAAATGATTAAATTATTAGTAATGTATATTCTTTAGAGCCATCATGTTATGATTCTTAAAGTGTATGGTGAGTGCTGGAAATACGCTTGAAATGGTTTTAGATTGTCTCCTACTCTTTGAGGTACGGACTGTCTTTTTATTGTGTTTGTACAACACGTAACACAGTGGGGTCCTGCTCCATGACTGGTGCTCCTAGGTGCTGCTGCAGTATAAATAATAATAACCTAGATGTAACCTGTGCTAACACAGTGGTTATCTGTCCTCTGCTTGTGGCTAATCCATATATAGAGCTTTATGGGTCTCTTACAGCTTTACACTAAGGGACCTTGTTCTTAGGCTATGTCTACACTACAGATGAGTCCAAATATAAATAGCAGTGTAACCATGATATGGCAGCGGAGTCACGACTCAAGTATATACCCACCAGTTTCAGGTGGGTTGGTATGTGGTGTGGCTCAAGCATGCTTTTGCGGCTGCTACCTGTGCTACCATAGCTACGCGATTATTTATATTTGTGCTAGTTCATTGAGAGCTAGCGTGCAAATGTGTATGTATACATGAGCAGGGGAATCACACCCCTTGCTCATAATGTAAACATAGCCTTAGCATCATGCAGGAGAGGCTTACGTTTTTTTAGATCCCGAGGTCTTGGGTTCAGTCCTCGCAGACAGTCACCTATCTAGGAGTGTCATGCTGCATAGATCTTAAAGTGCAAATAAATCTATTTTCATAAGTACACCGGTACCTCGATATAACGCGACCCGATATAACATGAATTTGGATATAACACGGTAAAGCAGTGCTCTAGGGTGGCAGGGCTGCGCACTCTGGTGGATCAAAACAAGTTCAATATAACGCGGTTTCACCTATAACGCGGTAAGATTTTTTTTGGATCCCGAGGACAGCGTTATATCGAGGTAGAGGTGTATTGGTGAACTGATCTGTTTTCAACAAGTGGTACCTGTAGAAGTGGTATCTCCCATGTGCCTAAAGAAGTCCAGGTCCCAGATATCCTCTCCTTCAGTAAACATTTAGTAGCCCTTGAAAGCAATTTTTCTGATTACGTTAATTAGTTATAAACATGACTGTGCATTTTAAAAACTTTTTACTAACATTTCCTTATTTTGTAAAGAGAAATGCTATGCAATAGCCCTATTAGAAATGAGAAAGCATAGCACGTTTCCTCTTTATATGCAACAGTTTCTTATCTTATTTACTTCAAGTACATCTGTACTTTGATGAGATTAATGAATTATCATGTTTTTGGATCTTGGAGTTCACTTGTAATGAAGAAATCTGCTGCACGAAAGAGCTAGCCAACAAGAATGAGACTAGTATCATAGTATTAGTCATTTAGCAACTGACAGACAAAGAGATTAATTGCAAAAGATTAATTGCAAAACTTTCCTGGTCTTAGACTGTATCCAAATATCCAATCCATGATAACTATTCTATGGTTTTGATCATTGAATCCATGAGGATGAAAGGATGACTTTCCCTATTCACTAGCACGTGAAGAGCCCTTCACTGTTCCTTCATTCTTCTTTGCAGAAATGGATTAAGGCTAAATATGGCTCAGGTTAACCAAAATTGTGAGACTCCAGATCTACTCAGAGATTTTGGAAGAAGGAGGTTGAAATAGCAACATTTAATAGCCTTTCAGAGTACATGGCTCTGGCCAGTAGATCAGTTTGATCCTACCATGCTCAGAAATGGAAGGCAGTGTGGAGAGATTGTACTTTGTCCTTATAGCATCTTATATGTATATATTGCCTTTTATTCTGATGGTTGTTCAGTAGTGTGTGTCTGAATTTACCTACCACTACAATGTAGCCACTTCTGGGTGGAACACCGCAGATGTTTAGCAGAAGTAATTGATTACCTAAAAATCTGGATTCCTGTGACTCAGGTCCACCTCTGTAGGCTCATGTTCAGCTCTTTTATTTTCCCCTGATATATCTGATAGGGAGCATTTTACCCATTTTCCCTACCCATTAAGTGCAGTCCAATTGCCTGATTCTTAGCACTGGAAGCATCTTATAGCAAGGGTTCGTAGCATAGTCACACAATATCAATTAGTTACTAGCTTTTATATAGCAATGAGAAGTTTCTCTGTTACTTTGAGAGTGGTGAGCCAAAGTCACAAAGATCCAGTTTTTCAAATAAGAAATTGCTGGATTCGTTTTGGCAAACACAGCTGACTAAAAGAATTTGACTCTGATCCTTTTCCCATTGCTTTATTAGCAATTTACAACAACTGGGAGATTTCAGATATTATTATGGTCTTGTCATAGTGCTGGCCCTTTAAGGGAGTCAGATGCCTAGCCTGCCTGGGTCAAGCTCCACTGAAGAGAATGAGCCAACCTGTGTCCAGCTGGGGATAGTTAACTGCCTAAGTAGCTAGAAGGCAGTTAATTAATTAAAAAGCACATGGACCTAATAAAAAGCTTAGGAGAGTTCAGCTGAATAAAAGTTCCTGAGAAGAAAGGAAACGCTAGAGGAGCAGAGCTCCTTGGGAATCTGAACTAGGCAAAAGCTCTCCAGATAGGGATGCCTGGGAGAGACCCTAAACAACTAGGAGAGAGACTACAAAGCTATCCAGCCTGAGGCTTTACAGCAGAAGGAGCTGCTGCTGGAACCTAGAGATATTTTGTTTTGGGACTTGAAAGTTTTATGCAGACTCTGAGGTAAAAGCCTTTAAACCCTTGTACAAGTGCTCCTTTCAGCAAGCTTTATTTACTGCTGTAAAGTAGAGTGGCTTCTCCTTGACTGAGATGTTTCTGTGACCTCAGTGTTACCTATTAAGGGGAGAAACTGAGGCTGTCATCAGCAGAGCCACACCTAGTCACACGGGGGTGTTTAGGAGGCAACGAGGTGCCTTCTAGAGGTACAAATTGCTATATAGGAGACAAATGTATAAAAAAACTCCACAAAATTATATAGCACTAACCTTTTACAAATGCTGTCAGTTTACAAAGAGGCTATTTAAACACAAGCATAGCGCTAAGGTTGAGTAGAGGAAAGGCAGACTTTTTCAAGTGGTGCATTTCAATTTGGGAAGAAAGTCTAAAGCAAGATGAGTTTTGACCTTTCCTCATATCCATTCCTTCACCAACATACTGGGACCCCCCCATAGAACAGTACATTTACTTGAGATTCAGGGAAATATATGTATTTGAGATGCTATAGTAGTACTTGTTTTAGTGCTGGGTGCTATAGATTCTCTACTCGTAAACCTACTGTTTGCCTTTAGATAGCTAAATAAAAGTACAGAAGTGGTGAGAGTCAGGAGATCTGACTTCGTGTTTGACTTGATCTTTGACAAGTCACTTAATCTTCATTTTACAGAGGAGTTATATTTATCTATTCTAGAGGGGTTTGGTGAGTGTATTCATGAATTCTTTTGTAAAGCACTGTGTATTTTTGTTTATGATTTTATTTTACATAATGCAATTACTTTAAAATATCTGGAGTACTTGTGGCACCTTAGAGACTAACAAATTTATTTGAGCATAAGCTTTCGTGGGCTACAGCCCACTTCTTCGGATGCATAGAATGGAACATATATTGAGGAGATATAGATATATATATATACACATACAGAGAGCATGAAAAGGTGGGAGTTGTCTTACCAACTCTGAGAGGCCAATTAAGTAAGAGAAAAAACTTTTGAAGTGATAATCAAGATAGCCCAGTACAGACAGTTTGATAAGAAGTGTGAGAATACTTACATGGGGAGATAGATTCAATGTTTGTAATGGCTCAGCCATTCCCAGTCTCTATTCAAGCCTAAGTTGATTGTATGTAGTTTGCATATCAATTGAAGTTCAGCAGTTTCTCCTTGGAGTCTGTTTTTGAAGCTTTTCTGTTGCAAAATTGCCACCCTCAGGTCTGTTAACTGAGTGACCAGACAGGTTAAAGTGTTCTACTGGTTTTTGAATGTTATGATTCCTGATGTCAGATTTGTGTCCATTTATTCTTTTGCGTAGAGACTGTCCGGTTTGG
>NW_020664417.1:46154762-46191526 GCF_002925995.2 Terrapene triunguis | reverse complement strand
CCAAACCGGACAGTCTCTACGCAAAAGAATAAATGGACACAAATCTGACATCAGGAATCATAACATTCAAAAACCAGTAGAACACTTTAACCTGTCTGGTCACTCAGTTAACAGACCTGAGGGTGGCAATTTTGCAACAGAAAAGCTTCAAAAACAGACTCCAAGGAGAAACTGCTGAACTTCAATTGATATGCAAACTACATACAATCAACTTAGGCTTGAATAGAGACTGGGAATGGCTGAGCCATTACAAACATTGAATCTATCTCCCCATGTAAGTATTCTCACACTTCTTATCAAACTGTCTGTACTGGGCTATCTTGATTATCACTTCAAAAGTTTTTTCTCTTACTTAATTGGCCTCTCAGAGTTGGTAAGACAACTCCCACCTTTTCATGCTCTCTGTATGTGTATATATATATATCTATATCTCCTCAATATATGTTCCATTCTATGCATCCGAAGAAGTGGGTTGTAGCCCACGAAAGCTTATGCTCAAATAAATTTGTTAGTCTCTAAGGTGCCACAAGTACTCCTGTTCTTTTTGCGGATACAGACTACCACGGCTTCTACTCTGAAACCTTTAAAATATATATTTCCTTAAGGTAAAATCTCCTTGTGGCAGGATGCTGTTTTTCTATTATTACTTCCTGTAATTTTGTATTGTGTATATTATTTTTTGTTAGCCTGAAAACTCCACTGAAAGGAAAGGGTTGAGCTTTAACTGACCAAGTAATAATGGCTCAGCAGGTAAAACACTTGAATTCAAGTGGTAAAAAGGAGTTTTGTTAATTACCTCTGGACTAGAGCCATTAAGTTGTCCTCCACAAACAAAGGGGGTTGATTGGCTCTCGGCAGGGCAGCCTCTGAATATATGTTTCACATGGATATGTTAGTTCTGCTCTACTGTGGTATAAACCAGGCTCTTTGTTAAAGAATTCAAGTTGTATTATAACTCAGGGTACGTCTGCACTACAAGTGCAACAGCAGCACAGTTGCTGTGCTCCAGCTACACCACTGTAGTGCTTGTATTATAGACACTTGTTACAGTGCCGGAAGGGGCTTTTCAGTCATTTGTAGCTGAGTGTCTACCTAGTTGTATCTGTATTGGGGCATAGGTAGTCTTAAGTATGTCTCTCAGGGTGTGAACTTTTGCACCCCTAAGTGTGGTAGCTAGGTTGACTTATGTTTTAGGTGTAGACCAGCCTTAAGAGTGAGACATGAAAGGATGATGTTTTGAGGTGTCTGGAAAAGAAGCCTGTGCTGCCTGCTGTTACTTGGAGGACATGCATTGGGAGTGTGGGAACAGCACTACTAGTCAATGTTCGGACAGAGAGCCACAATGCAAATGGGGTATCAGTTACCTTGGTAGCTGATTTCCACCAAGCATACCATTGAGCATGAGGCTAGACTCCTGTTCAGCTGCCAGAGAGGTGAAAAGGCTCCATGCACTCTCTTCCCCAATAGAGATCCATTTATTCAGGCAGGGATTTGTCCATTAGACTGTAAAATAAAATTAATTTTTGCTAGATTGATATGTCTAGATTTTTCCCAGAGGACTCCTGCCTCATTCAATGCACAGGACGGACTGCATTCTGAATGAATTGGGCATGTGCAATGAATGACTCTACTATCTGTAGGAATCTCTGCCACATTTTGTTGCAGAAGTCAGGTAGCGTCAGAGAATGAGACGGGATTACAGGCAGAGAAAGGATGGTCTCCTGTGCAAGGAAGTTGAATGCCACCCTGGAGAATTGGATTCTACCTCTGCCACAGAGTTTCTATGTGATCCTAGTCAAGTCACTTAAACCCAAATTATCACAGGTAGTCACTAATTGTGTGTTCCTTGTTTTCTGGGTGCCCAATATGAGACATCTGCGGTCAGAAGTGTTGAGTGGTCAGAACTGCAAGTCAATTAGATCTGTGCTTTGTGAACATATAAAATGTTATGAAAATGCTAAGAGCGCTGATAAATCAGATAGTAGGTATGTTAATCTGGGCAGCCAAAATTAGTGGACACTTTTGACAATTTTTGCTTTAATCTCTGTGCGCCTCAGTTCTTCAGCTATAAAATGGGAATAAAACCACCTAAACTCATGGGGTGTCATGAAGATAAAATGCATTTGTATCTATGAAATACTCTGTTACTATGATGAGAACACCATAGCTGTGCCCATGAAGAAACTAATTTTGTATTCAGTACAAGGTTTGGATGGTAGGTTGCAAATACAGCTGGGAGCCACACATTGAATGTGGAGGATAAAAGGAAATATTGAATAGCTATCTATTCAGTGAGCATAATCCATCCTGTACACTGAATGAGTCGGGTCATTGAGTCCAGCCCCCTGCCTTCAGTAACAGAACCAAGTACTGATTTTGCCCTAGATCCCTAAGTGGCCCCCTCAAGGATTGAACTCACAACCCTGGGTTTAGCAGGCCAATGCTCAAACCACTGAGCTATCCCTTCCCCTAAAGACCACAGCGTGGGCTGATTTAAATCACCAACCAGGAAATCTTGATTTAAACAATTTATGTTAATCCTGTTTCACATTGGTACTTCTAGCTAGTTGATGTAATCATCTCACGCCTACTTTTTGTTCATAGATTGGAAGAGAAAAACAAACTTTTTCTGCTTTTTGAACTCCCAGTTGGTTTCTTAACTTTGAATGAACTAGTCATTGAACTATTTGAATATACTTAAATGAAGAAAACATTCTCTCCATACCTGCAGAAGAAGCTGGTGCTGTCAAAAGCTGACTTAGCACTTCAAACTCTCGTTCCAGATGCTCAGCCAGTGACTTCAACCAATTCAGTCATTTGACTTTCTTTAAGACATTGGCAGCAAACATGTATCACTTAATATTTTTTTTGTGTTTAAATAAATAAATAAATAAATAAATAAATAAATATAAATAAATAAATAAATATATATATATATATATATATATATATATATATATATATATATATATATATAGATTATAGTAATTTTAGGCCTTAATGCAGGTTGTAATAATTTCAAATGTACTTTTATATAGTTTTTAAAATAAATCTGTATTTAATTTTTATTAAAATATACAATTTTAAAAACCTGCTTTATTTATTTGTTAAAATCATCTATTTTTTTTTATCCTCCCTGAAAGACTGTATCATAACATGTACACATAAAGGGAGGTTTCAGAGTAGCAGCCGTGTTAGTCTGTATCCGCAAAAAGAACAGGAGAAAAAAACTTTTTTTTCTCTTACTTAATTGGCCTCTCAGAGTTGGTAAGACAACTCCCACCTGTTCATGCTCTCTGTATATATATCTCCTCAATATATGTTTCACTCTATATGCATCCGAAGAAGTGGGCTGTAGCCCACGAAAGCTTATGCTCTAATAAATTTGTTAGTCTCTAAGGTGCCACAAGTACTCCTGTTCTTTTTGCACATAAAGTGAATTAAGGTTGCATGGGCAGTGTTAATCCTGGTATTTCCTAACTTGTGAGTGCTTGAGTTTGCAACCTTAATGTTCTTTTAAAATAACTTTTTCGATGTAAGACTGATAGTTTTGCTGCACTTTTTTGTTCTGTTTTGTTTTTGAATGTTAATTGTTTTTTAAAAAAAGGCTGATAGGAATTTCGCTAGTGTGTGGCAGCTTCTGTAGTTCAAACCATAGCCTTTGGACCTTAAAATGTGCATAACATTTGAGCACAGAAATGTTTGAATTAAAGGCATTTTTTTTTAGAAAATGCCACCTTTATTTTCATATGTAAATTCCCACCGTATAATGCAGATTTAATTTAAAAAGTTTAGCCTCAGACAATGAGATTAAAATGTTGGTCATGCTTAGTGTAAGGATCCTGCTGTCCATTGACTAGTCTTTGCTAATCCTTAGAGCATTGTGAAGTCATAAAAAGCTAATAGTCAGTGGGTATAATGGCAGATCATCCAGGTCACATGCTCATATCAGTTTACAACTGTTCCTAACCTTCAAAGCAATGTCAATTTGCTGTGGCTGATTCAAAGACTGAGCCAAGTGTAATAGGAAATGGCTACAGCTGCAAACAACTTCCAAGGGTTTCCGATATCATTGGAGAACTACTTAGTGAGGAAATGAAGGCTCTGTGGCTACATTGGGGTATATACTTCTTTTTAACAAAGGAAATCTCCATTGTTTAACATTGTGGTTCTTCATCCTGGTTGAGCTAACCTTTTCAAAACTAGAATCAAACATCTTTTGTTAAATCATATGCTAAATCTGCTGAAGAACCAAAATTGCATTTAGCTGTGATTTTTAACTGTTCAAATTGTGCCGATTTATTCCCTATCCATTTCTGCCACAGATCTTGGAATGAATATAGTAATTATATGATTAGCTGTTGCTTATTTGACACATATTGGGGAGAGGAATAAATGAAGATGTGCAGTCTTGTTATCTTCAGGCCAAATTTTGGTCTTATTGAAATTAATAGGCTGCAAAACTGCCATTTCAATCAATGGGGATTGCACAGACAGTGGTCAATATATTGCCCTACATTTGAAGAGAGAATTTAATTTAGCACAAGACTAATGTTCTTTATAAAAGTACTATCAAGAGTATGAAGGTATGTGACTAGACTATTGACAGATTTATTTCAGACACTGTCTGCAGTCTTTTAAATGAATATTTTTTTCTTTTTAAATATAGTTCCACTCTATTCTTTTTAGGAAAGAGATGGGGTATGAAGCAAGAAAAATAAAGAAAATGAAAGAACACCATTACCCCAGAATTGCTGTCTCTCTAAATTGTAGCAGGATAGGCCATCTTGTGGCCTGGCTTGAATAGCACTGCAGAGGCATAAGGAAAAATAAGATCCCCTTCCCATACTGTTGTGCAGCCACTCCACATCCCTGCTGCAGGCATGGTACTATGTGCTTGGTACTCTGCTTGTGTGAAGGGGGATTGGGTGCCATCACGGATGAGTTGAGCTAGAATGCGGAAATAATAGTAATCGTAGCACAACCTCTGGAATCAAGGAGAGTATTGTGCCCTTCTGAAGTATGGCTCTTTCCCCGTTGGATGCTAAGTACTGCTCCTTGCACAGAGCTGATTTTTGTAAGTGCAATGTATAGACCGGGATGGAAAATGGAAAGCCCTTTCCATGAAAAATTTTGTGCTTTCGAAAAACATTTTGCCCCAAAATGGGACAAAAGGTCAAAACCACATTTTTTTATGGGAAGGTTTTTCAATAAAAATTCCATTTCATTCTGTTTTGGATCTTCACAAGTAAAGTTGACAAGAGCCTTCCAGCCTAGCTGCTGGAGAGTCAGAGAGTCCACAGTTCCAGCACTGGAGAGGAAGAGTACCGATGCAGATGGAGTTCCTGGACTCTGTGCCGCTCCAGCCCCAGAGTTTGGGGCTGGGCACTCAGCTTGGCAGTTCTACAGGAAACCTTTTTGTCAGTTTCACTGATAGAAAGTGAAATTGACAAAAGTCCTGTAGCAGGGTACCATCAGTTTGATTTTTCGGGACAGAAAATTGAAATTTTAGGTAAAACTGAAATTTTCTCAAGTAAAATTTTGGTTGCGCAAAAAGGGCATTTTTTTCCCCTTTGTCGGAAAATCACTTTGACTAGCTCTAAGAATGTATCTGTGTTTTTAATATTACAAAATTTGTTCCTATTCAGAAATGGTTAGGTAACCAGGTAACTAGCTTCAGCTTGGATGTCTGTTTTTAGTTTTTATTTGATGGAAATCCAAAGACAAACCTAGCAAGAAAGAATGTTGAGGACTTTTTAGTGTTAGCTGCAGAAGATTTCACAGTTGAATCACATCTCTGTCCCACAGCCAGTTTAGTAATTCCTTTTCTTATTCCTAGGGCTAAAGTCAGACCGTCTGTTGGTATTTTACCTTTCAGTTTTCTGGCTTACTCACATGTATTATATATTGGGCTGTACCGGTGGTGCAGTTAAGTTTTTTACCTTTGAGATGTTGCAGCAATATTCCGCATTGTAGGTATAGGGAACATCTCTTACATACAGGTAAAACGACAAATGAAACCTTTTTAATTCTGTCACCATTATGTATACATAAAACATGAAAAGCATTTGAAAAACGAAAAAATAAGACAGATTTCTGTTAGGTTGCACCTTTTTATTTCATGTTTGCATAGATATGAGAATACACCTCTGCTGTTTTGGATTGTCTTTATTTGAGCAAACACAATCAAGTTACAGGACTTGCACTGAGAATTAAAGACCAGCTGGAAGGAGCAAGTGGTCACATGTAGGCCTCCCCTTTGCTGCTTTCAAAATGTGCTCACTACAGCATCCGTGGAGTGAGTCCTTGATGATGGAGGAAAAGGGTTCTTGTTCCATTTAAGTTAGTTTTTCTATCCCCCATCTCCCCACTAATGGGTAGTAGAGGGGGATGAAGGAGAAGTTTATGGAGAAGAGGAGGAAGCAGCTGGGCCTGCTCAGGAGGAGGGCACTGCCCTTCTTTCTGACCAGGAGACTGAGACTGGGTGGTGTGTGTGTGTGTGGGGGGGGGTATTTTCCCCTTAGAGAATTTACCAGGATTGGTTTGGCAGCCCCTACCCGTGAAATTTGCAAAAGGACTGAGTTTCCTCATGACTTGCTGTGGGCATCTCACTAATCACCCTTTTTCCTTGGGGCTAGGGAAGGAATTTTTCTCTCACTGCCAGATTGGCCAAGGTGAGGTGGGGGGTTTTCTCCTTCCCCATTGCGGATTTGGCAGCCTAACTCCTTGGGGAGTTAGGTTATAACCTCACAATTTAGTAAGTGAAACTTGTGACCGCTGTTCAGTGCAAGTTCTTGTTATGGAAGGGATACATTTATCAGACAAAATGGATTTGAGAAGGATTTGAAGGAAAGCATCCCTTAGGGAGCTAAGAAGGGGGAGTTTTGGGGCATCTGTGTCTGGTACAGTGGAGAGCTGACCCTCCTCTTGCGAGGGGACAGTCACAGGGTTCTATCTACAGTGTGGCTGGAGCCAGGTAGGGGATTATGTGTAAATGGTTAAGGAAATGATGATAACCTGCACTATACAACTTATTGCCAGGTATTCCCAGATATTTTTGGTGAATAAAGTTACAGCCTAATTAAATCACATCCCTTGCCTCCAGTCTTCTGCCCAAGTCGTTTTGTTGAAATATTTCTACACTCCAAACATTATCTGGCATTGTTCTGTGCCCTTCTCTCTCCCTACTAGCAGCATAGAGCACTATCTTTAGGATAGTGTGTATTCTAGGGCTCTGCTGTTGGGAAATCCCTCAAAGAAACTTTCAGCATCTAGAATGGGTTGAAATTCCACCACTGAAATAGAGGAAGAGGAGTACATTTGCTCATGAAAAGGAAGAAGCTGGTCTGGAGGAGAGGGGGAAGCTTCAAGTTCCATTTTCAAGTATGGGCAGTGTGTTAGACGAGGCAAGGATAAGTTAGACGAAAAATGTTGGGGTTCTTTGTGTTTTAATTCTTAATCTTGAATTTGCTTTAATTTATTATTTTAATAACATGCATATGGAACGAATAACCTGGAACGAATAGTCTGCAGTGATGCATGCACACAAATCACATAGAGAAATCTTAAGATAATCTATAAAGCTGTCAGGAGGAGTATTCCTGATATCATTTTGAACTCCTGCTTCCTCTGGATTTCTGTCAGTGCGCATATGTCCAACATAAACCATTCTGAATATCAAAGGATAAAAAGATAGCGGACGAGAATCCCATCTCAGAGAGTTGCTATACTTTCAGGTTAACTTTTCTTTCATTTTGAAAAGATTTAGATATGTAGTCAGGGAAAATTTCAAGAAGATCAGTATTAAACTCATGGCAGCCCAGCAAAAAACAAACAAACAAAAAACCAAACACCAAAAAGTTTGGAATTTCATATTTTCCTGTCCAAGACAAGAATTCTTTTTGCTGAAAAAAAATATATATTCATTATGAGGCTGGCTGGTTAATACTGTATTTTTACATCTCTTTTTATTATTTTGGGTAACCAGCCATTACTTACTGTTTCAGTTTTATGAGAAATGTATCATGTCTATGCACAGTCCCTTCCAAATCTGCTGTTTCAATATGCATATTTTGAATCTTTTGGAAAACTCTCCACTTTTCTCTTGGTAGTAGAGAGGGAGTTATGTATATTATAACTTTTCTTTGTGTGAAGCCATCAATCAGTTCTCAAAGTTAGAGCCTTCCTATACTACAGGAGACCTGATTCTCAACTGGAACTGAGTACAGCAGTTGTTAAAGATGATGAAGGAAAGCCATCTTTTACCACTGAAAAGCTTTCAGCGGAAGCAGTGAATTTAAAGTTTAGTATCCTAAAGAAATCCCTGTAAGTCAGATAAATAGAGAACGAAACAATTAAAACAGGTAAAAATAGCAAAGCAATCAAACAAAAATCTAATCATTTAGCTCAGAAAGTTGTGTTCCCCTGTGTCATGTGTAGTTTAAACAGAATGGAAAGGAATATGTTTTTGTCACCTAAGCAGAATGCAATCAAACTAGCTTAGATTTTCATCCTTTGTCTTGAGATTTTTCTTTAAAATGGATAACATTTCTTAATAATTTTTTAAAATATCTTCTCAAATCAAACTGAACTTTGTAATTTGCTGCTTCATCTTCTCTAAAATTAATATTTACCATGTAATGTGTTTTATTTTCCTCTGCTTGTGTTATAAGGCATACTGTGGTAACATTGAATGTGATGGGGGGACTGCAACTGAATTATCAGTTGCATCTGAATTCTTTGTGATTTCCAATATAATAGTTTATTTTGGCCTTGTTTAGGCCAGGGGCTCTCTTACCAATCAGCAATGAGCCCTTTTGAGGGCAAAATTGAATATAGTATCTCTTTACATTTAGGTCCAAATTCTGTTCTTGATCATTCTGTGTAAAGCTAGAGTGACTCAATTGACTTTAGTGGAGTTACTCTAGAGTACACTAAGGTAATCGAAATGAAAATCTGCTCTTTAATGTTTGCTTTCCAAGGGCAGAGTTACAACACTGTAATAGGACAGAATAACTTAACATATAAAACCTGCATGCCCTATCTGACATCTTGTATAGGGTATGTTGGAATGTCTTATTTCCCAAAAGGCAGTTCCTTTTTTATATAGTACATTAAGTACTAAGAAGCTTGCATGTTAAACCACACATTATCATTTTTTATTTTGCTTAAAGCACATCACTATAATTTTCCTGAAATCTTTTGATTTCATGCAGCTGACTACATAAACTTTTGTGGACCAACAGCTGCTCCGTTGCACCAGTATGCAGGAGAGCAGAATTTGGCCTTATCTCTGTGCGTCAGACTTAATGAGAGAGTTTCTGTGCTACTTTTGTAGCTGGCAAAAGATTGATTTTTTTCAAGTAGTAATACATTTACTGTTTATGTTCCATGATGCATTTTGATGTGTGTAAAAATGTCATGTGTCCAAAAAGAGTTCAAGTTGGTGAGATTTTTATTTTGTTGTTGTTTTTACAATTTTCTAGTGCTATAATTGAAAATAAAGCACAAATGAACATTGTGGGAGTATTTTCCCTATCTAGGTAAAAACAGCTTAATTGCATTAAAACAAGTTTCCTGACAGTTGTAACAGCTTGGAAAAACTGCTCACTGTATTTTAAAATGCCTGGGATGTTTCTCTCTGAAACGAGACATTGCTAATTTCCAAATAATGTTAAAATGGCAGGTTTAAAGTTCATAAACTGTTTGCACAGCAGGGTGAAGCCACCATAAATACTGAGTCCAAATTTATGATGGTTGATAGCTGGCTACACTGTACAAATGTATTGGGTTGAATGGGTGGGTGTCTTTAAAGAGTGCAAGGAAAAATGTTGACTATTCAAGTTTGTTTAGCTACAGTAAATGTCAGATTCAGTATCCACCAACCAAAGGTTTCCAATGAGCAGAAAATTCCAAAGAGTTATGTATGGTCTTTTTTTCTATCCTGAGGAATTCATCACAAGCTTCTGCAATCCATACTTAAGGTGCAGACATTTTATGGCAGATTAATCATGAAGTATAAAAACATCTGGAGCAGATGAAATGAACCTTAAAACTAACTAATCCTTTAATCATTACTCTTTTATGTTTCTGCTTTCAGCTGATCATGACTTTATTACACGTTAACAGCTAAAATGTTGGCCTCACTGAGATTTTGCTGTTTGAGTAAAGTGGTATATATTTGCATTAGCAGAAATAAACCTTATGATTTTTATGGAGGAGATAATTTTTAGTAGCTGTTTAAACAATACCATTGTGACAGCTTGAAACTGTCTTGCCAGGTGTCATGAGACCGTGGGTAAATAGCTGTGAGCTTACTATTAAAGAGCTTATGACTCTTATGACTCAAGAAGAGGAAAAAATTGGAGAACAATGAAGAGGAAGTAACCTCACATACTGATTTCTGAATGGACTTGGAGTGTTGGTATTTTGATTGGTTGTGGCTTTGGTGATTTGGATGCCACTGAAGGCAGTATACTGTTGCAAGAAGAGAGGAGACTTCACAGGAGTCCAATGCTACTTGCTACCTAGTGGTAATAAAACCAAGGCTTATTCCAACAAAAACCAAGGTTTGTTTAGCAGGAAATTATGTATTGTTAGCAAAATAGCAACAGAAGCAAACATGAATACTTAGAAGGAACCTGACTATGCACAAGTATACAGAGTAAGAGTAAGCAAACTGAAAAAAACTTGGGAGAAATATGTTCTTTCACTCATCAGTTTCAGTTACAGAAACCTTAGGTCTCACCTACACTTTAAAGTTTTACTAGTATAACTGTTTGGTTTGTGGTGGACACAGGAGGGAGTGTGTGTGGTGTTCCTCTTCCCCCTTTCTCTCCCTTTCCCCCCCCCTTGTGTTTTTTTTTTTTTTTTTTTTTTTTTTTTTTTTTTGGAACCAAAATAGTTAGACCAGTAAAAGCTGTAAGATGCAATGGAGGAACTGCAGGGAATTTATTTCTTTTTCTTAAAAAAAGCACAAAAAGAATATTATGGGATGGAACTTCCACAATTCCCTGAGAGGGACACTGATGTCCCACAATGCACTGGAAATTTTTTCCATGAGGCAGTGCACCAGACAGTGGCATAGAAGATAACTGGGATACCTACCCACACTGCAGCACACCTTGGTGATATAACCTGTTGCTGTGAGAATGCACTGCAGCAGCAAAGATGGCCAAGTAAAACTGCATTGTTGGCAGCAGTTTGGCAGCACTAATGCTGCCGGTAACACTTTCTAATGGAGACGTGATCCTAGTGTAGATGTAGTTTCACCACTTATAAAGGTGACATACCAGTATAGTTATGCCCCTTCCTGTATGGGAATAGCTAGCTCAGCTTAAAGCATTTTTATACTAACATATAACTGCATTCACGGGGTTGTGTGTCCTGCTTTAACTTTACTGGTGGTTTGCTTAAAGTGGTACCACTTTCTAGTGAAGACAAGGCCTTAGTGGTTACTTGTAATGATCATAGTTTAAATCCAGAAGGAAGTATGATTTTTAAGTTGATGATGTAGAATCATTGAAATGTAGGGCTGGAAGAGACTTGAAGAAACCACGTAGTCCAGGGGTTGTCAACCTTTCAGAAGTGGTGTGCTGAGTCTTCATTTATTCACTCTAATTTAAGGTTTCGCGTGCCAGTAATACATTTTAATGTTTTTAGAAGGTCTCTTTCTATAAATCTATAATATATAACAAAACTATTGTTGTATGTAAAGTAAGTAAGGTTTTTAAAGTGTTTAAGAAGCTTCATTTAAAATTAAATTAAAATGCAGAGCCCCCCCCACTCCCCCCTGGACTGGTGGCCAGGACCCGGGCAGTGTGCGTGCCACTGAAAATCAGCTCGCGTGCCGCAGGTTACCTACCCCTGATCTAGTCCATCCTTCTGCACTGAGGCGGGACTAAGTATATCTAAACCATCGCTGACAGGTATTTGTCTAACCTGTTCTTAAAAACCTCCAGTGATGGGGATTTCGCAACATCCCTTTGAATCTTATTCCAGTGCTTAACTATCCTTATAGTTAGCTATTAGGAAAAAACTTTCTAACTTACATCTCACTTGCTAATGAAGCTGATTATTTCTTGTCCTATCCTCAGTGGACACTTTGAACAGTTGATCACTGTCCTCTTTATAACTTTCCTTAAAGGTTGTTAATTTAATCAATGGTACTCCCACTTTTTTAGGGCAGGAAAATCTAAATGTTTTTTGCAGAAATGTACATTATGCACCTTTACTAAGATGTATCATATTCTTGCCTCATATGAATGGGTGTGTGAACCAGCATAAGAAATTAAGACAACTGAACAACAGCGTAAAATTTTCAAAAGCACTTAAATTCCATTGTAAATTGATGGGACTTAGGCATTTTTGAAATTTTTTACTCTCAGTCCAAAGGTTGAGGAATCATTATCTTTCTGGGGGAAGTTTTGTTTATAAAAAAGTCTTGGTGGAGACAAAATGATAGTAATATTGTTTAGTCCTTCAGTAATCTGTGAATCAAGTAAAGCCAAATAATTTCTATCAAAACAAAATTATTCATTCCACTTTTTTTTTTCATTTAGATGTCTTTCTCTCATAAATCCACAACAGTGATTTCCTAGTTACAGTTTATGAAAAGTCAAAGCTTATTGATTATTTTGTCTGGCTGATAAAAGCTTATTCATTTTTTCTTAAATTTAAACAGCCTCATACAGGAATAGTTAATTTGCTTTTCCTTTGCAGTTAAACTGAGCATCCCGTTTACTACTTATACAAAAATTAATTTTAGAAAGAAAAGTTTTGATCTTTGCAGTTTAAAATTCTAATAGTTCACACTAAGAGCTAGATCCACAAAGAGCACTTAGACTCAATGTTCCAACACCTGGAATCTCCATCCTTGAATTAGGCACCCAGGCTCCTTATACAATGCATGAGGAGAGTTAGGCACCTATGAAATGAGGCCACAACACCTAGTACATTGGGTGGGGATCTGCCTCAGGTAGCCAATAGGCAGTGCAGAAGAGAGGAATGGCCAAAGTTGCCTTCTGCTTGAACACTTTCCTAGAGTTAGATGCCATGAACCCTTTCCTAGAGTTAGATGCCTAAGCGCTTTCTTGGGAGCCGTGGGGACTGGGGGGAGAGCAAGTCTCTTCTCCCCATCAGGCAGAGGAGAGAATTGACTCTGTCTCACACATCGTGGGTGAGTGCTCTAACCACTAGGCTAAAGGTTATAAGAGGCAACTCCTACACCACCATTGTGTTTTGTGGGGCCTGATCCAGGTGGTGACTTCTGAGCATGCCTACTGGGTTGGGGTCCACTGGCAAGATGGGTGGGAGAACCATAGTTTGCGGATCCTGGTGGGATTTAGGCATAAGAGAGGTGCCCAGGCATTTAGACAGAGACGTGCATATGCTCACTGACAGACTTTTAGGTGCTTAGGGGAATTTACTAGTGGAAATTTAGGCACCTGAGGACTTTAGGTGCATAGAGAGTGCTAAGCAGGGTTTTTGAGGACCTGAATTTTGGATTTAGGCACCTAAAGTAGTTGCAATTAAACATCTTAAATCCCTTTGTGGTTTGAGCCCTAAAATATTCCAGTGCGGAAACAGTTTTTTTAAGTCTAGATATTACTTTCTCGAGGAGTTATGCCTTCATAAAGGGAGTCTGTACAGCTTGAAAATAGCTGTGCTCAAATCTGCATGGTTACCATTTGATGATGCATATGAGCGATTTACCATAATATACTCACCAAGCTAGTTTTCAGCCTTCTAATACAAAAAGTTAGATTCAAAATGTTTATTCGCTTGACCGACTTTCAGATGTTTGTGTAATGCTGTTTTTTTCCCCTCTCTAGCCCATACATTATTAATCTCTGGGAGGCTGCAGGTCCTGTCTGTACTTCCTGCGTGAAATCACTAAAATGATTAATGCCTTCTATGATCAGCAAATTCCAAATCTTTGTTGCTGATGACTGTTGAAATAGTGTGGGGAGGTAGGTCTGACTGAGAGAGACGTGAAATTCTTTGGCTACTGATAACGCAAGTGACTCTGAAATATCAGATATGTGATAAAGTAATGACCTTTGATCCAATATATAAAGTCCTGCAGTCTGTCATGGCAACACACACAACACTCATAAACATTGACATCATTGTACTTTATTGAATTTCTAATTTTATGACACAAGCTCATCAGTGAGGGCCAGGCTGCTACCTTTTTACTCTCATTAGGTGAAATCCTGTCACTATTGAAGTCAATGACAAACTCCCATTTACGTGTTATTTTTACCTTGTTGCACAGTTCCATGGGACTATTCAGAGTATGGCACTACTTGAGTAAAAATAGCAGAGTCTGGTCCTAAGTGTTGGAGCCATGTACATAAGCACTTAAGCAAGTACAATAGAATTTCAGAGTTACGAACTGACCAGTCAGCCACACACCTCCTTTGGAACTGGAAGTACATAATCAGGCAGCAGCAGACACCCTCTCCCCCACCACCCAAAAAAAAAGGGGTGTGTGTGTCATAAACATACAGTTAAGGGTAGCATAACATTCCTCTTTACCCTGTAAAGGGTTAAGAAGCTGAGGTAACCTAGCTGACACCTGACCAAAAGGACCAATAAGGGGACACGATACTTTCAAATCGGGGAGGGGGGAAGGTTTTGTCTGTCTGTACTGTGTGCTTGCTGGAGACAGATCAAGAAAGCAAGCAATCCAACTCCATTAGTATTAAAGTAGTAGCGAAGGAATGTGTTAGCTTACTTTTATTTTGGCTTGTGATTTCCTTTGTAGGAGGAGGGAGGTTTATCCCAGGTTTTGTAACTTGAAGGTTTTACCTAGAGGGGAGATCCTTTATGTTCTTAAGTCTTTTGTTATTCTGTAAAGTACTTACCATTCTGATTTTACAAAGGTGATTCCTTTACCTTTTTTTTAATTACAATTTTTCTTTTAAAAACCTGATTAATTTTTCATTGTTTTAAAATCCAAGGGTTTGGGTCTGTGTTCACCTGTACCAATTGGTGAGGGGATTATTCTCAAACCTGCCCAGGAAAAGGGGTGTAGGGGCTTGAGGGGATATTTGGAAAAGGTAGGGCTCCAAATGGCCCTCCCTAAATGTTTGTTTAAATCACTTGATGGTGACAGCGTTACTTAATCCAAGGTATAAGAAAAAAATTGTGCCTTGGGAAGTTTTTAACCTAAGCTGGTAGAAATAAGCTTAGGGGGTCTTCATGCGGGTCCCCACATCTGTACCCTAAAGTTCAGAGTGCGGAGGGAACCCTGACGGGGGGGAAAATACAGCACATTGCTGTGTTAAATGTAAACTACTAAAAAAAAAATAGTGAAAGTTTAAAAATGTTTTTGAGACGGTAAGGAAACTTTTTCTGTTATTGTTTTATTTAAATGAAGATGGTTAAAAGCAGCATTTTTCTTCTGCCTCATAAAGTTTCAAAGCTGTATTAAGTTGATGTTCAGCTGTAAACTTTTGAAAGAACAACCAGAACATTTTGTTCAGAGTTACAAACAACCTCTATTCCTGAGGTGTTCGTAACTCTGAGGTTATACTGTATTTAAGTTCCATTTAAAACAATGGAACTACTCATGCTTTACGTTACACACATAGAATCACAGACGTGTAGGACTGGAAGGGATCTCAATAGGTCATCTAGTCCAGTCCCCTGCACTGAGCCAGGACTAAGTACTGTTTTATCTAGACCATGCTTAAACGCTTTGCTGAATAGGGATTGAATTAAGCATGTACTTAAAGTTAAGCAGGTATTTAAACTGAATTGCTAGTAGTTATGTGACTATTTAGTTATATGCATAGTCCACTCATTCAGCACTTCACTCAAAAGCTACTGGAAAGAGCTTTTTCTAGATTTAAACACCATTAATATTGAGACATTAATGGGCGGGCTGGGTCAGAGGAATGGAATCCTATCAAAGTGTTAAGGAACTATCTTTGAACATGTACCATAGCTATTCAGGTATTTTTACTGTGTTTTCCCTTAAGTGCAATGGTTGGTTAGGCTGAAGTAAGTGTGTGTGTGTGTGTGTGTGTGTGTGTGTGTGTGTACACGCAGTTTTGACTCGGCAGCCTGTATTCATAATCAGAGATGTGCTGCAACAACATATTGACCAGCTTTAAATCATCAGTGTATAACTGCCAAATGAAAGAGAAAGAAAGTATATTTTTCTCTGTTGAAAGGCAAAGCCTAATATTCTTTTCAGTTGTTTGAAAACTGGTAGGAGCTAACCTTGTTGCTTTTCACTAACCTGTTAATTGCATTTGGTTTTGAAGCTATCACTTTTAAACACATGTCTAGAGAAAAACAGTTTGATCAGTCTTGACTACAATATGTATAAATAAGATAAGAAAACCTTAACTATTAATTGTTAGGAAGGAAATATTTGTTGTTCTGATACTGAGTGTTTAGGAAGTGAATTAGGTGTAAATCAGGAGTAAGTTAATTGAATTGAATTACAGGAGTAGAAGTAGAGAGTCAGTATTTTTGCATATAGCATTGGTGAGACCATTACTTGGACTACTGTGTTTAATTCTTGTGTCCATGCTTCAAAAAGGTTGCTGACAAATTGGAGATGGTTCAGAAAAGAATGACAAGGGGTCTGCCTGACAGTGTGAAACGTAAGAAGCTCAGTCTGTTTAGCTTACCAAAGGGGAGGTTAAGAGGTTACTTGATCAGAGTCTATGAGGGTGAGAAGATACTTAATACTAGAGGGCTTTTTAACGTAGAAGACAAAAAGTATAACAAGTTCCAATGGCTGGAAGTCAAAGCTAAAAAAATTTGAACTGTAAATAGGGTGCAAATATTTATGTGAGGGTAATTAATGATGGTACTAATTTACCTAGGGATGTGATCGATTCTCTGTCACTTGAAGCCTTAAAATCAAGATTGGATGGCTTTCTAATTCAACTAAAAGTTATGCTCTGTGTTATGCAGGTCGTCAGCCTAGACCCGTGGTTCCCAAACTGGGATTCGCAAAATGTTACAGGGGGTCCTCGGGGAAAAAAAATCCCTAATGGCAGACAGAGCTGTCCCTAGGGGGACCCCGGCATGGGGCCAGCAGCCCAGATCCCCTGGACTTCCCAGAGCTAAACAGCTCAAAGCAAGCATATCTATCACCCTGAGGAGATTTAAACTTCAAGATTCCTTATAAGAAATGGAAAGGGAGGTGGATATTTTTTGCTATTTTTAAAATTAAATAGGCAGCTAGTATTGTTTTTTTTAATTATTATGAAGAACAAGTTTAAGCTTTGTTGTAACATGCCTTGTTTGCCTGGACTGCTCAAGACCTGAATACTTGTGTAGGAGGAACTCTTTTGAGTTGGCTTCTTAAATACCTTTATGCTGTTTCACATCTGATACTCCTTGATGACACATAGGAGCCTTGTCTTATAACAGGCTTATTCAAAGTGATACAAGCTACGAAAGTGAGATCTTGGAAGAGTGTTGCCATTTTCATAATGTAATAAAAATACTGTAATAATAAATAATTTATAATAAATAGTGTGTAATAAGCATATCATAAAAACAAATTTTATATTTCCAAGATCACTGCTTTTATAATATACTCAAGTAAAGGAGAAAATCCCTGGAAATATTCATTTTTAGGAAGGGGTTCGCGAGACTTGACATTTTAGTGAAAGGGGTTCACAGGTTAAAGTTTGGGAACCACTGGCCGAGAGTATCTAGACAGTGGGCCCTTCAAAACATTCAATCTATGCTGCTGTAAACTGGTATAACGATTCAGGCCCTAAGACTTTATAAAACCAAGATATCTATTTTCAACACTACATAACAATTCCCCCCCTCCCCCCAAATGAGATAGAACAGATTGGAAAACCAATAAAATTGCTATGTTAAAATAGATTTTCCATTATAGAGAATGTGTAAAATTTTTCATGATAATTCAATAAAGTTTTTCTATGATTACTGGACTATAAAAAGAATTAAATTTAGAGAGGGGACATTTCTCTAAATGAGCATTTTGTCTTGAGCGCCGAACACAAATGCGACCCTGCCTGACCATTCAATATTACAAGCTTGCCTATATTAGAAAACTTGCATCTGTGCAGTTATATCAATTTAAATAACCAAATTAAGCTACATCTATTTAAAGGCAATTTAGACTGGTTTAAGTTCATTTACATTAAGAATTTGCACCAGTGTCATTTATTTACTTGTGCAAAAAAAACCCTTGTGAAGGGCAGCCCTAAATCTAGTGAGGTTCTATGTGCCTCTCTGAGTGATCTATGATCCCCTACAGAATATAAGACTCCAATAAGGAATTTCCATTAAATCTGTGCACCTGAGGTTTTACCAGACTAGCTCCTGTCCTCCGTTCCACTGAACTCTGAGAGGTGTGAGCCCTGTTAGAGAAGAGGTCTGCAATGAGTGGTCTACCTCTGTACAAGATTCCCCAACTCCCACATAGCAGAACTCCGGTACTTCTGCGCAGTCTCTCTCCGTAGCTGCAGAGGAAGCCCCATGCTGTTTGTGCTTGAGAGAGATTTATGTGTGCCTCTAACATATATTACCTTTGTTTTCTGCTAATAGGGTATTATTTAATGTTTATAGAGCATTCTAATTCACAGTGAGGTCCACAGGTCCATGATATTGGGTCTTTGCTCTGTGCAGCCTTGGAGGCAGACCAAACCTGTCATTAAGTAGCAGGGAAGGCATGATTCCATCTTTGAGAAACCATCAATTTTTCGTTTGCTGCTGCAGGCTGGCAGACCAGCTGCTCTCTGAGGAGGAGAAGAAGAAAAATAAGAGGGTGGTGGGGGTCTGCCTTTATTGGCAGAGGGAATTCCCTTTCTCCTCATTGTCTGTGAGACTCTGTGCCCCCTGACCACCCATATGGAGTCCAGCATGGCAGAGAAGGATTAGGAAGGTAGTTAGAAACTGGCTCCTGCACCTCCCCACTCACTGAGTAGCTGGCTGGAGATCTGTGCTCATTCTGTGGAGACCCAAGCCCTTTTCAAGTGCTCTGGCAGGGGCAGAGTTTCCTGTTGCTTCCCTTCCCAGGCAGGAGTTCTTGGGAAGCGGCAGCAGCAGCACCTCAGCAGCAAAATTCCCCCATAGCTGGCATGGTGGTGGTCCCCCAGGATCAGCATGAGTGGGGCCACCCCTCAGACTTTAAGTGGCTCAGGGCTACTCCTTTCCAGCAGTTCAGCCCAGTTCTGTCTCCCAAGCAAGCAAGCAGGCCAAGAACTCCTTTTGAACCTTTCAGGTTGGAGCCTGGTGTCCCCAGGATGCATCAGCCTATGCTCAGGCCTTGTCCAGGAATCTCCCTTGAACAAAGCAAGGGGCCTTGGAAGCTCCCATTAGGTCCCATTCCAGCACAAGCCTACATGTGAACCTCCTCTTTCTCACTATCTACCAAAGATAAGTGTGCCTGTTCCCTTGGTGGTCACGGACTGGGTGTATCTAACTGGGAGAAACTTTCCACTGAAAAAGAGTGGGTAAAGGAGTAAGGATATCGCACCCCTAGTTTGTAATGTAGACATAACCTACGAGACACAAAGTGAAGCCGTTTCCCTCAACCCATATAAATTTTCAGAGTGCAGCAGGCCAGATACTCCTCAATGCTTGGGGTTACAGTTCAGTGCAACTACTCCTGTATTTCCTCTTAGTGGTCCAGTAAGGGCACCCACTCTCAGACTGCCAGGTCCCCAGCTATTGTCCTTCTTTGGCAGAGAACCTGTGTCTCTGTCCCACTAGACTGAGGTGTTAACAGGCTGATCAGTTCCCTGCCTTCACTGTGTTGTTTCCACCAAAAGACAGTCTGCCTAAGCAGGCCTGCTTCATTTCTCTCCTCAGAGACAGTACACCATGTAATCATTAGTTATAAGTTACCACACAGCTCTTTCTAAGCAAATATATTTTATTTTTAAGGTAAAATCATTATAGAGGAAACATATTAAAACAATAAAAGAACCTGCACTTATGCTTTCCTCTTCCCCATCTCTACAAGGCTCTAGTTGCTGTCAGTCCTTCCAATCTTTCCCCCAGGATGGGACCCTCCCCTTGAACAGACAGTCCTGTCTGCTTGCTGAATCAAAACGAAGGGCCTGAGTCAGCTTAAATTCAGGCTATTTTATTCAAAAATCCTTTTTTGTCTGTTTGGTCCCTGGAGAATCCAATTTGTGTCTTTGAACTGTCCTCGTGTAACAGGTGATCAGCAGACAAAAAGTTCCCCCCTCAGTACAAAGATTCAAAGGCTCCTCCCAGTATGGCACATATATTGTCCCAAAAGATCAGTTGTGTCTGCCACATTGTTCAACATAGCCTTTTGAAGTTCACAATACTTTATCCTAAAGAAGTTCCATACGATTGCACATAAACATGTGCATTTTGTAATACAATGGGCTTCTGAATACTTAAGCTTAATTCAGTCAGATTTGTCCAGGATATCACAGGAAATTTCCATCTGTTACACTGGGTTCCCCTGCTTATCCTCACATAGTGCAGCATGGGGGATAATCAGCCATGCTGGGTTTCCCAGCTCATCCTTACAGAGTACAGCCTGGCAAATCAATGCAGAAAAAAGCAGTCCATAGACACGTTCTGATTCCTCTAGGGATGCATACACCCCCCTCGCCCCATACGCTATCCCCCCCCGAACAAAGAATTCTTCCTCCTTTGTAGAAGAAGGCCAGATTCCAAGTCAGCATTAGAGAATCAAATGGGAAAATAATAATAAAAACTCAGAGAGGGTAGACTCTTCAGGCAAGAATGGACTCAGTATTGTAAGCTATGCTGATGAGATCTGCAGGTGCCGTAGACAAGCCATAGTGTACTGCCCTCTTCATGCATCCTGGGAAGTCGTAATAGTGGGATAGTGATTTCCTGCCATACCTAATGGACTGGGAAAGTATCTGGCTGTCAAGGCTCCTGTGGGTCAGCAGGCCCTACTGTCCTGGTTATTGCTCCCAGTTGCAGGTTGCTATGCCTCATCTCCTACCCCCAGCTGATAGCTATGGAGTAATGAGAGGGACAGCAGCACAGATGTGGAAGAACCAGCAGGCAATAAGAGGACTCTTGTCCCACAGGGCCAGTTCTATGGGCAGGCAAGCAGGACAGTTGCCTAACTTCCCGAAGTTGCCATACCACTGTGCCACTTGGGTTGTTTTGTTTTTCTCTCTGCTGATCGGCTGGCTGTGGGTTGGTTGGTTGTTTTGCTTGGCCACTGAGGGTGTGTGTGTAGGCGTGGGGGAGGCACCAAAAAGATTGTCTGACCTCCCGAGGAAAATGGCTAGGGCTGCTCCTGTGGCCCACCATTTCTTTCTTTCTCCCTGCTTCCATGCTGTAAAGACAGATGGTTCCTCAGTGTGTTCCAGTCAAAAGATATACTAGTGTCACTAACAAAGATAAGTGGGGCTTTTGCCTTGGTAACTGGGAGAAACTTTTACCTGAAAAGAGTGGCCTTCTCTATATGCCGACCCTTCAGAGGCAGCCAATTCCAGATAGGCAATGTCTCAATCCTCTCCTTTGGCCATGGAAAACCATTGGGGGCATCAGGCCAGCAAAAAAACACCCAAATGTGAACTGTCATCTGAAGCCCTACATACACTGCGGGCTTTCACAAGCAATGCCAACAGAAATCACATGTCCTACGTGCTTAAGGAAGAAGAATAGTCAGAGTATGCAAACAGCCATCCTAGATCTTCTCTGGATGGGAGCAATAGAACCTGTCCCTTCTCTGTAGAAGAAACAAGACCTTTACTCCATATTGTTCCCCATCCCCAAGATGCGGACCTTAAAAATCCACACTGGCCTCCATCGACTTCATTGACTTGAAGGATGTCTCTCTCTATATCTCAATTCAGCAGTCTCATAAGTGCTTCCTGTGCTTTGTTCATTGAGCACAACATTGCCTGTGCAGGTCCTTGCTCTTTGGTTCAGCAACAACATTGCAAACGTTTATGAAACGTCTGGTAGTACTAATAGCTGCTCTCAAACAGGAAGGCTCCTTCTCTGAACATCATCCAGAATCAGAATTATAAATGGCACCACCCAGGTGATAAGATTGCTGCTTGAGCCATGGTTTTGCGACATAATTAACACCATCTCTTACTCACCATTTCCTGTCTCGCAATGTACATAGACACTGTGCTGTACAAAGCTTCTTACTGCAGGAAAGACAGAAAAAGCTGAAGAATCTTATCCAGCGACTCTGCCTCTCAAGGAAAGCAGGAGGATTGTTCTATTTAATCTTAATGCTTAATTTTCCTTACCAATATAGAATGGTTAGAGATTTTCTAGACTATGACAGTGTCACAACTGTTGGTTTCTTGGAGGGGGAGCCATACCTCCCTTTCCATTAACAGGTTTGGTTTGCCTCCAAGACTGCAGAGAGTGAAGATCCAACATCATGGATCTGTGGACCTCTTTACTCCAAGAAAGGAAATTGTCCTAGTGTGAGCATAGAGCACATGCATATATTTAGGCACAATGGGGTAAACTAGGGATAGAGTGGAAGACTTTTCTCTGAATGTGAATTAAAATCTACATTTTAATGGAAATGTATGTATTTAAAGTACTGGTTTTAAAAATAGATTTAGTTTCCCATAGTTTGTAATATTCTCTTGAGGAAATAAATGTTACATTTACACGTCTATCAGTTTTGTCCCTTTTCTTAATGATCGTTTTAAGAAAAACTTTCCCTTCTGTTTCTGCACAAGTCAACCTCGTGGTAAATTATTTACTTGGTATTTGTGAAAAGCATCATCGTCAATGCCCGCACGATTCTAGGACTAAAGTTTGATCATTGTACCCTCTGCTCACTGGATGGCTGTTTATGTTTCAGCAAAACAAAAAGTGGTGGGACATAATACATCAACGCTGGTTGCTTATGCTTTCGTGTTTCAGAGTCATATTGGTGAATTTATAAGAAAAATAAACAAACAAAACAAGCAAATAACGAAAAAGGATGGGCCCTGTCAGATTAAAACCATTTTAACAATAGCACCTCACTAATCAGATTTCCTCCCTGTGTATTGTATCTGTTGACTTTAGTGACCCCAAAATATGTTTTTACTGCCTTTTACTTCTGTTAAGCCTGCAGAGCCAAGAGTGAGCTGGTTCTTGTGCATTTGTCATAGAAAGAATTGTTTATTATGTTCTAATTATTTACACCTGTGCAAAGCCATTAAAAACAATTGATGTCATTGAGGGCCTGTTTTAGACTGCAGAACCTTTATTACTGGTGATGATTTATTTGGGGGAGGAGGGAGGAATTCCCTTAATTCTCAGATCCCAGGTTGAGTTTGCAAAGCTAGTGGAGGGAGGAAGGAGGAGGGTTTTTTACCTGTAAACTGAGTGTGTTTGATGCATAAAATTCAACAAAACAGTAAATCTTGAAATCCCTCCTCCTCCTTTTTTTATGCCATTTTTGTTAGGCATACTGTATAAATAAATGGTCCAGCTTTTTATGATAGAATAAAACAAACAAAAAGTATAACCTTAAATTAAATACATCTTCAAATCCTTTAAGTAAATTTAAAACATATTTGAAATTTAATTTCCCCTTAACTTACCTGCCAAGTGTCAAATTCAGGAGTTCTCTTTTCCTTTGCAGAAACTGAGATGACATTATAAAATGAACAGGAAGTTGGTTTTTTTATTTAAATTAAAGCTTTTGCTGATGGGTATTAAATGAAGTATTACTTGGGATCCAACTTCCTTGAATATATCTTTAATGTAATCTTAGTTTTCATATGATAAATTAAGAGTTATATAGCACTTTACAGGGTTTAACTAATAGTCCCTTAATGGCCAAAGGGAGGATGGTAGGCTGCTATACTGTTTTAATTTGGAGAAACAGAGAGAGCCAGGTTAACATGTGATTTGCTCACACAGTGAGCTGGTAGCTGAGCTGAGATTTGAACACAGGTCTGCCAACGATGCTTTATCCAGGGGATGATGCTGTTTGCATAAGGAACAGTCTTATTTATGCTATTTACATAAAGTTCTAAATTATTACATTTTTGGTCTTTTATATTTTCCCCCAAACGTTTCAATGGTACTAGGGCCGGCTCCAGGTACCAGCCCAGCAAGCAGGTGCTTGGGGCGGCCAAGGGGAAGGGGCTCTCGGGCTCTTTGGTGGCGGGTCCCTCGGTCCCTCTCAGAGGGAAGGACCTGCCGCCGAATTGCCGCCGAAGAAGAAAGCGGCGCGGTGGAGCTGCCGCCGATCGCGATCGCGGCTTTTTTTTTTTTTTCCCCGCCGCCTGGGGCGGCAAAAACCCTGGAGCCGGCCCTGAATGGCACTTAACCTAGGCCAGACAAAACTGAAATGATTTTAATCTGGAGGTTAGGCGCTCGAATAGAACTGTTTAGAAATTCAAGCAGACAGTATCACAAGAGTGCGAACTCAAAAGAGGAAGGAAGGAGAGCAATGAAAAGTGTTAATCATATTTTGTTCTATGATTCATAGGATGACTGGGATTTTTAAATGTAGCCTCACCTATGCTTGGCATTTTTTGTTTAGTGTCGCACGATAGCTGTGATTTGTTCAAAGACTCTCTAAGTAATTAAGCTGCCTTATGAAAATGTGTTACTGATGTGGCAAGTTTTGAAATATTACCGACTGTAAAATCACACCAATTTTTCTAGAAATATCACTTGTTTCATCATTAGCTCAATAATGATTTTTTCATAAGGTTGTGTTTTCCCAAGATGCCTGACCTGTCTCTCCCACTCTGTACAGAGTGTACGTATTGATTCACATGTAGAATCACAGTTAATATTGTAAGTTATTGGAATTTATTTGTCTTTCACTCAGCAAGAGCAGATAGAATAAAAAATAGAAAAATCTGATTGTAAAGTGACACTCTCCTATTCTGAACAAAAATTGACAGTTTTGTTATGGCTCAATGCTCACTTCCTTTATTCAGAAGGTGGTCCCCACCAGATAATAAGGATTTCAGAACAGACTTAATTACAGTCCTAAACTACTTCAGTGCTAAATTACACTTCATCCTTTACTTTCCACCACTTTAGCATTCATTCTGTATTTCCTTCCTTTCTGACTTTAAGGTAAGTATGTAAAAATGTTTAATTAGAATTTTTGAATTCATGTCCCCCATTTTCAATCTAAATTGTTTCCTGATATCAATACCCATAACAAACGTGGACGGGGATTTGAAGAATGGCAAGAGGGAAACAAAGGAAACCTTTTAAAGTGTACTAGAATCCAGGCAATATTGAAAATGTACTCTATCAAAATACATTGGTAACTGGACCATTGAGCACACTTATCCTTACCTAAGTACAGAAAGTAACTTTATTTTAAAACACCACAAAACCCATGATTAGCAAAAGTCATGTTGTGCCCTTCATCTGTACACACAGGGTGCAATCCTGGCCCCACTGAAAAGTTACTGAGAATTTGGAGCCAGGATTTCACCCACAATCTCTGTTGACATTAATGGGAATTTACTGCCTGCATATCCATGGCCACATCAGGCCTTATTACTATGCCCTCTGCCCCAACTTAGTAAAGCTCTTAGACATATCCTTAAGTTAATACTAGAGCGGAGTAAACATTTTTGGACTAATAGTGTCTTTCCTGAAAAATTCAGGTTTGGTCAACGTGAAATTATTGAGAATTTGACATGAATTTGCCAAATAGTTTTGGCAACCAAAGGTGGCGGGGGAGGGAAGGAAGGGAGGGAGTTGGAGGAAGGGGAAGGCTTCCTCCATTTTAAAACAGTTAGCTGAGTGGTTTGGGCATTCTCCTGGGATGTGGGAGATCTGTGTTCAGGTCCCCTCTCTGCCTGATGTGGAAAGGGGATTTTAACTTTGATCTTCCCCATTTAAGTAGAGCCCTCTATCCACCAAACTATGGAGTACTGTAACTATGGAGTATCAATCTGTCCTGTTGAAGCTGCTCCACTTTGCATAAATCGGAGCAAGGTTTGAACTTGACTCTCCCACAGCCTAGGTGGATGCTCTAATCACCAGGCTATAGAGTCATTCTTACTCTAATTCCCAGGCCCAATAGCTAGTGGCAGTGAGTTGTCATTCATAGTTTAAATCCATGCTCCAATGACTTTAGTTATTTATGCACAGTGCAATAGCTTCAATAGGACAGATTGAGATGGACCTACAGCAATATATCCTGTAGCACAATGGCTAGGGTACTGTCCTGTAACATGGGAGACCCAAGGTCAAAATCCTTTTCCACATCAGGCAGAGTGCGGAGTGGAACCCAGGTCTTCCACATCCCAGGTAAGTACCCTAATCACCGTTCTATCAGTTATAAGTGACTGCTGCCTTCTCCTCCACCACTGGAGAAAATATTTTTTCGGTTGATTTGTTGGACCCTAAATGTTTTTTTTTTCCAATTTGCTGGGTTGTTTTTGTTTTTTGGGGGTTTTTTTTTGCAATTTTTATATTCAGTTTGACTTGAACTGATTTCCCCTCCCCCTCATTTTTTGGGAATTTCCAGTGTACTAAAACATCAGTTATTCACCCATCTCTATTCAGGACAACACTAAACATTCAGAATCTTTCAGTGTTTAGTAGTGTGTAAAGGGTTTGATTTAAATTGCAGCATAGCAACTATAATCGGATAAATGTTTAAATACAACTTATTTCTTTAGGAAAATGGATACCAGTAAAGAGTTAAATGCAAAGAATGCAGTGTGTGTGCGTGTGCGTGTGAGATTCTAAATCCAGAGGTGTTATATTTCCTTTGTTGGCACTAGTTTCTGCTGAATGTACAGGATATATATGGTGAAGACTAAACCCTTCTGTTAACAGTCTGAAGTGTTTTAACAGAACTGTGTGGCATGCAACATCATAAAACTTAGTCAAAAGATTGTATTAACAACCATTTTATAACATCAAAGCATATTAATTTTAAGTATATTGCTTACTTCTTTGTTTCCAAAATGTATCAATCAACTTCAATTACAGAAAAGTCTAACCTGATAAATTCATTTCACAAATGGTAATGTGCAGAACTAGGTTAGACCCTTGGACTTCTAATTTGGGGCATTTATTTGCAGTAAAGATGGGATATGTTAGTGTATATTTGTAGTATGATGTAAGCTTTTCCAGGCAGTATTTGGCATTCACTAGTGCCGCTCCCAGGGTTCACCTTATGGAGTTAGGTCTGCATGCTATGTTGAAAGGGAGGGGTTCCTAGCCTGGTGAAGTCGGAGAATCTTAAGGATCCACAGGGCAACACAAAGCATAAGCACATGGATCTCCTAGAATGACTTTACCCTTCACTGTGGTCTCTGGTGGGCTCCTCCCTGCCCCATTCCCCAGCCCCTCAATAGCAAGACACTTCAGCAGCTGAGTTTGGCACTCTGTTCTGCCCTGCCTTTTTCTGTGAGGGTGGTCATAGCTGCAGAAAGGAGGCTAGAGCTTTAATCTCATCTCAGATTTTCAGTCAGAAATCTGCAGGGTCTCAAGGTACTCATGCTATATAGGTTCCTTCTTCCCTGCATATGTAAAGTTTCCTCAGAAGCACTTTATGGGCTCGCCAGAACAGGACATACTGCAGAGCTGCTGCTTCCCAAAGTCCTATCTAATTTTTTTTGCTCCTTTTGCCTATGTAAGGGGAGGTGAGCATCTGGTCCCCCATTTGTTCATTTCCAGTTAACAATTCCAAGCTGCTCCCTAGTGTGCAGGTGACAAGAAAAGGGATGGAATGGTCAGCCTCAGCCAAGAGGCTTGGCAAATGCTTTGTCTTTGAGCGTATGAAATGTTTGAAGCTTGCCAGTGTTCACAACAAAATGGGAGGAATGGTCAGAAAATGTTAAATAGAAAAAAGTATTCACTACAATGGAAGAATGAAATTGCTGGAAAACTGAGTACAGTTTTGACCATAATTGAAAGGATTGTGATTTATGCTACCCATTTCTTGAAGAATAATATTGTCTGTATAGTCGACAGCTGTTGTCATGTATAGGAGTTACTCATATTATTTAAAATTGACTGTCCATTTTGTTGGTGTATGTAGGCTAGAGTTCTTTTGTGGAAGAGTATTTGCTAGCTATGCCAGATAGAAAGAAATGCCAGTAGAAGTAGATATCTATAAGTAAAACTGGAAACTTATTGATGTAAATTTTTTGAGTTTCAACCTCTACTTCTATCAGGGCTGTGACACAAAATAGATATATTTTTTTACAGTGTAGCAATTCAGTTTTCGTTAGTTGATTGATAAGTTTGCGATGTTTTTGTTATGAAAGGTATGTTTATAATAAAAAAGCGGTAACATGGAACTGGTAGTTAGGAGACCTGAATTCTATTCTTGGTTCTGCCACTGATTTACTGCAAGACCATGAGCAAGTCACTAACTTCTCCATACTTCAATTCTGCCGTGTGGAATCAGGATAATAGTACTTACCCATAATTGCAAAGTGCTTAGAGAGCCTCAGATAAGAGGTGCTTTGGAAGCTCAGTGTGGTGCAGGGGTGTAGTCACATGTGGGCGTGGGTGGGCCACGGCCCACCCACTTTAGCATCCAGGCCCACCCTCTAGCCCCGGCTCTGCTTTGTCCCCAGCTTGCCCCACTCTGCCTGCCTGCCTGGCGCTCCAGCCTGGGAGCGCAGCCGGGGGCTTACCCAGCTCCCTCTGCCTGCCCGGTGCTTCTGCCAGGGAGCAGGGGTGGGGCAGGGGGGCTTGCTCTGCTCCACCCGCCTGGCGTTCCTGATGGGGATCGGCGGCTTGCGGTGGGGCACCTATTTTTCTGGGGCCCCCCAATTGCCTGGGGCCTCTGGCCATACCCCTTTGGCCCAGTAGCTAATCTGCCACTGGGAGTAGGGCGAGCTTCAGGCGACCCCGTGGAGGCAGAGGAATCCTCAAAAAAGGTAGGGCTGCTGCTTGGGGAGCCAGGCCCAGCGTGGGACTGGGCCCGGGGCCATTGCTGCTAGAGCGCGGCTTCTCCTCCCGGAGGTGGGTGTGCACCTGGGGCCCTGGACAGCCCTGGACAGAGCATCCATCGCCCCCCCGCAAGGCTGGCTGGAGGTGGTCGGAGGGAGGCGGGCCCCAATCCCTCCCCGGTCATTTCCTGCTCACTTAAATGCCCCATCCTAGCGATGCCAGTGGTGTGGTGATGGTGGTGGTATTATTTTATTTCATTTTCATGTGAATGTGTCTCAATGACTAATGTCATTAGCCTGAACCTAGGAAGGATTAATTTGGTTAGGACCTCTTCCTAGTCAGATATTAGTGTCTCTATTCCATCCTCCTCCTCCTTGGCCTTTCCACTGCTTTGGATATTATTGATCGAGCCTTTCTTCTCAACATCTTATTCAAAATGCTCATCACTTTCCCCATTCTCACCATCACTCGCTCACATAACCTGGTGTTTGTCTTTGGCTCCTCTCTCCCTATTGCAATACCAAGCCATGTGCAATCCCCATTACATCTTCCCTCATAACATCTCTAATAGCCACCCTTTTCTTTTTTTTCCCTAAAGCTAAAAATATTCGGCTCTACGTCATCTCCTTTCTTGATCACTGTGAACTCCTCCTTATTGGCTCTGCACCATAGATTTCCCTCTGATGGCCAACTAAACCAACTTTAAAGCTGTTTTGCACTGGTGGAACAGCTTTAATTTAACACAGGGGAGGATCAGTGCCTCGTCTAGAATCCTAGACTAGCTGTATGCTTCTGCTAAAATGATTGACAGACATTACAATTGACTTATGAGTGAATACCCCCCTGCAATGAGGGGGGTCAGTTCACATATGTCTTTGTGTGTGAGATGTAGACATGCAATTCCCATTGACTCATAGGAACTGTACAGATGTACCTGAGAACAAAATTGGATCTGCTGTCTAGACACTATAACAGCTCTACTTTGGTTCACATTCCAAAGGATATCTTCACAATTATAAAGACTAGAAACTTTTTTTTTAATGAAAGCTTAAATTCTGCAGACATGTATGAGACTACCAAAGACGACGTCCAGGTTGGGCATATCACTGATTACTGGCTCAATCTCCATCACAATTACTTTTCTGCAAGGACTGATGAATTACTCTTTTATATTTACAGGGCTAATTATAACCACATCAAGAAAGCTAGATCGAGAACAGCAAAGTGAACACATACTGGAGGTAAATGATTCTTTTAGATCTCTGAAATATAACTGCATAGAACATAGAACCCATTAATTTACAAGGAATAATATTTACCATATGAGATACTCTACATAATGAATTCAGGAAACAGAATTAGAGAAAGAAATTAATCCTTATTTTTAACAAATAACAATTCACGGAACTAAGCACCTGATAGTAACATAGTGTGTCAATATTGTTGTTATTTTTAGAACATATGTAAGACAGAACTAACATGCACGCTAATTTTTTACCCTGAAACTGAGGTGGTGTGGTTCTTCCAAATATGGCCTAAGATCAGAGGCATTGCCATGGAAATACTTTTGTTTTCTTTTTTTTTTTTTTTTGCTGTCTATAAATGTGAGAATAGTTGTTTCAAAGCTGCCTTTTGCTGAATGTGACTATATATCTCCAAAAGACGGATGCAGACTTTTAATGTTAGAATATATGGATGACATGTTAGAAGGATGACATGGCATTTTTCCACCTATTGTAACACAATTATCTGTCACATTCAAAACTTAAGGATAATTCTGCTTGGGAACCTGCATTTTGACTTGAACACATGTCTGGTAAATTAATAGGTAAAATATTAAACATGTGTCTTGTGGATTCAGAGTCCAATAATCTTGGTATGAAACCCTTGCCCGTTTCCTTTGCTTACTTATATCTGCTTTTAATGGATGAGCTGGAGTTTAGTGCTCAGCTAATACCATCTATTTGTTCTGGAAAACATTATTTAGAACAGAAACTCAAAAGATTGTGCTATATATAACCCAAATATACAACTAGATCAATATTTTGTGCTGTTACTGTGTGTGTTGCAGTTTCAATGACATGAAACTGCCAAATTTACATTTGTATGCATTCTGTAAAAGTGTAGACCCTGTCCTTTATTCAACTTCATTAAATGTGATTTGCCAAGTAGTGCATCTGTTCCCATTTTAAGAGTTGGTCTACAGTTTCTGGGCAGATGAAATACATTTGATCCAGAAATACATAAAAGCATGCTTGTTTTTTTACTTTTTCTAGTACAATCCTTTGTTAATAATCAATAACTGTGCTGTTACTTGAACTTCTCAACACAGTTTATAAGCATTATAAACACCAATTAAATCTCATGCAACCCCTGGATAAGAATTACTGTACCACTCAACCAGAGGTTGGCTTTTTGTTTTAATTAGTGGGATGGGTTAATTAGCATCAGGTAGAAGTACAGAGCTGACCCTTTGCTGAAAACTAAAAATAGAAAAATCTGGCTGTGGTGACAAGTGTGTTTGCGTGTAAGGTGGATGAGTCAAAGCTCCAGTTACCTGCTCAGGAAGGGGAGTTGGCTTCCTACTCCCCCCTCAGTGTATCCCCCAATATGGGCAGTCTGCGCAGGGGAGTAAGAAGGCACTTTCCACCCCTAAACCCTCTGCATAAACACATAGGTTGACCTACAATCTTGTCCAAACTAGGTTTGAGAGCTCATTCACATATAACATCATAGTATCTGTTCCATCGGCCTTCATATTATAGGTCACTGTTTTCTTCATCTGCCCAATAAAATCCTGGGTTCTGTTAGATAGACATCTTTGTGGTACAATCCTGTGTGTTAATTCATGAATCTTGCAGAATATGATGTGTTAGATGAGCACTTCTTTTGACTGTCTTATCTCATCACCTTTATTGATATCCCAGAGTTTCATCAGCCTGGAACTTATGTCTGATCAGGTTTTGTTCTTGATCTTGATCAGGTTTTGTTTTGTGGGTCATATTTAATATCCCATCCAGTATATTTCAATTTCTTCTGGTTCTTTTGTACTTGTAAATGGAAAAGATGGTTGAAATTTTCTTTTCTTGTTTAAATTCTTGGATTACTTAGTGCTCCCACACCACTTGCTTTCTCAGTGCTGTCATGGCACAGTGCTGATTCCAACATCCACAGTGAAGGCACTGATATTCACAGTGATATTCACAGTATATCTAATACTTCAGTGGATATTTACTTGTTCCTGAGCTCTAAGGCGATAAAAAGGGACTGCAGTGTCAGCTAGAGAAACTAACAGTAGGGCTGCATCATCAATCTTGGGTTTAATCAAAACTTAGAAAGACACTAAGCCTCTAGAAGGATTCTATGAAAAAAATGCAAGAAATAAACTAAACCAGATATCCGGGAATAAGTTCACTAGTATATCATCTGTGATCCCCTGCATGCTACCTACAGCACAAGAGACCTCACTGAATTGGGCTTCACAATGTGCTGGTTGTGCACACCACCTTCTTGACCCATGTCTACATCCGTGAAGCTCAGGGTTGAATTTAGCCCTTCAGTTCCAATTGAAGGGCCAATTTTTGCCATCAATTTGGTTTTCTTATCACCTTTGGAGACAACGGGATTACACAGCTCTAACAATAGGGCAGAATTTAGGCTGCAGAATATTTTACTAGTAACAATGAACAGGAAGATTCACAGCTTGACTTACAGAGCTCAGACTGAATTTGCAAGCGTGATGTATTAGTTGGAAAAATCATCTTTGTACATGTAAATCTGCAAAGCCATTGCATTATCCGCCTTTAAATCACTTCCTAAAACCCACTTATACTGTGATCCCTACAAAACAGTTGGGATTGGTTAGGCAGCTGCTGTTTGTGCCCACTGCTTATTACACTGGTTATAATCATGTCAATGTCAGGGTTCCCTACTGTCACCATTATTTGTTGTATGCATCTTTTGTTTCTTGTCCTATGCATCCATAGATTTCAAGGCCAGAAGGGACCACTGTGGTCATCTAGTCTGACCTCCTCTATAACACAGTCCATAGAACTTCCCCTTTCTTCCACTTGTTACATATTATAATTTTTTAAAATTTTCATAGCTGCCTTCACTTGCCTTCTAAACCAGGTGGTATTTTAACCTGCATGGCCTTCTTCCTCAATTGTGAGGTTGTAGCTAGTTGAGCATCTAGTAAAGTTTCTTTAAACAATTCCCAGTTATCATTCACACTTTTCTGATTAAATTCTTCCTCCCCAGCTGAGTTGAATTCATAATTGTTTTCAACTTTGTGAAATTGCACGTTGTAAAGCACCAAGCATATGTATTACTGGTTTGGATTTTGTTTGGTTTGCATATTAAAAATATGATCAAGTCATGATCACTTGTACCTATTCTACCATTAATTTTTAGTTGTGTGATCAGTTCCTCTTTGTCAAGACAAGGTCTAACAGAATTTCCCATGTTGGGTGCAATACTTATTGAGTTAGGAAATGATCATCTATTATACAGGCGAGTCTCATCTTACACGGGGGTTCCGTTCCGCGGTTAGCGCGTAAAGCGAAAACCGCGTATAGTCAAAATTACATTGAATTGAATGGCGGGCAAAATCGCACACACTACAGGTACAGTATTAAAATTGTGTGAAATGGTGATCGGTAGCAGACGCCAGCCAATTCCCATCTTGTGTTTTATCTATTAGGACATTGATTCATGAGTTTTCGAGATCATTCTGAGTTGACAGTGGCTAGGAAACAAGTAATGCCATTTTTGATATAGAGTGCAACTCCCCTCCCCTTTTGCCCACTCAGTCCTTCCTAAATAGGTCATAACCATTGATTTTAACATTCCATTCATGCAAATCATCCCACCAGGTTTCAGTAATACCAACTGGATCAAAATTTATGCTAATAAATGAGCAATTATTAGACCTCGTGTTTATTACCCAGGCTGCTAGCATTGGTGTATTGACAGCTAAAGAATTTCTTCTCATCATGTCCTTTGGTTCGTTTGATTAATTTTGTTCTCAACAGTTCAATTTTGTGCTGCCTCCTCATATCTTCTGTCTTTTCATTCACTACTTTTCTTTTTAGTTTAACACCCTCCTGATTACTCTAGCCAGCCTGTCCCCAAGGATATTGGCCCCCTTCTAATGAAATGGAGGCCACTGAAACTATACAGCACCCTCTCCCACAGAAAGTAGACCAGTCTTTCACAAAATCTGAAGCCTCCAGCCCATGCCACTTACCAAGCCAGCGGCTCACTTCCAGAATCTTCTGCCTTCTGTCTTCCTTTGCTCGTGGGTAAGGCAGGATCTCTGAGAAGATTGCATGTACACTCTTCTTCTTTGCACGCTTCTGAGTTCCTTAAAGTCATCTATGATCTGTGATATGACCCGCAACACACATTGTAAGCTCTTTGGAACAGGGATCATCTTTCCATTATCTGTGTAAATAGTGTTTAGCACAATGTGGCCCTGATCCTCGATTGGCCACTGGTCGCTACCACAATACAAATAAAAGATAATAACAAATAACTTGTAAACTGAGCAAATTTGATCTGAAGTAATTTCAAGGCAATAGGACACGATTTTTAGATTAGGACTTCACCTAGCATTATATAAATATTACTTACTGTACTGTACTCTATGCAAACAATAATAATAAAAGTACTGATTCCTCTTTGGTTTTGGTTATTGGTTATCTCCTGGTATTGGTATACGTTCTCCTTTAGTTCTCCTTTTCCCTTTCTAGGCCATTATGACCTAATCAATAAAGCTTAAAATTAGAGTCTGCAAAGTATCAAAGGGAAAATTATTAACCATTACAGTATAATGAAAGCCAAAATCTGAATTAGACATTTCCCCATTTGTTAATTTTATGCTGATAACCTTGAAAATAGGTTGGGAAGAAACCCAGAAAATCAGAGAATGGTGGCAATAATAAGATGCTGTGCATCTGGCTAATTAATTGAGCGTTGAAAAGTCCAGATGGGTTGGTGGGTTTATTCCTTGTGTGCTATTAAAATTGATCCTTGATTTCACTCTTGTTTGCATAGTAATAAATAATGTGCTCCATTCTGTTTGTTTCTAACATTTCCCTATTTTATATGTGTGCATTAAATGATGTTTTTCTTTTAAATATAGCTAATTTAATTTAGGCTGTCTTCATGTTATCCTTTACTATTTGATTTCTGTTTTACCTTTATCACTAAAAGTGATACTTTAGTATCAAAATTCACATTTAAACAATTGTTTTACTTAGTTATTAGTAACACCTAAGAAACCTACAACAGATCATATTTGACTTTCTTCAGTTTTGCAACTTATTTTGTTGGGTAAGGATAATGGTAATTTTTTTGCAAACAGATCTATTATTCTGTACAACCTGGCATTGCCTGTTCTCTTGTTTCCAGCGTGATTTCATCATACTTCAGCTTTACTCTAGAAGACTGTGTGCAGTTTTCTCCATTCACCTTCTTAAGGGAAATAGTATTTAATAGTGCAGGAAAGCTGCCATATATTTGGATATGAGGATGAGTAAATGTAATTTATATTGTTTAATGCATTTGTCACTGATAAAATGAAGAAGTATAAGTGCTTAGATTTATTATTTATGCTTACAAATTGTATTATACTACATTTCCAATCCCATGCTTACCCAGAAGTCAAACAACCCTTCCCTCTTCATGTTTAGAGAGTCAGGGTGAAATCATATCCCCAGTGAAGTCAATGGCCCAGCTCCCTTTCATATTGAGATTCCAATCTGATGTTCCCCTCTCCCACAATCTTGTTTTATGTTCATGATATCCTTGCCTCCTGCATCATTTTCATATTCAGACTCCTGAGGTCATCCAACTAATTTGTGAAAGGATCTGGAAGAAAACCTTCTGTTCTCCCCTTTACTGAACCCCACACCAGTATTCTCCATAACCCCACAGCAAGCAGCTCAGCAGCAATCTTCCCTAGAGCAAGTTCTCAACAGTATTGCAGAAACCCTTTACCAGAAGAAGTTTCTCTCACTGACAGACTTCTTCTCCCCCATAAAATCCCATATAGAATTAAACTGATGTAGGGAAGAAATTTCCCCCAGAACTTACTGGCAGAGACCTTGGGTTTTTGTTTGATTTTTTTTCCATCGAGCAAGTATCCATTCAAATAAGGTGATCATATTCCCCACTATCAGTTTCCTAGGATTACATACTGGTGACCTTCAGGCATTCCTGTGTGTTTCTATGTTATAACAAAGAAAGATCAAGTAAAGCAAAGACATAGAACACAAAGGCAAGGAAAGAGAATCTAGAAGGAAAAAAAAAGAGGCAAAGGAAAGAAAACTAGTAGAGGACACAACAGATAACATGGAAGAAGAGACTGCTTCTCTAGGTCAAAAAACACTGTATATTATTGTATATGTTTTGTAAGAGAAATAAAAGGCAAAAAACAAAAAGGAAAACCTGAGAAACTGAAAAGAGAAACTAAGGGATGAAAAGAGAATGAGACAAAAATGAATGAATGGAGCAAGGTTTAGATCTGTTCTAATGAATATTATTCTATACATCTTCATTCTGTTTGTCTGGAAAACATCCACAATATCAACTGGAAGATCTGGGGCAGATGAGCAATTGCAGAATACTTATGAGACTTAAATTACTGCTGTTGATTTTGTACAGGTATTGTTTTCTAAGGCCTGGTCTACACTACGAGTTTAGGTCGACTTTAGCCGCGTTAAATCGACTTAAGCCTGGACACGTTTACACTACGAAGCCCTTTCTGTCGACTTAAAGGGCCCTTTAAACCAGTTTCCTAACACCACCTCGACAAGGGGATTAGCGATAAAATCGGCCTTAGGGGGTCGGAATTGGGTTAGTGTGGACGGAATTCGACATTACTGGCCTCCGGGAGCTATCCCACAGTGCTTCATTGTGAC
>NW_020664417.1:46118356-46149762 GCF_002925995.2 Terrapene triunguis | reverse complement strand
GCACCCAGATCGCCAATGAAGGCTACCAGTCATGCTGCACCGTCTACCGCCAAAAGGCAGTAAGCTGCTGCTGCTGTTTAGCAATGCAGTCTCACGTTTGCCGGCACCCGGAAGACATATGGTGACGGTGAGCTGAGCTGAGCGGGCTCAATGCTTGGCGTGGTATGTTGTCTGCACAGGTAACCCAGGTAAAAAGGCGTGAATCTATTGTCTGCCGTTGCTGTGACGGCGGGGGAGGGGCCTGACGCAATGTACCCAGAACCCCTCGCGGCACTGCTTTGCATCATCCGGGCATTGCGATCTCAACCCATAATTCCAATGGGCGCCGGAGACTCCGGGAACTGTGGGATAGGTACCATAGTGCAATGCGCCGGAAGTCGATGCTAGCCTCAGTACTGTGGACGCGGTCCGCCGACTTCATGCACTTAGAGCATTTTAGGTGGGGACACACACAATCGGCTGCATACAACCGGTTTCTATAAAACCGGCTTCTATAAATCCGACCTAATTTTGTAGTGTAGACATACCCTTAGAATGCTTATCATGCTAGCAGCTAAATTCTCCCCCATTACCACCCAATTTGTAAACTTATTTGTTGTGTAGAAGGCTGTACATACAGCATACAAACATTGAGCCTGACTTTCTAGCTGTTACATTAATGGAACTGTTCACATGAGTGAGAGCTACAGGGTCATTAAACTCAAATCTGTTACCTCTTTACAATAGATATTAAAGTAATTTAAAATACATATTTAACACCTTCTTGTTGGAATTGCTCTTATATATGTGTTAAATTCATCTATACATTTGGTTCTTTCCCACCTCATAGCTATTGATTTCCTCTTTGCTTTCTAAATAAGTTCAAATTAACATAGCATTTTTGTTATTTATTTATGCATCACTATCCTCAATAAAGTCAGGTCGGCCCTGGAATTAATGTTGAGAAAGATCACTTATTTTTGTGGCCTTTATAAAAATTGTGACTGTTGCTGGGAGTGTAGGGGTAGAGTTTCATTTCCCATTTCCTTTAAGTTCGGGAAATATGTGTTCTGTGCTTAGTATTTTTTTTTTTAATATTATCTTTTTAATGTTCATTCAACTGCATAGTGCTTTTATGTCTTAAAGTGTTGCTATCTTTTAATGTATAATCCTGTCAAATTTTTAAAGTTATGCACTTGCTTCTTATAACAATAATTGCAAAATAAAGCCTTTAAGAAAATACTATGCTAAAAATATATATAAAAATGTTACTACAATAAAGCCATTAACTGAAAAAGCATATTAAACTTGCTCGCTGTTGCTGACATTCATGAAGTTAGTATTTTAGCTAGAATGCTGGAAAATAATGCAGTTGCTTTAATGTGTGCCTATTAACTCCTACATGGCACGCTTCAAGAGTCAAAATGTTAAGACAAAAAGCTGAATAAATCGAGTCCTTTTTAAAAATATTCATTGAATATCATTAGCCAGCGTTCTTTGAGTAAATATAGTTGAGGAATTATTCTATGGTTAGAATAGAAATCTGTGTGTTTGAAAGGTATTGGATAAAAAAATGCATTAGCATAATCTTGAAAAGACCATGCTTGAGTTGAAGACTAACCTTATTATCTTTACTTATAAATATAGGTAACCATTACGGACAATGGTATTCCTGCAAAGTCAACTATTGCCCGGGTGGTTGTGAAAGTCTTAGATGAGAATGACAATAAACCTCAGTTTTTACAAAAGTTCTACAAAATCAGGCTTCCAGAACGTGAGAAACCAGAACGTGAGAGAACTGCCAAGAGAGAACCTATTTATCGGGTTATAGCTGCAGATAAAGATGAAGGCCCCAATGCAGAGATATCTTACAGCATTGAAGATGGTGATGAACATGGCAAATTTTTTATTGAACCGAAAACTGGAGTGGTATCATCAAAGAAGTTTTCTGGAGCAGGAGAATATGATATTCTTTCAGTGAGTCAAGATCTCATATGCCATTAATATGTTAAAGTGCTCTTTTATCTGTGCTTTCATCACTTGTTATTCAGTAGCTGGTGCATGAGTGTTTCCAGTGTTTGCAATTTAACAAACGTCAGACAATACTTGATACTGGACCAGAAGTATTTTTTTTTTTTTTTAAACTGTGAATTTAACTGTGTCACTTGCATTGAGATCATGAATCCAAGCAGCGCTGTTCTTTTCAAGGGCTAGGATGATGGTGACATATTACAGAAATGAAAACAACAACAATTGAGCTTTAACTTTCTTCAAGGAAGCTAGTGAAATGAGTGTGAAATTTATGATTACCAAAGGTACAAACCTGTGAGGAGCTGAGTGCCCTCAACTCCAACTGGCTTCCTAGGTGTTTGAGGGCACCTTTCAAGAGGCACTCAAACCTTTTCAGATCTGTTTGCTAGTGATGAGCCTATTGGGCTTTTTTGTTATATTTTCATTTATGTGATATAAAGATTACATGATTGCTTTAGCACAAAGTTGTCTTTTTTTGTATTTCATAGATTAAGGCTGTGGATAACGGTCGCCCACAAAGGTCCTCAACTACTCGGCTTCATATAGAATGGATTTCAAAACCTACACCACCCACAGACCCTATTTCTTTTGAGGAAACATTTTTTTCCTTTACGGTCATGGAAAGTGATCCAGTAGCTCACATGATTGGTGTAATAGCTGTTGAACCTCTTGGCACACCGCTCTGGTTTGACATTACTGGTAAGGAGGCCTTAAAGTTATTCATTATTAATATATATTGGTGAATGTTGTGCTAGCTGAGATTTTGCATTATTCCTTGCAGCCTTTTTGTCTTACCCTAGCTCACAACCTTATAAGGAGTTGAAATTCTCTATCTGTAAACACAAAATATAACATTGCAACATTCTGTTACGACAGCTTTGAAAATGACTTGCAAATATTTTGTATATAAACTAAGTGGGATTGAGTTACTCCTAAAGTTTGTGGCGGGGGAGGGGAAGCAATAAAAAGGGCTCTTCTCTAGTGAGGGTTGCTGCACCCAAGGATAGATTCACCTATGGGAGAGAGCAGGCAGTGTTCACGTTGCTTTATTATACCCACCCCTGGGTTCATCCAGGAGAGGGAAGCTTTAAAGTGCTGCCAATTCTTGGAGCCAAACTAATGGCTTCTAATAGGCATTTTGCCCCACTGCAGCTCCCTTTCATACCCCATTTTGGGTTGAATTTCTGCCACTGGGGGCAGACACTGTGCTGGCAGAGTGAATTGGGCCCATAGGAGATGGAGCTAAGGGTTCGGGGGGTGCTGCCACAGCCCCTGGCTTTCCATTATATACAGGGTTTACAGTTTGATTCAGTGGATCTCTGCACCCCCACTACAAAAATTGTTCCAGCACCATGGGTGGCAGGTGTCAAAGGCTGGGAGAGACTGAGCCTCCCCAAACAGCCCTGCATGGCCCCACCGACACTCCGCCTCCTGGCGCTCTGCTGCAGCTCTTCCCCAGGACCCAGCAACTGCAGGGTTATTTGCTGGATACCCCAAAAAGAAAGAGTGTGGGGAGAATTCAACACGAAACTGATATTACAAATAACTTATTTTGCCACTTACGTCTTTCAAAATCAGAGATTGCCAGGACCTGCTTCTGGAAATATCCCACGATGCAGTATGGCTTGTCATGTCACAACCTGCCTGATCCGTACATATTCTTGGACGGATTTTCAAAGGCATCTGCGGGGATGAGGCACGAAACTCGTTGTAAAGTCAGTGGGAGCCTATGCAAACCAGTAAAGTTGGGTTTCTAACTCCCTTACTTGCCTTTGAAAATCTTAGCCATGTGCATGGAGCTGGACTGTGTTTGAATTGTGAGGGAAGGATTTCAAGAATAGTCATATTTAGTTTTAATTTAGGCTGGCTTCATGTTCCAGTGAGATTTGTGGTGGTTGTGATGTAGTTGTTACTATTAAACATTTACTGAACCATACACTTGTGTGGCACTTTATAAAGAATTTTAAAAGACAGGTCACTGTCCAAAGATTACAATCAGATTTCAACAAATGCATGAAAATAAAAAAAGGGGAGGGGTATAAAAGTCTTCTGCCCTACACACCTATGTAGGGGAGAGAGGGAGCATAGATGCGCCCTTGCATCCCTCTAAGGGCTGTTTGCATTGTTGGTAACTGCATAGGGGAGAGAACAAGCAAGGGACTATTATTCCTATCTCCATGCACACATGGGTGGACAGTGGAGGGGAATAGGTAAGTTAAGAGGTGGGCAGGGGTAGGATATAAGCAGAGATTTGAGGCTGCTCCCATCAGTGTGCCAGCTGGGTCAGCCGAGCCAGGGTGGATGGGAAAAGAAATCTCCTGCTGACCACAGACAGACAGAAGGGAACCATGAAAGGAAAGAGTCATCGAGGCTTAAGTGGGAGATGGTTTCAGGGGTGCTTAACAGAAAGCAAGAAAAATAAGTCCATAGAAGAGACCTTAGACTAGGAAAGAAGGAGGTTATGGGTGACTTTTATAAGGCAGTTTCAGTGGAGTAAAGCAATAGTATTTGCTGGGATGTCTCATGAAACAGGATCTTGTGACCGCTGGTTTTGGAACATGCTATACTTGGGGCCCTACCATATTCACGGACCATGAAATCTAGTCTTTTGTGTGCTTTTGCCCTATACTATACAGATTTCATGGGGGAGACCAGTGTTTATCAAATTTGGAGTCCTGCCCAAAAGGGAGTTGCAGGGATGTCACACGGTTATTTGGGGGGGGGGGGGGGGGGGGCACGGGGTTACCACCCTTATTTCTGCGTTGACTTCAGAGCTGGGTGTCCAGAGAGCGGCAACTGTTGGCCGGGCGCCCAGCTCTGAAGGCAGCGCCTAACCAGCAGCAGAGCAGAAGTAAGGGTGGAAATACCATACAATGCCACCCTTACATCTGCGCTGCTGCCTTCAGAGCTGGGCGGCCAGAAAGTGGCGGCTGCTGACTGAGGGCCCAGCTCTGCAGGCAGCAGTGTAGAAGTAAGGGTAGCAATGCCATGCCATGCCATCCTTACCTCTGCGCTGCTGCTGGTGGTGGCTCTGCCTTCAGAGCTGGGCTCCTGGCCAGCAGCTGCTGCTTTGCAGCTGCTCAGCTCTGAAGGCAGCGCTGCCGCCAGCAGCAGCGCAGAAGTAAGGGTAGCAGTACCGCAACCCCCCCACCATAACCTTGGAACTCCTTTTTGGGTCAGGACCCCTACAGTTACAATACCATGAAATTTTAGATTTAAATAGTTGAAATCATGAAATTTACGATTTTAAAAATCCTATTACCATGAAATTGCCCAAAATGGACCCAGAATTTGGTAGGGCCCAAACTATGCTATTGGACACTTTTATCATTTGTTTCCTTTGTTTCAACTACTATGTACTGTGTATAGTGTGTAAATATTCTAATATTTTTCTTTTGATTTTTCTTCTCAGCATGCTGCATAGCTTAAACATTTAATGTTCATATTTATATGCTTAACCTTTTTGTGAACATACTGAAGACAAGTGACCTTGTCCTGCTATTGTTCCTTAAGTCCAGCTCCTACTGGGGTTTTGTGTGTGGATTGATGGTAGAACTGGGTCCAGGAGCTGTAACTTGTTGCTTGCATTGTAAGATTTATTTTTTAATAACAAAGTATTTTGAATAGGTTGATAGCTATGTGACTACATCGCATTGTCAAATTATCAGCTGTTCTTACAAATTTTTACTGTACCTCTTGACTGTTTCTAATAGCATGAAATAATTTCACTGATGACTTTCTTTTATGTTCTGTGCTTGCTTTCCATGCTTTCTTTCTTTTTGGCTGTGCCAGGAGACAAACTTGCTAGTGAAGTTTTTTACATCTTTCAGATGGCTTGTGACCTGAACTGTACAGCAGAAGGTATCTGCTGAGATCACATAATTTATTAACCAATTATGAGATCTGAAATAAAACACACAATTTTAGAATATCTTATTAACTCTTCAAGAATGAAAGTTTGCTTAGATGCTTTTGTGACTTTTCGTTTTGTTATGTTATCTGTAAGTACACATAGCAGCACATCAGAATTCTAGTTTTGGATTTTGGCCTAAATTTATGCGTCTGCACCTTTCATTTGCCAGATGGACTGGGTGCTGCTTCAGGAGATTGACAGATATCAGCACTAATAGAATAGTAATATTAGGCAAAGCATCTGTGATTTCCTTGTAAAAACGCTGCAAGACTTGTAGGCTTTCCAGGCCAGAAACTAAAAGTCTGCTGCTGAGATTGTCTTTATTTCAGAAGAAGTGCAACTGGATATGCTCTCATTCATTCACCCTGCTGTTTTACTGTAGTGGTGAATGTGACTAAATTGAGACATGAAATTCTCCCTTTCTGTCATCCAAAAAAAATTATTTCACCTACCAGCAGTAAAAGATAATTTTATGGGCACACTTTCTGAAATTTGACTTCTGGCCCAAAACCAAACCAAAATTTTATGTATAAAACCCATTCAAACCAAAACTGCTGAGTTTCACATTGCTCAATTTATATCTGTGGTCATGCTAAGGAAACTTCCTCTGGGACAGGAGCTAGGCTGTAGTGAGACTCCCAAGTCACCAGTACACTTATCATTCATAGTTACTAAATATCTGTCAAGCAGTAAGGCAGAATCCAGACCAGGGGTAGACAATAATTTTTGCAGGGGGGCCACTCCACAAATTTTGATAAGTTGTCACGGGCCACACATTTCTACTATATTAATGGAGGAGGCACGGGGTCTGGGAGGGAGTTTGGGTGCAGGAGGGAGCTCCGGGCTGGTGCAGAGTGGTGGGGTGCAGGAGAGGGTGTGGGTTATGGGCTCTGGCCGGGAGGCGTTTACCACAGGCGGCTCCCGACAGGCAGCGCAGCAGGACTCAGGCAGGCTTCCTCCATGCCATAGCCCCATGCCGATTCCGGAAGTGGCTGCGGCCGGCACGTCTCTGGTCGGAGGGAGGTAGCGGGTCTCCGTGTGCTGCCCGCAAGCACCAGTTTCCGGCCAATGGGAGCTATGAGGATGGTGCTGGGGGCGGGGGCAGCGTGCAGAGCCGCCTGCCGCCTCCCACCTCCCCCCACCAGGGGCGCACAGAGACTTGCTTGCGGCAGCTATCCACTTCTGGGAGCAGCGTCGGGCCACGGCAGGCAGGCAGCCTGCCTGAGCGCCCCGCTGTGCCACGGGACTTTTAGTGCCCTGGAGATCACGAGGGGGCAGCCAAAGAGCCTGGCGGGCCAGACAGAAATGTTAAACGGGCCGTATTTTGCCCACCCCTGCTCCAGATGTCTATCCTTATCTGATCTATCTGTCCTGCAACTTCTGAAGGCAAACGTTTTCAGGAAATGGAAATTTCAGTATTGTTCTTATTTTGATTAAGTAGAATTTTACCATCCCTGATATTTCAGACCCTCATTTCTATGCATGTCTCTTTATAGTTGAAATGCAGTGATTTCCTAATATATGCATTTAATATCTTACAAAAATCACTCCGCTTATGTCTAAATAATATGCTTCTAAATATATAATTAGAAAAACATATGCACAATGTAATTAGGATAAATGGGTTAGCCACAACTAACATTACGTTGACAACAATAGAAACTAATTTCTTCATTTTAAATAGTTTATCTAAAAGTCTAAACCAATTGATGTTAATGGCCAGTATTTATCACTGCTAACAACATTTGGTCTTAAAAGCTAGTATGTTGTCAGGGCAAACTGGTTAGAGTAGCACAAATATTATTATGATCAACTAAACATTTAAATGATTGGCTGTTGGTTACTGAGCTACATTTCAACATGGTTATTGAACTATATTTCTTAGGTCAATTGAAGTTTTATAAGTAAACAAATTTGTTTCAGAAAAGGAGCTTAGTGCCTTTCAAGGAGCTCTGTTTTTGTGATTTTTCTCGAATTTTTCCATCTTTTGGTATTACTTCCTCTACCTTGACCTCAAAGACCCTAATAGTGACAGCCCTCTTGGTTAGGAGGACTTGCTATTCATCATAGATTTTAAGGCCAGAAAGGACCTCCTGCAAAACACAGGTCATATAATTTCAACCAGTAATTCCTGCAACAATCTCAGTAGTCTGTGTTGGAGCTGGAGCATATCTTTAGAAAGGCATCTAATCTTTAAATCAAGATTTCAAAAGGTAGAGAGTTGAGAATCTTCCCACAGGATGCAATCAGTGCCATCCCATGAGTCAGCAAAGAGGCTCTATCCAAAGCCATATGAAGGATTAACTCATACCCAAGCTTAAATGTCCTAAGACAACAAAGTGTACGTACCTGAGAAAGTACACCACTGCAGTGTTTTATGAACTTCTGTCTCTTTCAATTTCTTGAACCAGGTGGCAACTACGACAGCCGGTTTGATGTAGACAAGGGCACTGGAACCATCATTGTAGCTAGACCTCTTGATGCAGAACAGAAATCAAATTACAACCTGACAGTAGAGGCGACAGATGGAACCAGCTCTATCAGCACCCAGGTAATGGATTTCTAATAGTGTTTGTTAGAAGAACTTGTGAATGAAGAACTTGTAGCCCTTCTTTTTCTGGACATGCATATGGTATGTATAAATTAGGGACTGCATCTGAAAAAGAAGTGGATTATGATGTTGATACTGCCTTAGTGTTGGGCATCTGAAGTGGAAAGGTTGTGTAAATAGATTAGTACAATTTGAATTAACAACTTTCAAATTATTCCTATAATATCAAAGTAAATGAAAAACAGGAGCTCAGCCTTACATATGTGATTCACTTACAAGAAAAGGATTAATAATTTTAAAAAATCAGCAACCTCCAGGAGTGTTTCAGCAAGGCATTAAATAAATCATTGTAAATCACTTTGAGAGCTGTGGATAGAAAACTTTCAGTATAGAATCAATATCATTGTTATTCTGCAACAAAAAGCTAACTGCAACATATTATGAGCCATCTCTTCCCCCTCCTGCATTAAAAGCCATGCGAATAAGTTCCGTATGATGACATTTCAGTTAACATATCCATTGTGGAGATTCCCTTAAATCACCTTTCAGGGGAGGTGAGGTTTGCCACCTATGGAAAAGGGTGTAGAGCTGGAGGACCCATGAGAGGCCATGTGTCTCTGTACCAGCTCTGGCTTGCTTGGAACTTCACTAGCAGGGAGTTCTCCTTGGCTTGACAGCCTTTGGGGAGGTTACACAGAGAAGAAAATGCAGCCTGTGGCCAGAGAGGATATGACGTGTATCACCAGAACCCATCCCAATCTCCTCCCCAAGTGTGGACCTGGATGCACAGAGAGCACTCCGGCAGGTCCAGGTTGCAGTGGACAATACCATGGAGGTGGCTGAGTCCCCCTTCCACATTGAAGGGAGTAGATCCACTCATGGAAGACGCCTGAATTGGACTGGAAGAGTATGATATGATTCTCTGTAATCTACAGTAGCTCCTCAGTTAGAGCATGAAGTATACATCACTTATAGCTATTTATCTTTTATTTTCAATTAAATGTGGAAAAATTATTTAATGTGACGTATAGGTTAAAGTAAAGTATACAGTTAAAATATAAATGTCAAGAAAAGCTAAAGTGAAGGATTGAATACCATTTCATCCCTGCAGCATTGCACACTCCTGCATGCATTTATGGCATATGCGTTATGACACAAACAGCATTATATTAAGCTACATAATATTTGATCAAAAAGCAGGAGCTGCACTTACTACATTTGTACAGTGTAGAGACCTAAAGTTGCTGTTGAAATTTAGCATTATTTTTACTTGTTAGCACAGCCTTCATATATTAAAAATGTCTTTTGCATTTCCCTTTCTTTTTAAAAGAGAAAAAAAGTTTAAGAAATGTTTTTCCTTAGTGTTGGAATTTGTCAGGAGCATAACTGCTCTCTATGACCCGCACAAAGCTTAGGGGCCCCTAAACGCTAGAGGGAGAATGTGAGTTGCTGCTGCTGCCATCAGTGAAAGTGCAACCAAACTTTGGCACCGGAGGGAGGGAGGGTTCGCCGGCGGGCAGCGGAGGCAGGGAGAGAGGGTTCTGCGGTGGCCCGGCGGGCAGCGGTGGCAAGGACGGTTCTGCGGCAGCCCGGCGAGCACCGGAGGGAGGGAGGGTTCTGTGGCGGCCCAGCGGGCAGCGGATCCCGGCGCCGTTTGCACTGTGCCGAGCCCCGCGTGGAGGTCGCAGACCCCAGCCAGTGCTGTCTGTGGTGGCCCCCTCGGAGCCTGCCCGAGCCTGCCTGGCCGGGAGAGGCACCCCGAGGCCGGAGGAGGGAGCCCCTCTCGCCCGGCTCCAAGCGGGCTGCAGCCCACTGGTGGAGGGAGCGGGCCGGTTGCCGCCCTTTACCCCCCTGCGAGCCGCCTTGACCGCCCTCTTTTTGCTTCAGCAGTCCGGCTGCTTTTTTTTTTTTTTTTTTTTTTTTTTTTGCCTGGGGTGGCAAAAAAGCTAGAGCCGGCCCTGCCACAGGACTAGAGTTGAGAGGGTATGTTTCAGGAATGCATCCTCACATTTGATTTAACTGAAAAAAGCTCCTGTGTAGCTCAAAAGCTTTTCTCTTTCACCAACAGAAGTTGATCCAATAAAAGATATTACCTCACCCACCTTCTCTCTTAGTTGATTTCACAGACACGTTAATTTATTCCCCCCTGAAAATGAGTTATTTAGGACTACCAATGTGAAAATAGAGTTGCACTTAAATCCTGACACTTTTTATAACAATGATTATAGTTCAAATGCTGAAGTCATGCTGGATCTTTGTAAGAACTGATGAGTAGTAAGCAAACTGTGATAAGCACAAATAAATTATAAATCTGAATATTGTGTTCAGAAATATTAAGTGTAATAAGCCTCCATGGACACCTTTTAACACACAAAATACTTAGACTAAGCACTTGAATACAAAGAGCAGTTTAACAAGCCTTGATTAACAGTAGTAGTTGTTTCTTAAGTAATCTTAAATTTTACCTGCAAAAGGAAAAGACTGTATCATATGATTGTATCTGACTTCTAAACTATAAGGCTTTGGTTGGCTGTAAGCCATGAACATCTGTGGAACATTTGACTCTTTCATGACTTTATTTAAATTGCTTGTTTGAAAAATATCCAGGCAGTAGGCGTGAAGCTGTTAGAGTTTCATATGCAGCTGAATGCTGAATGCATGATGCACAAAGAGAATAAACAAATTCCAGGCCTTCTGTAACGATATTTGACCGTGGTGGAGATGACTGGGACAATAGCATTGAAAAAAATCAAATGTATTCAAAGTACTAATCCTTTTGGATTATACTATTTTGGCCTTAAATGGGAAAGATTATGCATGGGAAATAAGAACAAATGAATGAACTACTCAGTTGATTTTTGTGAAAAATACTGTTTACTACTTCTGCCACTTGTAACCATTGGTATTGCTATCCATTTTTCAATAAGTAGAAGTAATAGATAAGGTAGTTTAAGGCTAATTACAGCAATTTACTTGTTGCTTTTCTAGAAGCAGAATATTGAATTTTGCTTTATGTAAAATGTATACATATGTTATTCTTTGGGGTCAATTTGGGAAAGGAGGATAGAATGCCGCTCATTGGTTAAATTTGCGTTTTGCTTACAATGACCACACTGCTCAACAGAAACACTTCTCTGTTAGTAGAATAAGGTTACTTTATCTCACAAGCATTAACTTTTAAAACAGACTATTCATGAGCAAGAATATAACTGTACATAGATATAATTATGAGTAAGAAGGAGAGAAATTTTTTCTTAAACTACATAAGGAAACAAGAAGGTAAACTAGTAAAAATACAAAAAAGAAAATAATTGGTTTTAAACTATATTTTACAAGGGGGAATAATTTTTCATCTTTTGAAAACTTTTTTTTTTTTTGTGGATGAATATTCTCATTTTGGAGTTTTACTTGTTGTGGCAATGACATGTATTTTCTCTATAAGTTCCATCTTAATATATTCCTATCACAATTTAACTGTCGCCTGTGATACCATTAATAGGTTTTCATCCTTGTATTCCAGCTTACTTTCAACTCTGTTGTTCCCTAGATCTGCATGCACAGATCTCATTGATGTCAGTGAAGAATGTGTGCACAGATCAGTGGTGTGATAAGGCCATTTATATACCTCTGTAAAATGATTTGAAACTCTGTGGTTTGAGATTGCTTTATTTCAGAGATCCCATTCTGATCTGTTAGCATCAAGCATTTCTATGGTATGCTCCTGCGATCTGCATCTTCTCCCTCCAAGCTACTACCTTATTGTATTCAAAGCAATTTTATAATATTTTCTTTTGAATGTAATCTATACCCTACTTTCTGCTCTATATAGCTATTTTTATTGTATTATGGATTTCATGTTAAGATGGTATCATACAGATTGTGGTTTGTATTGTGCTTATGCAGAAGCCTATGCTTTTTGGAGTGGCCTCTCAAATTACACCTATAAATTTTTTGCATCCAATTTTTGTTTGTGTAAAAATGAGGATCTGAAAATATTATGTGAAAAACTTGTTTGTGAAAATTCAGTGCCAGGTAGAGACTGATTTGAAATAGCTTTGAAAATTTGATCCATATACATTTTTATTTTATTTTTATTTTTTTACACATCCAGAGACACTGTACACTGCCATCATGGAAGTAGATAGAGACAAAATAATAACCTTAATGATTGAGAAGTTCATCCTGAAACTTAAAATTTAGTTTTTCAACTTCACAACTAGGTCAAACATAAAATGTGAGTCTTAAGTTTTTGGGCTTGATTGTGACTTGACTGATGTTTGAGCCAGAGACAGAAGGAGTGAGAATGACTGACTCAATAGCTCAGTGGTTACAGCATTTGCTTGGGAGACCCAAGTTCATGTCCCTGCTCTAATGCTTATTTATACACAGTGGAACATCTTCAACAGGAGAGCTTGAGAGACACGTGCAGCGGGATACCTTATATAGCCCAGTGGGTAAGGCACTCACCTGGGTGGAGGGAAACCTAGATTCAAATCCTTGCTCCACATTAGGCAGATGGTGAGTCCTCTGACCACTAGGGTATTGGGTAAAAGGGGGCATGTTCTTCTCCTTGAGTTTCTTTAAAACAAAAATGGGGGAGCTTAGGCACATAACTCCAGGAGAGTGCAACTGTGAATCCCGAGCAGGGGGAGGTGCCTTCCTCTGACCCAGACTTTAGGTCTGATCTACACTACAGACTTACAGCGGTATATCTACATTGCTCATGGGTGTGAAAAATCCACACGCCTGAGTGATGTAGTTATACTGACCTAACCCCCGGTGTAGGCAGCACTATGTTGGAGAGACAGCTTCTCCCGTCAACATAGCTACTGCTTCTCGGGTAGGTGGAATAACTATGCCAAAGGTGGAGAGCGTTTTCATTAAAGTGGTACAGCGGTGCTGAAGTCCTTCTGTGGTGTGTGGTTTATAGTCTACACCCCTCTCCTCATTCCTTCCTATTGTCTGGTTTTAAGCAGTGCCCCACTCAGCTTGATGGCTTTTGTTCCCTAACTCTTCCCATGCATTATATAGGGATCCTGGGTACCTAACTTGGCGCTGTGGATTCCATTAGGTGGCAGAGTGTCTAAACGTTAGGTGTTGCAACTCTGTGTCTAAGTCCTCTTTGAGGAACTAGCCTTAATTTGTTTAGTTGGCAGCACTTTTTGTGGCTGGAATTAAAGCTGATGTGTTCAGTTCCACAGCAAGACTTGAGCTCATATTCAACATTAACAATATAGTACACTATTAAGGGAATCCTCTTTGATAAAGACAATTGTCCTTCACTTCCTTAGTGAAGTGTTAACCCTGAGGTCCCTTCTGCTTGTGTCATTTGGTAGTACCTGGGGAAGTTAAAGTTGATAATACTGGTATTGTGCTCAACATTCCCCTTCTCAGTTAAACCAGTTCTTCTACAAGTGCTTGCTCATGTCGATTCTATTCTAGGTGTGCACACACCCACGTGTGTGGTCATCAGTGATTTTTGCCTTAGCGGTATCCGTAGGGTCGGCTGTGGCACCCCCTTGAGTGCAGTGCTCATGTGTCGGTATATCAGGTGCCGCCGGCCTTCGCCCTCTCAGTTCCTTCTTACCGCCCGTGGTGGTCAGTCAGAATGCCTTTCCTTGCATAGCAAGGGCTAGCAGTTTCGTCTCTTCTGATTTTGAGCCTTAGGACCTTGTAAATAGTTTGTTTATAGTAGTTAAGTAATTGTTAAGTGTAGTTAGAAGTTAGAGTTCCACTGGGGACTTTGCCCCAGGCAGGGCATGCCCAGGTCTCCGGGGTTTAAGCCCTACTCAGGCTGCAACAGGCCTATGCCTGTTAGTGACCCCCCACAGCAGTTGCCTCAAGTGCTTGGGGAAATGAAATGTGAAGGACAAGTGTCGTATCTGTAAAAACTTTCAACCCAGGACCCAGAAAGAATGTGATGTACATTTGAGGACTCCCCCCATGGCGGCTGCTCTCCGACCGGCTTCTGAGCTGTCCCAACTGGACTCTACCCCTAGTACCTCTGCCGCGGTGCGTAGCGCACCCCTGGCACCAAGTTCCGCTCGGCACCGCTCTCTGGCATCGGTACCCAGAAAGATAACCAAGAAACACGGCTTCCTGGCACTGAGCAAGAAAAGCCATGGGGTATTGGACAAAGGACCCAGTTCTGGCCACCCACCCACACCTGAGCCATGTGGACATGCTTCCAGTCGAGGCCCATAGTCCCTCAAAGGATCCAATGCCAACTCCCGGGAGCAGTAGGGGACCCAGACTTATGGCAGGGTCGACGCCTTCCCAGGCTCTCCCAGCGCCTAAAGAGCAGAGGCCTCTGCCAGTGCTGCTGGCTCCGTGTGTGCCACAGGAAGCAGCAAAGGCTCCCTACTAGAGCAATCCAGCCATCAAGACACCCCAAAGGGCAGTTGAGCACCGCTGATCTCCTATGCCGAGGCAGTGCTTTCCAACTCTGAGCTGCAGAGCTCCGGCTTCACAGTCCAGATCCTCAGGGGCTCACCTTAGATCACTGGCACCGTGTTCGCTGTCTCCGCCCTCTCGATGCAGGTCGCCTAGAGGGAGGTGCTGGTCTCTATATTACCAGCATCATTCAGCCTCCCGCCGATCATATTCCTATCATGATACTGGTCGCCCCAGCACCGGGCCTCCTATTCGAAGTGCCGGTCTCCCGTGGTGACGGTCAGCCAACAAATGCAGGCATCGATGGCTCCACTGTGGTCACCGGAAGGGCATTGTTCTGTCATGGAAGGGCAGTTTAGCTCCTTGCCAAGGCATCACCAGAGTGATTGGGCACTGGCAGCTGTGTCAACTTCTACAGCGCTGCCTTGGCAGCATGACCAGTGGCCAGTGCAGTGGCCCTATTGGAGTGCATGGGGCATGCCTGTGATGCCGATGCCCCTTTCGCACCACTCGTCGGCCACCACCTTGGAGCAATAGTTGACGGCACTGGGCTCAGTGCGGGAAACGTGCTCGGAGGTCGGGGTAGAGAAGCCAGTGCCCACGCCAAAACAATGCTCCGGGCCTCCCCAGGTGGTAAAATCATTGTCCTCATCCCTGGCTGAGGCGGTGGCGGGACCCTCGAGGGACAGCCCACTGCATGAAGAGAACACCAGGCCCTGCTTCGACGGGTGGCCGAGAACTTGGGCCTACAGGTGGAGGAGATGGCCGAGCAGGCGGACACCTTGTTCAATGTGCTCTCAGCCTCTACCCCTGACTGTGTTGCACTACTAGTGCATGATGGGGTCCTGAAAATTGCCACAGCCCTCTAGCAAACTCCATTATCCATCCCTCCCACCTCCAAAAGGGTTGAAAAGGAGGAGGGTTACCATGGCAGCAAGATGCTCTCTTCAAATGACATAGGATGGGCAGACTCGGCAGCTAGGGTGGTCACATCAGCGGTGGTCATGAGGCAAAGCTCCTAGCTTCAGACCGTTAGATTGCGATCTGCATTTCTTGGGAGAAACCAAGACCTCCCATTTGCTGGGAATGGACTCTTTGCAGAGCAGACAGACGCAAGGCTGCATGGGTTGAAGGACACTCAGTCCACCCTTTGCTAACTGAGCATGCATACACCGCAGTCTGCAAGGAAGCAGTTCTGGCCATCCCCATCACCAAGGCCTTGGCAGCCTTGACAGGGGTGTGCAAGGAGAAAGGATAGAGACAGGAGCTTTGGTTGTCACTGTTTTTCCTTCTCCTGCTCACCCACGCAGCCCAATCCAGCAAAGCATCCAGGAGGCCAGAAGCGCTCATTTTGAGGGTGCGCTCGAGAGCAACACCCCAGTTATCCCCCCGGATCCACTTGGTTCTTTCCTCAACTGTCTCCGTCCCTACCATTCAGCCTGGTTCGCGGGTCACCTCGGACCGCTGGATGCTAGAGATAGTATCTTGAGGCTATACCTTGCAATTCTCGGATGCCCCTCCCTCCTACGCCCCCTCTTCCACGTCCCTCTTCAGGAACCCTTCTCATGAGCAATACCTCATTCAGGAGGTCGAGAACCTACTTCACCTGGGGGCAGTGGAGGAGGTCCCTTGGAACAGGAGGGAAAGGGGTTCTACTCTTGCTACTTCCTGATCCCGAAAGCAAAAGGGGGCCTCAGGCCTATTCTAGACCTGTGACACCTCAACAAGTCTCTCATGAGGTTGAAGATTCGTATGGTCTCCGTGACCTCCATCATTCCATCCCTGGATCTGCGAGACTGGTACGCCGCCCTCGACTTGAAGGACGCTTATTTCCATGTTTCATGGTCACAGATGCTTCTTCCGTTCATGGTGGGCAGATACCATTTCTAGTTTATGGTGCTGCCCTTTGGCCTCTCATCAGCCCCAAGGGTGTTCACAAAATGTATGTCACCAGTGGCCGCTTACCTGAGATGTCAAGGGGTCCAGGTCTTCCCGTATCTCGACGATTGGCTCATCAAGGGCAGATCTCCAGAATAAGTGCAGAGGAGCCTCGATCTGGTGCTCTCCACCTGCCGCAACCTGAGCCTGTAGATAAATGACAAAAAATCCGCCTTAAAGCCTGTGCATCAGTAGAGTTCATTGGAGCAGTTCTGGAGGCGCGTTTTCAGGCCATGTCAGACCTGATATCCCATGTGAAAAACCACCCGCTCACCACGGCTCACACCTGCCTGCGGTTGTTGGCCACATAGCTGCATGTACATACATAGTCAGCCATGCCTGGCTCTATCTCCAGTCTCTGCAAGGGTGGCTGGTGTCGGGGTGCTGGATCACATCCGGTTGTCCATGGAATGGTGGTTGGACCCCGGGTCAGTGTTGGAGGGAGTTCCCTTTGTGGCCCTGTCCCCGTCACTGACCTTGGTCTCTGATGCTTCGGACCTCGGCAAGCTCAGCACGCAGGGACGATCTGGCCCTCCGTATCAACGTCAGGGAGCTCAGAGTAGTTCACCTGGCTTGCCAGGCTTTCTTGCTCCATTTGAAGATGAAGGTAGTGCAGGTCCTGATGAACAATACTGCCACGATGTATTACATCAACGGGCAGGGCGTAGCCAGGTTGTCGGCCCTTTGCCAAGAAGCTCTCCGCCTTTGGGGCTTTTGTGTGTGACATGTCATTCATCTGGTAGCCGTGCACCTGCCCGGGACCAGGAACGTATTAGCAGATCACCTAAGCAGGACCTTCTCGTCTCACCACGAGTGGTCACTCCATCCAGCGGTAGTTAGTACAATCTTCCAGAGGTGGGGGACTCCCTAGGTGGACTTGTTCGTGTCCAGGCAGAACAGGAAGTGCCATGTGTTTTGTTCGACATAGGGGAGGGACAGGGGCTCTGTCAGATGCCTTTCTCATCCTGTAGTCGGGGGCTCTGATGTACGCCCTCCCACCAGCGCCACTGATTCATAGAGTCCTCATAAAGATCAAACAGGACAGGGCGAACGTTATCCTAATAGCCCCCGCGTGGCCTCACCAGCACTGGTTCAGCACACTGCTGGACCTTTCGCTAGCTGCCCCGCTGGCCAGATCTGCTGTCCCAGAACCAAGACAGACTTCTGCACCTAAACGTGGCGGCGCTACACTTGATAGCATGATTGCTGCGTGGCTAAATGTGAATGAACGGGAATGCTTGGCCTGCGTTCAGCAGGTCTTGTTTGGTAGCAAGAAACCCTCCACCAGAGCAACTTACCTGGCCAAGTGGAAAAGGTTCCCATGCTGGAGCTCAGAACGGCATATCCGGACTGAGCAGGCCTCACTGTAGGAGATCCTGGATTATTTTCTGCACCTCAAACTCCAAGGTTTGTACCTGTCATTGATCAGTGTCCATCTGGCCACTATTTTGGCTTTCCACCCTCCATTCCAAGGCAGGTCGGTCTTCGCTCGTGACATGATGGCACAGTTTTTGAAAGGTCTGAAGTGTCTCTACCCGCATGTCTGGGATCCCATCCCTCCCTGGGACCTGAATCTTATGCTGTCGAGGCTCATGGGGCCTCTCTTCGAGCCTCTGGCTTCCTGCCCTCTCCTGGAAGGTTTTGTTCCTGGTTGTGATAATGTCAACCTGCAGAGTGTCCGAGATCAGGGCATTTACTTCAGAACCACACTATATGGTATTCTACAAGGATACGGTCCAGCTGCGACTGCATCTGGTATTTCTGCACAAGGTAGTTTCCCAGTTTCATACTGGCCAGGACATATACTTAACTGTCTTCTTTTCAAAGCCCTCATATGTCAGACGAGGAACGCAGACTGCACGCCCTGGATGTCAGGAGGGCACTGGCCTTCTATATAGCAAGGACAAAGCCGTTCCATAAGTCGACACAATTGTTCGTTGTGGTGGCAGACAGAATCATGATGGCAATCATGATTGGCACACTTGACTAGGGTACAGGCATCAACAGCGGCCTTCCTGGTGCAGGTTCCAATCCAGGAGATCTGTAGGGCCGCTACCTGATCATTTGTCCACACCTTCGCATCTCCTTGTGCACTTACCCAACAAGCTTGAGACGATGCTGGCTTTGGCAGAGCAGTGCCGCAAACTGCATGACCGTGAACTCCGAGCCCACCTTCATGGACACTGCTTGTGAGTCACCTAGAATGGAATCAACATGAGCAAGCACCCGAAGAAGAAATTTTTTTGTAACTGTTGTTCTTTGAAATGTGTTGCTCATTTCCATTCCATTATCCGCCCTCCTACCCTTCTGTCGGAGTTTCCGGCAAGAAGGAACTGAGAGGGCGTAGGGCTGGTGGTGCCTGAAATACTGACGCATGAGCGCGACACTCAAGGGGGCGCCATAGCCAACCCTACGGATACTGCTAAAGCAAAAACTCCAACGGCCACGCATGTAGGCATGCGCACGCACCTAGAGTGGAATGGACATGAGCAACACATCTCGAAGAATGACAGTTACGAAAAGGTAGGAAACCATTTTTTCTAATGTTAATGGCTGTGGGAATGAATGCTGAGCTACTATATTTGCTTACACAATCACAGCACTGCTGATATTTAACTCAGTACTTTGCACAGTGTTTTGAGATACTTTGAACCAGATACTGTGCTCAACTCTGTCCCCATTGCATTGCACTGCATTGGTCTGGCAGTGCAAAGAGCATGGAATCTGGCCACAGTTTCCCTGCTGGGATTCTCCCCATAAGACATATGAACACCTACAGCACTATCCACACTGACTATAACATATCAAAGAACCACAGTTACTGTAGAATAAGTAAACATTCTTTTCATTTACAGTATACACAAATGGTTTCTATTTAAGAGACCTCTTCTTAAAGATTTTTAACTGTCTGGACTTCTGGCTTTATTCTGTGTATCTTTTTTATTTTTATTTTTATTTTTTTCTCTCCTGATTCCTGAGTGTCCTGTTTTCTTCTGTATTTTCACCAATATTTATCAACATAATCTTTTTTTCCATTGTGTCATTTTAGGTATACATCAAAGTGATAGACACAAATGACCACAGGCCTCAGTTTTCCACCTCAAAATATGAAGTCATTATACCTGAGGACACAGTGCCAGAGACAGAAATTTTGCAAGTCAGTGCCACCGACAGGGACGAGAAGAACAAACTAATTTATACAATGCAGAGTAGCATTGATCCCATCAGTCTCAAGAAATTTCGTTTGGATCCTGGAACGGGCTCTCTTTATACATCTGAAAAATTGGATCATGAGGCCATCCACCAACATATACTTACAGTGATGGTAAACAAGCATACCTGTTATTCTGCAACAGATAACATGATTACCTTTTTCACATTACAGTTAGTATGCTTTTGATATACATTTAGGTCCTGATCTTGGAGAAATTTACAAATGTGTTTTACTTTACACTCTTTGAGTAGTCCCATTTATTTAAATGGTAAGGTTCGAGGCCTAATTTCGTAATAGTTCTCTCAGAAGTTGGATTAGTAGTTGTATTAATAAAGTTTGGTGCTAATGATTAATAATGTGTTCATTGTTTTAGGTACGAGATCAAGATGTTCCTGTCAAACGCAACTTTGCTAGAATTGTCATTAATGTTAGTGACACAAATGATCACGTGCCGTGGTTCACCAGCTCTCCCTATGAAGGACGGGTATATGAGTCAGCAGCTGTTGGGTCAGCGGTACTCCAAGTAACAGCATTAGACAAAGACAAAGGGAAAAATGCAGAAATTGTGTACTCTATTGAGTCAGGTACATCCACAGTCTCATAAGTCTTCTATATAGTTTAAAATTTACTTTGTTTGGTCATAGTTAGCTTAAAATGTAAGTATGTAAAAATAAGCCATTATAAAATCAAAGGCCAATATAAATGCTTCTATAATGTTTTTAAAAAAACTTACAAATTCAAGTGGACATATTATTACATCCTAAACATTATTTCGTTTGGCTACTGCTTGAGAACCTCAAAGTGAAAATGACTAGGAACCAAATAGAAATAAATGTGAAACTGATTCATCTGTTTTTGTTCTCCTAGTGGAGAAAATTGAAAAAAAGTTACCCTTAAAAGAACATAAATATTATAATTAGTGAAAAGTAAATGGAATCTAGGATTCGGCCACTTATTTTTAACCTCACAGTATCTCTTTAATACATTACTTTTCCATTCTGTTAATTAATTAATTACACTTGATTTCTTAGCATTAGAACATGAGGTCTTCCATTTATCCACAAAGTAGTGACAATATGGACAGCATCCCATACCTGACTCACCAGTGTTTCTCATCCCTTACATGGAGAGATCATTGGTTGTGACAGTTCACTTTTCATGCTTCTTCATTCCAATGCCTGTCTTGTTGGCGTCTCTCCTAAGGTGCCCACAAGTGGCAATGATAGTAGCTTTAAGAAGTGAATAAATACCACAGGAACCAGACTGAAATCACTAACTCATTTTATTTGGACTACCAAGCATCCACCAGTCGGTAATGACTTTTGGTCACACCAGTAAATTATATATGAATAGCTCTATATCCCCTTGCCAAGCACCTGAACTATCCGACCACACATGCTGCAAAATGAACATGCTCTGCATTTATGTTAGCAATAAAAAAACCCCACCATTGTAAATGGAGTTAAATTATTTTCTAGCTTTACAAAATGTTATAAAACAAAAGTCAGTATCAAGCATCTGAAACTTTATTAAAAAGTACAAAAAATACACAAACTATGTGATCATTAATGCAAAATTATATCTTATGATTTGTCCCAGCCATTAAAGCATTTTTAAACCGTACAGATTCATTATTATAATTAAAAAAGAGAATTCTATTGCTGAAATTTCATTCAAATATATAAACCATTGCAACTATAATATAATACATGCTTTATTTTCATATTTTTTTTAATAAATTTGATTATGATGCTCTAAGGAGGAAAACGAGTAAACATGATAAATTCCTTTAAACGTATCAGTTGTTTTCTATTATTTGTATAAATATTACACATTTCCTAAGGTAATATGTAAGTGTTCATGAAACTCCATTCTTGACTTACGTAGATCAACAGTGCATTCCATTTTATGATGCCAAAGCATTTCAAGAAAAGAATTTGAGCATTCTCTCTCTTTCTCTTTCATCCCTTCCTCCCCCCTCCCCCCCAATCTCTCCAGATTTTTGTGGGAGTAAATGTTAAACTTTATCTTTCTTAGCTTAGTTTTTTATAGAATTGTCAACTACTGGGAAGTTAAAGCATTATGGTTGATGTCCTAAGCATATGGAATGAACATTCCTTAAATGCTTGTAATGGCTGATGGGATTTGTAATGGGATATTCTAAGAACGCCACTGTGCTTAGAGCCTTAACTAACAGAAAAGAAAATATCAACTGCCCACTCATCTGCATAATTCAAACATTTTAAATAAAATATTTCCCTGTTCAGAACATGGTTTTAGTAATATTTGCTATATTTGCTCTGTAATTAAACTTTTGAGGAATTACAAATTCTAGTCTAATTCAGTGCATGTGTTGAAATCTTACAGGCTGCAAAATCCATTACAATTTCTTGTAAAAGGCTTATTCATAACTACTTGTTTTCAACTGTTATATATCAAATTGCAGCTGGTAAAATTCAGAAAGCACAGGGTATAGCCCATTAATTAGTAGCAATTTAGGGGGAGAAATGTTTGCTCTAGTTCTCTCTCTGTTTCCTCTCTCTTCCATGCCTTCATCACTGTGTTCCGTCTTTGCCAGTCTCCTGTTGCAATCTTAGTTTATTCCCATGTCATTTGGATAGCTTTCAGTTCTGCTTCTGTTGTGTGTTCTTTGGTGTGCCTCATCACCTCTTCTCCTAGGGGTTGCAGTCCAATGCCTGTCTTGTTATGTTATTTGGGTCTTTCATCCATGCAAGTCCTACCCATCTCCCTTTTGTTCCATAATTTCCTGGCCTATCGCTTTCTGTTTCATTCTCCTCCAGAGTTTTTCATTTGTGATTTTTTTTTTTTTCCTGGCCATCTGATTTTGAGGATTTGTCTAAAGCAGCTGTTTATGAAAACTTGGAATTTAGATACTAAGGTCTTAATAAGACCAAGTTTCAGTGCCATATAGTAAGGCCGACTTTACAATAGTGTTAAATATTCAAAATTTAGTTTGGAAGGCAAGGTTTCTGTTTCTCTTAGCTCAGCTTAAGAGTTGCACAGGCTTGACTAGCTCTTGCTATTTTGCTTTAATTTCTTCATCTGTTTCACCTGTTGTACTTAAAATGCTTCCAAAATATGCGAAATATCAGACCTCCTCTTTGTCAGTCACAGAAAGCATTATTGATGTTTCTTGTTGTGTGTTGATTCTCATGGTTTTTGTTTCCTTGGTGCTGATTTTCAACCTTGGAGATCATTTGTTTTGGTTTGCATGTAAAATCCTGTGGGTATGGGATAGCAAGTTGATGTCATCTGCAAAATCAAGGTCCTTTAACTTCTGTGTGAAATTCTATTGTATGCCTCCGATTGTTCTGTGGTCTTTCTCATTACCCAGTTCACTACTAATAAAAAGAGCGTGGGTGACGTAAGATATCCTGTTTGACACCCGTAGTAACCTCAAATAGCTTAGTCAGTTCACTGTTGTGTATTAGTTGGCATGTCATATGTTCATAGCTGTTCTGAATGATGTTCATCAATTACTGAGGGATTCCATAGTGTCTAATTCACTAAGGAATCTTTAATTTAAATCATTACTTCTAAAGGACATTTGAATTAACAGTTAATTGAGATGCACTTGAGACACATTAAAAGCACTGTTTTTTTCCACAAACGAGGCAATTAATTTTAATTCCTGAAATATAACTGTTATGCTACTAACCCGAGTTCCTAAATATATTTTTTTGTGTTTAATGGCTTCTTTGATTTGATTGACCATGAGCTCATTAAGAAGATTGATTTAAAGAAGGAACATCACCAGTAATTTTTTAAGGTTATAGAAAACTTGGCATATTTTAAGACAGTCTACATTTCTGCATTTTATTTTAGGCCTGGACAACTATTCCAGTTATGTTAAGGCAAAGTATCTTAGAGTAAAACAAAAATTAGTACTAACAATTCTTTATAGGAAAATTCCAGATGACTAGAAATTGTTTTGGAACAAAATTAAGAAACATTAATACCTCCCTTGCTTCTCAACATGTACGCATTCTTTTAGTTTATGGCCAGTTGGGCACAGACTCTTAATTTTTGTACATGTATCTTTGTCTCTTTCATGGTTAACTTTTTTTTTTTTTTCTCTCTGCAGGGAATATTGGAAATTCTTTTACTATAGATCCCATCTTGGGCACTATTAGAATTGCAAAAGAACTAGATTGTAGTAACCAAGGAGAGTACAATTTGGTGGTGAAAGCTACAGATAAAGGAAATCCTCCAATGAGCGAAGTAACTTCAGTGCTTATCTTTGTCACAATTTCTGATAATGCCTCACCAAAATTCACACTGAAGGAATATTCTACAGAAGTCACTGAAGGTGCCAGCATTGGTAGTTTTGTTGGAATGGTTACTGCGTATAGTCAGTCTTCTGTAGTTTATCAGATAAAAGATGGTAATGTAGGTGATGCCTTTGATATCAATCCAAACTCAGGTGTCATCACCTCTAAGAAGATACTTGATTTTGAAACTTTGTCTTTTTACATGATAACTGTTCAAGGAACCAACATGGCTGGGTTGTCTACTAATACAACTGTTTTGGTGCATATTCGGGATGAGAATGACAACTCACCAGTTTTTATGCAGGCAGAATACACAGGACTCATCAGTGAATCAGCTTCAATTAACAGTGTAGTTCTAACTGACAAGAATATCCCATTAGTAATTCGAGCTACAGATGCTGATAAAGAATCAAATGCTTTGCTGGTTTATCAAATTGTTGAACCATCTGTGCACAAGTATTTTGCCATTGATTCTAGCACTGGTGCCATTCGTACCATAATGAGTTTGGACTACGAAGAGACAAACATTTTCCAGTTTTCAGTACAAGTACATGATATGGGGACACCACGTTTATTTGCAGAATATGCAGCTAATGTTACTATTTATGTAATTGATATCAATGATTGTCCTCCTGTGTTTTCAAAAGATTTGTATGAGGCATCCCTTTTGGTGCCTACATATAAAAGAGTGACAGTCATCACCGTAAATGCTACAGATGCTGATTCAAGAGCTTTTTCACAACTAATTTATTCTGTCACTGAAGGTAACATTGGAGACAAATTTTCAATAGATCCTAAGACTGGAACTATAACTGTACAAAATACAAGTCAGTTAAGAAGCAGATATGAATTAACAGTCAGAGCATCTGATGGGAGATTTGCAAGCACTACATCTGTAAAAATTAATGTGAAGGAAAGCAAAGCAAGTCAACTCAAGTTCACACAGAGTTCCTACTCTGCAGTAGTGCGAGAGAATTCCACTGAGGCGAAAACAATAGCTGTCATTACTGCTGTAGGGAATCAAATAAATGAGCCTTTGTTTTATCATATTCTAAATCCAGACAGTAGATTTAAAATCAGCTACACTTCAGGAGTACTTTCAACCACAGGAATACCATTTGATCGAGAACAACAAGAATCTTTTGATATAGTGGTAGAAGTGACAGAGGAGCATAAACCATCAGTAGTTGCACATGTTGTGGTGAAGGTCACTATAGAAGACGTAAATGATAACAGTCCAGTTTTTGTCAATCTTCCATATTATGCTGCTGTTAAAGTAGACACTGAAGTGGGCCACATTATTCGACGTGTTACAGCAGTAGATAAAGATATAGGGAGTAATGGAGAGGTACGCTATTACCTTAAAGACCATCATGAACACTTCCATATTGGGCCCACTGGTGAAATCACACTCAAGAGACAGTTTGAACCAGACACACTAAATAAGGAATATCTTGTCACAGTGGTGGCAAAAGATGGAGGAGAACCAAGTTTTTCTGCTGAAGTTACAGTCCCAATCACTGTTATGAATAAAGCCATGCCAGTTTTTGAAAAGCCTTTCTATAGCGCTGAGATACCTGAAAACATCCAGTTGCATAGCCCTGTTGTCCATGTACAAGCAAACAGCCCAGAAGGACTTAAGGTGTTTTATAGTATCACAGATGGAGATCCTTTCAATCAGTTTACTATCAACTTCAATACTGGAGTTATAATTGTTGTTGCCACTCTAGATTTTGAGTCCCATCCCGCCTATAAACTGAGCATACGAGCAACTGACTCTCTAACTGGGGCTCACGCTGAGGTGTTTGTAGATATAATAGTGGAAGATATAAATGATAATCATCCTCTGTTTACAAAGCTATCTTATACTGCAATCCTTTCTGAGGCATCTGTAATTGGAACATCTGTTGTACAAGTTAGTGCTACAGATGCTGATTCTGGAACAAACAGAAGGATTTCCTATCACTTGGTTGAGAATAATAGCAAGAGTCACGAGTATTTCCACATAGATAGCAGCAGTGGGCTCATTCTGACAGCAAGAACTTTGGATTATGAACATATCCAGCAACACAAATTACTAGTAAGGGCAGTAGATGGTGGAATGCCCCCATTGAGCAGTGACATTATTGTAACTGTCAATATAACTGACCTCAATGATAACCCACCGTTATTTAACCAACTGCTTTATGAGGCTAAAATTAGTGAACTGGCTCCCCGTGGACACTTCGTAACCTGTGTAAAAGCCTCAGATGCAGACAGTTCAGATGTAAACAAACTGGAATATTCAATTCTGACAGGCAATGATCACATGAATTTTGTAATTAATAGCAAAACTGGCATCATCTCCATCTCAAACCCACGCAAACAGACCCTGAAGCGTCTTTACAATCTTAATGTGTCTGTGTCTGATGGGGTCTTTAGAAGTTCAGCTCAGGTACAGATAACTGTTACTGGAGCCAATTTGAATAGCCCTGTTTTCAGTCAGAATGAGTACGAAGTGGAACTAGCTGAAAATGCTCCATTGCATACCTTGGTGACTGAAGTTAAAGTGACAGATGAAGATTCTGGGGCTTACGGCCAAATCAGTTATCATATTGTAAATGACTTTGCCAAAGATAGATTTTATACTAATGAGAGAGGTCAAATATTTACCTCTGAAAAGCTTGACCGTGAAACACAAACAGAAAAGGTAACTTCTATTAGTTTAATGGCCAAGGATGCTGGAGGAAAAGTTGCTTTTTGCAATGTTAATGTGATACTTACAGATGATAATGATAATGCCCCTCAATTCCGAGCAACAGAGTATGAAGTGAATATTGGATCTAATGTTCCAAGAGGAACATTTATCACTAAAGTTTTGGCATCTGATGCTGATGAGGGTACAAATGCAGACATTACATATGCCATTGAAGCAGAGTCTGAAAGTGTCAACGAGAATTTGGAAATTGATCCTTTGTCTGGTGTAATTACTACAAAAGAAAGCTTAATTGGTTTAGAAAATGAGTTTCTAACTTTCTTTGTTAAAGCCCGGGATGGTGGATCCCCCCAAAAACAATCAGTGGTTCCTATCTATATTAGAATACTCCCACCAGAAGTGACTCTTCCCAAATTTGCAGAGCCATTTTATTCTTATACTGTTTCCGAGGACATTCCTATTGGAGCTGAGATTGATGTTATACATGCAGAGCATAATCAAACATTAGTATACACTCTAGTTAAAGGGAACACTCCTGAAAGCAATAGGGATGAATGCTTTGTTATTGACCGACACAATGGAAGATTGAAACTTGAGAAGAGTCTTGATCATGAGACAACTAAGTGGTATCAGTTTGCAGTGCTAGCACATTATACGAATGACAGTTATAATGTTGTTTCCTCGGTAGATATAAGCATTCAGACAAAAGATGCAAATGACAATAAACCAGTTTTGGAGTCCAGTCCATATGAAGCATTCATTGTGGAAAACATGCCAAGCGGAACGAGAGTCATCCAAGTGAAAGCAACTGACTTGGATTCAGGACTCAATGGGCAGGTTACATATAGTTTAGATCCATCACAAGAACTGGAAATCACAGAGTCTTTTGCCATAAACATGGAAACAGGTTGGATTACCACCCTCAAAGCGCTTGACCATGAGAAACGGGATAAGTACAAAATTACAGTGGTTGCATCTGATCGTGGTGAAAAAATTCAGTTGTCTTCTATGACAGTGGTTGAAGTTACCGTTACAGATGTGAATGACAATCCTCCACGCTTTACTGCGGAGATATACAAAGGGACAGTTAGTGAAGATGATCCACCTGGTGGTGTGGTTGCTATCTTAAGTACCACTGATGCTGATACAGAAAAATCTAACAGACAAGTCACCTATTATGTTACAGGTAAACATTTTAAAACGTTTAATATTAACTTGATTTATAAAACTAGAATGAAGTGAGGTAACTCTTACGCTTTAAAAAGATTACAAAATATTAGAAATGGGTCATCTGTGACAAGCCATTTTTTGAATTTTTAAAATATTTCAGAAGCCATCAGGATGCATCATTTTTCTTTTACTTACCTTGTTTAAAAATGGTTTAATTAGAATTCATTTTGTCTTTGTGATATTTATATCTACAGGAGGAGAGAGAGAGACTAAAATAAATAATGCAATGAAAAACAAAGCAAAAAAAAATCCATAAGATAATAGATGGAACATAGTTTAAATAAATCTTCAGTAGATTTTTAAAATGTTTTTCTGTTTAGTGTAACTGTTTAAATATGTCGTCCTCTGTAATGCTACATTAATCACCATGGCAACATTAATAGCAAATACTGAATGCACTTAAATTCTTTTTATGTGTATTTATATAAGACCCGAGTTAAAATGCTACTTTTACCCCCCCAAAAAATTAAGATTTTTTTTTTTATATAGAAAAAATATGAGGTGTGATTGTTGGGGTTTTTTAGATTTTTCTTTTCTCCTAAATAGTAGCATTATCTCTTTTTGCTTGAATGACATATTTTTGACTGTTTAGGAGGTGATCCCTTTGGACAGTTTGCAATTGAAAACATGCAGAATGAATGGAAAGTCTATGTCAGAAAACCTCTGGACAGGGAAGAAAAGGACAATTACCTTCTAAATATTACAGCTACTGATGGGACCTTTGCAACAAAAGCCGTGGTTGAGGTTAAAGTTCTAGATGCTAATGACAACAGTCCTGTTTGTGAAAAGGTAGGCTTGAATTTTACATGGGCAGCCATTTTCAGTGTATGTACACTTACGTTGTAAAATCTTCTTTATCTTAGGTGACCACTCAAGAGACTGACAAAAATTGGTTGCTTTATGGAAGTGACTTTCTAATAAATGTGGAGAAGAAATGTATTTTGGGCCACTAAGACAGGAGGTTGCCGAATAAGGGTAGTCTCTTGGGTAAATTTCACTATAATTTAAAAACTCATAGGCCTGACCCAGAGACTTACTCATAACTCAGTGTGCCACTATGCAGAGGATTGGAAGACTATGAATTGAATTTCAGTTCTTAAATTCCCATGTTAATGCAAGCATTGCAAAGATAAAGCAAAGAGAGAGCATGCTTTATGCTGCTGCCATGGCAGTGCATACTAACTGATTTCCATAGGAAGTGTGGCTCCAAAGAAGTCCAGGTACCTGAACTTGGCAGAATGATACTGCTGTACACATTCTAATAGAGGTGAAGTTAAAAGAGTGCTGTGCTCAGTGGTGCCAGAGCTATCCTTGATAGGAGTGGAAGGGTTGTACAGCCATGGAAATTGCACTGTCAAAGTCCTAGAATTCTGTAATCCATATATGTCCCCAAGCCTGCTGACAAAGCCATCCTTTGCCACTTTTGATTCTCTGATTTTAAAAAAAAAAAGTACTTCTGTTATCTCACCGATGAGATCTCACCTATGTCTTTAAAGCCTGTTTGTGTTGTGTTTTTGTTTCTAACTGGAGACCTATAGGTCTTACGCTGTTTTATAAAAGGGGTGAATCAGTTCTTTGTAAGTCAGACCAGACCTGGGTAATATGACCTATCAGTAGCTCAAGATAGGAAGTTGAATGAAATTCACAACACCAACGGGTTTGGGTATCAGGAAGTAATTAATCAGATGTTCAGGTGTTTGGAATTCTTGGTTGTGCCTTGGCACTCAGAATCTTCGAGTTTGTGAATGTCAGTAATAAATAATTACTTCACTGAATAATTTATTAATGGTGAGGCAATTAATTAGAAAATCACATCTTTATTGTTTTCAGATGTTTCAACCTCTGGTTCACTTCACATGTTCCAGAATCCTCTAAAGTCAAGCAGATAATTTCATCTGTCCTTGTCCTCTTTTCCCTCCTCCATTAAGCATTGCTTCTCTAATACATTTTAATCTTTCAATGTTACTTTAAAACCTTTTAGGCTTTATACACTGATACTGTTCCAGAGGATGCCCTTCCTGGCAAACTGATCATGCAGGTCTCTGCTACAGACGCAGATATTCGTTCCAATGCAGAAATTACTTATACGCTGCATGGCACTGGAGCAGAAAAATTCAAGCTCAGTCCAGACACAGGTAAAATTCATAATATATAATTTTACATATAAAACTGCAGACACTGCCCTTTTAAAAAATATTTACAACTAAATAAAACATATGTAAATGTTGATACTTAAATCAATCTGCATGCACAAAAACAAATGTTATTTATTTTTAAAATGTTAATTTAATGTTAAATTGTTTTAGAGGAAACCAGTAAACATTCAGTATGTGGAGAAGAAAAAAAGAAATGAACGCACAATTAACTTGTGGAACTCCTAGCCAGGAGATTTTGTGAAGGCCGAGGGTATAAATGAGTTTAAAAAAAAATTAGATACATTAATGGATGATAGGTCCATCAAGATGGTTGGAGCACAACCCCATGCCTTGGGTGTCTCTAAACCTCTGGCTGCCAGAAAATGGGACTGAACAACGGGGGATGGATCACTTGTTAATTTCCCTGTTCTGTTCATTCCCTCTGAAGCATCTGATACTGGCCAATGTTGGAAGACAGAATACTGGGCTAAATGGACTATTGGTCTGACACAGTATGGTCATTCTTATGTTCTTTAAAAATATAAAACACCTTGAAGCCAAAAGTCAGGCTTCTTTAATTGCTATCAGACGTCTATGCCAAAGAAGTTCAGAATAAAAGGATACCTTAAATATTGTTGTTTTTCATATTTAATGTATTGGTTACTAGCCATAGCTTTTGACCTGAAAAGTAGCAAGTTTCATTTCAGTCATATTTTGGTTGCCAACCATCTGTCTGGATCTAAATCTTGCTGTACACATAGAGAATAGTGCAAAAGGGAAGTCCGGTGTTCTCAAAGCTTTGCAGCTCGGGCAGGGAATTAAATAGAATGAGTGAACCAGAACCACCCCAGACTTGCTTGGAAGCATTAAGTGAGTGGTCTGCACTCCATCACACTCTTATTGGTTGGTTTTCATGCCACTCAGAGCTACTTAAGCAAGAGTTAGGTCAAGCTGGACCACTTTGAGGTCCTAAGCATCCCACTCTCCAGACCAATGCAATGCAGGGTGCAGAAGCAAAGGGTAACAAAAATAAAG
>NW_020664417.1:46083356-46113356 GCF_002925995.2 Terrapene triunguis | reverse complement strand
TGTGGTTTTGGTTTTATCTTTTCTCTATTTTATTCAGTTGAGCCAATCATAGTTTCTCTCTGAGAAATAAATACTAATTTGTAAATTTGTTAACTTTTTAAGAAATCTTTCAGAACTGGGAATATAAAACATATAGGGAAAGTGTAGAATATTTTGTACTAGTTGTAGTCCATTTATATGAATTATGATTTCATTTGCAGAGAGATTCCAGAGAAATTAGTTTACCTGACTTTGGTATATTCCAAATATTGGAGTTTTTGCCTTGATAACTCTGTAATATGCTAGACCTGAAACAGCAGTGCCTTCCATTAGAATGAATTTATTGAAAGATCACCAGTGTCTGCCTAGATCAGTTTTACATGAAAATATGATGTCCTCTAGGTTATGGCAGATGATGCTGATGGACCTTCAAACAATCATATTCACTACTCAATTATAGATGGCAATCAGGGGAGTCCTTTTACAATTGACCCTACCAAGGGTGAAATAAAAGTGACTAAACTTCTAGACAGAGAAGAGGTAAGTAAGTTTTATGACTTTTTTTTTTATTCAGTTGGTTAGATTAAAATACAGGTAACTTACACTGCCATTTTCTGGGGTGATATTTATGTAAATTCTGATGACTTCAGGTGTTTTAAAATTAAGGTAAATGTAATTTTTTCAATGAGGACAATTTTAAAAAGTGACAGCATCTGTTTATGGCATTAGTTTGTGTTTGTTTTATTCAGATTGTAAGAGGGTCTTTTATTAATTATAGTATATGATATATATATTAGAGCCTTGTTGTTCGTCTGAAGTACCAGTGTATTATGTGGGTTCAAATATTTTTCTCAATTAATACAAATTCTTCAGTTTGTCACCTTTTTGTTTCTTTAATGAATGTGTGAATTTTTTTATTTTTTATTTTTATTTTTTAAGATTTCAGGATACACTTTGACAGTTCAAGCTTCAGATAATGGAAATCCATCCAGAGTCAACACAACTACTGTAAATATTGATGTATCAGATGTAAATGACAATCCTCCAGTATTCTCAAAGGGGAACTATAGTGTTATCATCCAGGTAATCTAAACATAGCACTATAGATGTTATGACAATCAAACTAAATACAGTTTTTGGATGTTAATCTGTGACTTGAAAATTTTTTCAACAGAAAAAAATATATATATATTTTTTATTATTTAAGGCTGAAGTAATATAAATTGGACTGTTTACCTGAGTAAGTGCTTATCAGTGTAAATAAGTGTTGTAAAATCAGGACCATATTGTGCCACCTTGTTACAAAAGTTGCAGAGAAATACTTCATTCATAGGATGTGTGTCCTTTTAACATGTACATTATTCTATTTTTATTTTGTGTTACACTGTACAACATTCAACATACATATACAGTACATCTTAAAAATACATACATTATAATTGACCTATTTTGCTAATAATAGATGGAGATTATGCTTAGAAAACTATATTTTAGCTGCTCTGTTATTGTAAAGCAGGTGTTCTGTACTCCTGCACATAGACCATTATTTAATGTATGTTGCTCCATAGCACTCTTCGGCTGATTAAGAGATGATGCTGAGCAGCTGTAAAGGAAATGTCATTCACATCTCACGTTGTACAGGTAGATGTGAACTGATGTTTTGAGGATTTAAGTATTGAAACAAGGAAATAGAGATAGCAGGAATACTCAGAATAAAATATAACAAAATAATATGATATTAAACTAACTCTCTGAAATACGAAAGTTTTTTGTATTGGTTATACCCTTCAGGTGTATGCCAGGGGCATGACACAAATCTGAACTGGGCAGGACATAATGGCACTGGAAAAAAGATTAAATAAGCAAGTATTCCTGACTTAGGGAAACCCTGAACCATATTTCACTCATATTGATGACTGATCATAGCTAACTTGTCTGTTTGGCTCTTGTGGTTTATGCCTTTGTCCTTGCATATGAAAATAAAAATAGTTAAGTGCTCAGAATTCTCCATATTCACAAAAATGTGTCTATGACAGAACCAATAACTGAGTGCTATCCCAAAAGTATAATTCATCTATAACAACACACAAGCTTTAGTTTTCCATTATAAGGTGGTAATAATGGACCATATTCTCAAATGACTAGCAGGTAATTCACTCAGATACAGGGAACTTCCTGCTGGTGGAGGCAGCTCCTGCACCAGCTGTTCCCGTTCCTCTGACATGGGAACCATGTTGAAGTAGGTAAGAGGGACTTGGGATAGTTGCATTAAAGACATTATGCTAGTGATGTAAATTAGAGCAACTCCTCAGATGCTTTCTCTTGCTGGCATGGGTCAACACGGACCAGAATGAGGGAGTCATAACTCATCCAGTGAGTCATCCTAACATAGCACCTTTATTCAGACTCTTAAAATGCTCTATGAAAGTAGGTAAAATTATGATTTCCATTTTATAGGGGAAATGAAGGGACTCCTAATGCACATGAACTTGAGGAGTCTAGACCAAACAGCTGTACTAGACTCCCCAAAGTGGTCAGAAAGTGCTGTGAATGCACCTGCCTCGACTCTAACTCTTAGAGCATGGGAGTAAGGCACACTGTTCAAGAAAGTAATAGATGCTGCTGGGTGCATGTTCCCTTGTGCTCTCTCCCTTGTGCTTTTCTTCCAGTGGGCCAGATTTTAAAAGGTATTTAGGTGCCTAATTCCAACAAACCAGTGGGAGTTAAGCACATACCTATCTTAAAAAACCCAGATCTGTGGAGTGATGTGCAGCCGATCCTCACCCCCAAAATATGAGCAGTTTTTTATGTCCACTTTTTTGCCCTAACCTACATACCCAAGGTCACTCAGTGAATATCCATAGAGTCAAGAAGGGAAACCTGGTCACTGGTTCCCATCTCAAGTACATCTTTGGAGTTTCCTCTTCCCCAACAGCTCACTCTAGCTGGAGGAGAGGAGGAAATAATTCTGTATTACATGAGGTCAATGTCACTCCCTTCTAATCAGCCAGAGTACCTCAGGGAGAATGGTGAACTCCCCTCCAGTCCACCCACATGTAACAAGGAAAGGAGCTCCACTGGATTCAAATGAGGTGGGAGCCATAAGGGCTCAGTAGTTCTGAAAATCAGGCCACTTATGTGTCCAACTTTAGGCATCCACATTTAAAAATATGGCCCTGGTCTGTTTTATGGACTTGCTGGCATGAAGAGTATCAGCTGCAAAGCTCAGACCACTAAACTGTTGACCTCAGCGAATTTCACCTACTTCCTCAAGTCATCTCTGTCCCAGAACCTTTTCAAAGAACAGTAGCAAAAGGGCTCAAAAGTTGATAAACGGAGGGGGTGCATATTGGGAGGGTGGATATTTTTTTTAATGGATGGCATTTTACTGATATCCTGCATTCAATACCACATCATTCTACCAACATATTAAAGTGAAAAAGGCTTTGTGCAGCACAGCTGTCACATTTAAATATTCTGCGGGAAATGGTGTATAATCTTTGTTCCAGAAGGAAATAGAGATTTGTAGAGTACAGTAGTTGACAAATCTGATCAGTTGGTTTCCAAGTGTATATAAACCCTGCTGCATCCCAGTGATGCAAATAGTTAGATGAGCTATAAGTGTAAAAAGCTCGACTTGAGAGCTGTTTAACGGGGGCTAAATTGTGGCATTTACCCACGGCCCCACTAGGAGCTCTGGGCCAGGTTGTGACCCAGGGACTCATCTCCCTTTCTCCCACTTCGTGGTTATTTTGCAGGAGAAAAACAGTCCATGTGCTCATCTATGTGCAGGTACTGTGATTATCCTTAATAGGTAGCATTAGCTAGATTTGAATGTTTGGTGAGTTAATAATTAACCCAGAGGTACCAGTGCTCATTAAGACCAAAGGTCAAAAAAAATGGAGTTTCAAGCCCATGACATTTTTTAACACAATAACCCAAAAGAACTGGAAAATTTTCCGGGAAGTAGAAAAAACAACTGTTTGACAATACTGTGATACCGATTGACTTTTTTCTGTTGTGGAAAGGAAAACCGAATCAGAGTATCTCACTGATTACATTGTTATAATGAAACTGTCTGATGCAATGTTCCTATACATTTATAGGAAAATAAGCCTGTTGGATTTAGTGTGCTCCAGCTCACAGTGACAGACAAGGATTCTTCCCATAATGGTCCACCTTTCATCTTCACCATTCTGAGTGGAAATGAAGAGAACACTTTTGAGATTAACCACCAGGGAGTGCTTACCACATCTGTTGCACTGAAACGCAAAGTGAAGGATCATTATTTTCTCCATATTAAGGTATGAAAGGCTTATCTTTAGCCAGTTTGTGTTTTTAACCAGTTTAATTACCCAGTTCACTTTTCCCCTGTGGTTGGAGGATGGCCATTTGCATTTGTGTGACATGATCTGTATATCCTAAGTAGTGGTTCTTGCAGTGAGATCGCCACAGGCAAACCCCGTTGACCTCAGCAGGACTCCAAGCAGGTGCGGGATCTTTCTTTGTGGATTTCATTGCAGGATTAAGGCATAAGTGAGGAGTAAATAGGTTGAATATCTGTCCTAATGTGTTTGTCCACCCTTTCATTTTGCATCTTTTTTTCAGAAATCTGTCCCTCTCCTTCATTTCTTATCAGGCATTTTACTGCACAAGAAAACAGCCAGACTCTAGATCGGTGGATCTCAACCTGGGGTCTGTGGCCCCCTGGGGGGCCTCAAGCAGGTTTCAGGGGAGCCGCCAACCAGGGCCAATGTTAGGCTTGCTGGGGCCCAGGGCAGAAAGCTGAAGCCCGACTGCGTGGGGCTGAAGCTGGGGGTCCTGAGCCCTACCGCCTGGGGCTGAAGCCTGAGCATCTGAGCTTCATGGAGGCCCCAGGCAATTGCCCTGCTTGCTACCTCCTAATGCCGGCCCTGGCTTTTATATGCAGAAAACCAGTTGTTGTGGCACAGGTGGGCCGTTGAGTTTTTATAGCATTTTGGGGGGCCTCAGAAAGAAAAAGGTAGAGAGCCCCTGCTCTAGATCTGCAGTGCTGTTCCTGAGACCATCTACTGGTGGTAACAGAGGGCAGTGCCTTATTGCATTCTTCTTCCTATTGTGGCTTCCAACTGAAAGTTGGAGGAATAAGCTAGAGAATGTTCACATGTCCATAACAGGGGTTAATAAAGACTTCACAGCATTGCAACGCTGAAATATTACCTATTGATGAAGAAATACCTTTATATAGCACAGTCTTCTTTTCATATGGCTCTATATAAGAACAATAGCAATACAATTTTGGTTCTTACGATACACATCAGATACTAATTTACATGTTGTATTGTAACAATGTTTCCACACAATGGATTAGATTCTCATCTGATGTAAATCAGCACATTTCATTGATTCTATTTAAGTCAATGGAACTGCACAGATTTTACATCAGCTGAAGATCTGTCTCTGATATTGTAACTTTTTCAAGTGCCAGATGTTTTTTATACTTTGGCTTAATCTCTAACTCAACAGGCTGCTATCAAAGCAATCTAAAATAAAGGGAAGATGGTCTAACTCAATAAATCTCACTTTCTTTGATAGCTTAGTTTTCCCAGATACGTTTTTATATCTGTTAGATGACTGTGCCATAAGAAAAGATCAGACAACTCTTCATTGTCTTATCAGATGTTATTTAATTCAGCTATAAACTGATAAATAAGATAACTATGAACAGAGGAATCAAGATCCTAGGGCTAAAAAATTTCCCAAAATGTTGCACGTGATCAGGTCTTACATTTCATTTCTAGACTTCTTGTTTCGGGAGAAATCTTCTGCTCTGTTCCTACACATTCTTTAAAGGCCAATAATAATTTCTCTCCCCAAAGCTCCAAATTATTCCCCTAACTAATATTTAACATTCGTGAGAAAACAGAGCTTTCCTTTCCACTAAAGCTGGGTAGGGAAACTTTTCCCATCCTGCAAAAATATTTGAGATTTCCAACATTGTCTTTTTCCACAATGGGATGAAACCACGACCTTTCCCATTTTTTCCATGAACAGAGAAAGGCACCCAAGAATAGGCCTTAGCCAAGTGGTTAGGGAAGTCTTCTGGGATGTGGGAGACCTCTGAACCAGTCAGAGTAGGGACTTGAACCAGGGTCTCCCACTTCCAAACTCTGCCCTTTATGTTTAGAACAACCAGTCAGAAATCTAGGCAAAACCAAACATAGCATGCGCTTGAGTCCTGTCTCCCTATTTAAACATTTGGGTTACTAAAAGTCAGCTTTCCAGACATAAGCCCATCTTTCTACAATGATACAATATTAAAATGGTAAATATTGCACACATGTAATACCTTTTAAAAATCTTATGTTCAGATTTTCATAAGTTTTGGATTTGTGTATGAAAATATAAAATGATTTTCCTGTGCCTATCTTCAAGAGCACTAACCATTTCTAATAGTAATACAATAACTATACAGATTTTTTTAACACAACATATGATTTTCCTGTGCCACTCTGTACCACGTGTCCTATTAGAGTTGCAATGCTCACTTCTCTGTGACAGAACTCTGCTCCAGAGAGGTAATGCAAAGAGAAGAACAACTGAGAAGGGAAGGATGAGAAAAATGGAAGGGAAAGGATGGGAGGACATTATCTCACTCTCCTATTCTATTTTTCCTCTCTTTGTATCACAATATGTGTCCTTGTGCCAGAATGGGTTGTGGGTTCACTGGCATCATGTTTAAAAAGTCTTTGAATTTTGCTGGAGCTACACAGTCTGATACTGTTGAAGATAATTTGTATAGTTATTTGAAACAAATACCATCACAGGATGTTTTTATTCATCACAATGACAAATCATGAAACACAATATAATTAAATATAACTTTCTGCCTTTTCAGTTTAATGTAATGTTTGGCATTTTGCAATTTGGATTTGTTTTAACTGAGGTTCTCCCAATGACTGTATGGAGAAGTGTGTGTGTTGGATGTTTATTGCATGAGTCATTGTGACTTTGTAAGATATTTCCATGTTTGAAATAAAAAAAATACTTCAAGCACCATCTGCTGTCTGAAACGAGCTACTGTGCATTTCTTATTTGTTAACACATCTGGAAATGCAAAGAAATGTACTCTTATAAACAGCGTATCTGTTTGATCTTTGAAGATTAAATTTTTTTTAGATACTTAGTGAATCACTAGGACTTGAAACTTTATTTCAGAACCTTAGCTTTTCATATTTGCTGTGATATTATTGCCTGAAAACTATGAATCAGTGGCTAGTATTGTGTAATAGTGTGTTTGGAGCTTCACACTGACAACTTTTTTCCCTGTTTTAATAAATAGCAGTGACAGTATTAAAAGGTGTCCTTGCTGCTTTATGAGTTTAAATTGTATTGCACAGATAATAGAAATACATCTATAATTTTGATATGAGCTATTTATGTTGTCGCTGCTAGGTTTTCTATCAAGACCTGTGTTATGTATGAAACTTTAATAAGGCATCTTCTTATAAGAAAAATAATAACTTTTTCTGAAAGCAGCATCTTGCAAGGGTGTTTTACTCTCTACAGTACAATAAATGTTTCTGTTAAAATCTGATGAGACAAAGCAGAAATTGATTCTTTATTTCTCTGTTTTCTAATAGGTGGCAGATAATGGAAAACCTCAGTTGTCATCTTTGACTTACATTGACATTAGAATTATTGAGGAGAGCATCTATCCCCCAGCAATTCTGCCACTAGAAATCTTTATTACAGCCTTTGGAGAAGAATATTCAGGTGGTGTCATTGGGAAAATCCATGCAACTGATCAAGATGTTTATGACACTTTAACATACAGTTTGGATCCCAAGATGGAATCCTTATTCTCTGTCTCTAGCACAGGTGGTAAACTGATAGCACACAAAAGGCTAGACATAGGACAGTACCTCCTGAATGTCACTGTTACAGATGGAAAATTTACTACTGCAGCTGACATTACAGTGCACATCAGACAAATCACGCAAGAATTGCTAAACCACAGCATTGCTATACGCTTTGCAAACCTCGCTCCTGAAGAATTCATTGGTGACTACTGGCGCAATTTCCAGAGAGCTTTAAGAAATATTTTGGGTGTGAGAAGAAGTGACATACAGATTGTTAGTTTGCAACCCTCTGATCCTCCTTCAAACCTCGATGTACTACTGCTTGTTGAGAAATCTGGTAGTTCTCAACATCCAACCAGAATTCTACTCCAGAAGATAAACTCCTCTGTAGCTGACCTTGAAGAGATCTTAGGTGTCCGGATACTTGACGTTTTCCACAAGCTTTGTGCAGGCCTGGATTGTCCTTGGAAATTTTGTGAAGAAAAAGTGACCATAGATGAGAATTCCATGTCAACCCACAGCACAGCCAGGCTGAGTTTTGTCACTCCACGTCATCACAGAACAGCAGTTTGTCTTTGCAAAGGTAAGGAAAAGATGTACCCTGAAAATAAATGGTATAATTTCAAACAACCAGAGACATTAATGGTACATTCATTTTATAGTCCAAACACTAAAAATATGCTATAGCCACCATTGACACAATTGCGCTCTTTCATGCTAAATAAGAGAAGAATAAGGAAATGATTTTGGGGTCGTTCTTGCCCCACATATAGCTGTCCACCTTTTGATAGCTTATCCAGTGTAAAGCCATAAGAGGGTTTTTAGTTTCTAAAGCATTCTACTTATTTGTTTTATAAAAGTGAACATCCCATTTTGCAGCCCTACCTTGCTTCTTGATTGAAGGCTCAGATGTCTTTTGACATGCAAGTCCACACAGAGCACCTGTCTATCTCCCTGGTGCTGCTTAGAATGTTGCTCCACACAACATCTGGACAGTGCCAGGAGCCTTACCTTCAACTGGCATAGTAAAACATGGCTGCAGAACAGGATGGATTGAGTCAGACCCTCCATGGAAGTAAATGAAGCTATGCTGATTTACACCAGGTGAGGATCTGTCCTATGAATCTTTTCTAAAAAATAAAAAAAAATAGGTACAGTATTATTTTCTAAAATAATTAAGGTTTTATAGTAGGTGAGGGTTCACATCTTTTGATGGCCTTCAAAAAAACAAAACAAACAAACAAACAAAACCTCCACTAAAATAATATCTACCTGGATTTACCTTGGTAAGCTGGCACATTCTTATTTCAGAGTTTCTGCTGGCAGGCGTTGAAATCATGACTGTTTAGGAATTCCATAGCTATCGTATATACTTGCTGCCTAGCCTATTTTCTTGTCAGTCATCCAAAATAACTACCACTTTCATTCCCATTGTCTAAAGTTAAGAACTTTGTTTTGTATTTTATGTTCAAGGTGGTTTTGCTTTAAATTACCATGCCTGAAAAATAAACCACTTATTCTGTTTTACAGAAGGGAAGTGCCCCCTTGTGAATAATGTGTGTGAAGGAAACCCATGCCCCGAAGGTACTGAATGTATAGCAGATCTTAAGGAAGGAAAGTACACCTGTGTTTGCCATAGTGACAAGCCTGGCCAGTGTCCTGGTGAGATTTTAATTCTGAAATGCTTTGGATAAGTCTGCAGTACTTTGAAAGGGAACTTTGGCTTTAATCTTGTGTTAAATCATTTCATGCCTGTCTGTCTTTTTTAAGCATCAGTTGGTTCGTCGGTGACATTTACTGGGAGCAGCTATGTGAAATATCGTCTCTTGGAAAATGAAAACAAAGAGGAAATGAAGCTCACAATGAGGCTTAGAACATATTCAACCCATGCAGTTGTCATGTATGCCCGAGGAACAGACTATAGTATCTTAGAGGTAATATTATAATCTACCATTGCATAGATCTCTACCTCATACTTTGCTTTGACATCAGCCTAATTAAAAGATATTTTTATTACCAGAGTTTAAAGATTTAATAATTCCACCATTGCAGAATTCTCATAATGAATATTGCCTTCAAAGTAAAAAATGTATTGTTATTTATCCAGATGACAGCAAACATTTATCAAAAGCTTTTTTTAATGTGTAATAATTCCTTTTCTTTAATAAAACTGATCCTTCACTCTTGTTACAGCTGATGGTATTTATCTAAAACTATCAACTTTAAAATAAAGATCAGTCTTTTTTAAATATGCTGATATATCATACAGAAATGATATTGAAGATATATTCTTGAAACCGCTCCCAAGTGGGAACACTGAAGAGGGAGACCCTGGTTCTTCAAACGTTCTCTAATTAATCTGTTTAACAATCTGTCGCATCCTTTACCACAGGAAAAAATAAAGACAAAGTAAAGCACACATATTTTAATTAAGCCAAACAAAGAGCCATATGCGCAATGATTCATCATCATCATGTTATATAACATAAATAAACCTCCTGTATGAACAACATCTAATAATGCTTTGTCATTTCTTTAACATAATTGGAAACCTCTACTGGCATAACTATTTAGCATATTTGCTTAATGTGATAATGTTGGTTGATTGTCACAGAGTAAAATAAAAGCTAATGATGTGTGGGTGTTTGTTTTGCCTTTGTTTTTCCCCTACATAGATTCACCATGGGAGGCTACAGTATAAATTTGACTGTGGCAGTGGTCCTGGCATTGTCTCAGTACAGAGTATTCAGATTAATGATGGTCATTGGCATTCAGTGTCTCTTGAAGTGGATGGAAACTACGCGCGGCTGGTTCTGGACAGGGTGCACACTGCATCTGGTACTGCTCCTGGCACGCTTAGAACACTAAACCTAGATAACTATGTATTTTTTGGTGGACATGTTCGGCAACAAGGTACAAGGCATGGGAGGAGTCCACAGGTCAGCAATGGTTTCAGAGGATGTATGGATTCCATTGTACTTAATGGGCAAGAGCTTCCACTAAACAGCAAACCGCGGAATTATGCACATATGGAAGAATCTGTAGATGTATCTCCTGGGTGTTTACTCACTGCTACTGAAGGCTGTTCAAGCAGTCCTTGCCAGAATGGAGGCATATGCAATCCACTGACCAATGGAGGTAGGCTTTATTTATTCTTTTGCTGGTTGTTTTAAGTCACTTATCCAATCCTCTGATCCTGGGCCATAAGTTTTTTCTGAGGGGTGTTGAGTGGGTGTGGGTTCTGGAATTGTTTATATTTCTATTAACAAATATTGTCTCCATCCAAATGCCATTTTGTGTTCTTTTTTCTATTTGTTTGATTAAAACTTGAGAAGTTAGATTTCCTTTCCCTTCAGAGGAGATATTGACTACCAACCTGCCCTTTCCCCCATCCCACCCCTGTAGGTTTGAAATGGTAGATTCTTTGAATGCACTAAAGGCATGCCTCTCATACAGTGTTTGCTTGACTTTAGGTTATTATTGCAAATGTGCTGCTTTGTTTATGGGAACCCATTGTGAAGTGAGTGTCAATCCATGTGCCTCCAATCCTTGCCTTTATGGTGGCACTTGTATTTCGGTCAGTGATGATTTTGTCTGCCAGTGCAGAGGACAGTACACTGGTCAGAGGTACGTCTTCATTGTTTGTTATAAAAATGCAAGTCATTACATTCAATGTCTATACTCTTTATATAAATCTATAATGTGTTACTGTAACAAGAATGCCTCTGGAGTCCTACAATATAAATAAGATTCTGTATATCTTCTTCCATCTACTTTATTTAGGGCCTGACCTGTGAGGTCTCGGACACCCTTGTGTCCACTAAAGTCAGTTGAAGTTGATGGCACTCAACACCTTACAGGATCAGGGCTGTATTTTGTACCATTTATGGGAAGAAAATAATTTATACATTTTTTCCCTTTCCAGGTGTCAGTTGGGTCCATATTGTAAAGACAACCCTTGCAAAAACAGTGGCAAGTGTATTGATAGTTTGGATGGGCCCGTTTGTGAGTGTGAGACTGGTTTTCGTGGAGAAAGGTTAGTAGCTTCGTACATCTGGTTACATTTACAGTTTTAGCAACATTACTTTTATTAGCACATAACTGAATTAGTACAAACACAAGAACATTTAGCTTGGGCCGGAACCCTTAGAATTTTGTAACAATGAAAACTCAAATTTTGCAGGAAGATTCTGTCACTCAGATTAATTATGCTTAGTATGTCCCACCCTTAATAGTTCTAAAATAGGTGCTTACCTTGTATGCACAATGTTTATATCTTACTCAAATGCACATTAGAGATGTATCTGGATTCCTTCATGACAAATACTGTCCAGAATATTAAAACTTCAAAGCTCTCAGAGTAGTACATCACAATGCAAACAACATAAATTTGGAATCTGTATTCCTTGCACATTTGATCATTGGAACCACACTGTCTTAAGAGAAAAGTGTTTCTTTTAGGGCTGTCTTTTCCATATCAGCTGGTTTGGAATTTATAGACCTAATTTCCCTTTCTGGAGGAAAGACTCATCAGTATGTTAATATTTTCAGTTTGTACATTTGTAAATAAGGAAGCACTAATATTTTTGTGTCAGGATCAAAAGAGGCAGTCTTGTCCTAATCTGTTTTTAATCAACTAATGCCGTAATGGAAAATTGAAAATGTCATTTGCAGTTCATTCTGTAAACTGCAATGTTTTGTCCTTACTCACATTGTTTCACAGTTGTTTCTGAGCGAAGTGCTCAAAGATAATTCTTCAGCAGCTTGGCAGCAAAAAGCATTAGAACTTCCCTATCACACCTCAAGCATGGGTGCTCCTGCTATTTGCAGTATAAGGTGCTGCTCAGCATAAATAAGGATGGCCAAATCTTGCCCTAATAAAATTGTTTGTGTCAAGCTGAAAAACCACAGATAAGAAGGCATGAAGCTTACAACTGAAGCTCCAGCTCCTCCAGTGGGATTCACTTATACAGAAGCCTGTACCCAAGTGGAATTCACATCAGTAGATCCCATTATGGGATATGGGTTTAGGGACTCTAGTTTGGACATAGACAAAGCAGTTCAGTTAATATTGTTGATGGTACAAGGTTGAAATGGTGAAGAAAGTTTGGTGTCTCAGCCTTGTCAGCTTTGAAATGCTTATATTTTAGGAAAGTGTAAAATGGATGTTACTTAGCAATGAGAAATTTATGCTTTACCCCCTAGATGCTGTGGTAACATTTATGTGCCCTCCACACTTGAAGAGTTAACAACCCCTTTTTTATTTTGGGGGAAACAGCAGTGAAAAAATGCAGCTAAAAATAGTATTTGTACTCCCCAGATAAGAAAACAATAAATAATAAAATAGCAAATTGTACAGCAAAATGTAAATTCTGTATATTAAAAAACAAAACAAATCTGCAACTGCTGAGTACTAGGAGTTTCATGTAGTATTAGTTAATTAGCATCAATGTTCACTATTATTTCTCTGCTCTGGCAGGTGCCTAACTGATGTTGATGAATGCACAGAAAACCCATGTCTCAATGGTGCCCTTTGTGAGAACACATATGGCTCATATCACTGCAATTGTAGCCATGGATTTGGAGGAAAATATTGTGCAGAGATTGTTCTCAATAAATACGTTTCAACATCTTGGAACATTAGCTTAGCAGAAGTAATCGGAATTATTGTTTTCATAGCGGGAATCTTCTTATTAGTTGGGATTTTTGTTTTCTGCCGCAAACTGATCAGTAGAAAGAAGAAACACCAGCCGGAGTCTGAAGATAAACACCTGGGAACAACAACAACTTTCTTGCAAAGACCATATTTTGATTCAAAACTGAATAAGAACATTTACTCAGATATCCCACCCCAGGTGCCTGTTCGTCCCATTTCTTATACTCCAAGCATTCCAAGTGACTCCAGGAACAATCTTGACAGGAATTCTTTTGAGGGGTCGACCATCCCAGAGCATCCGGAGTTTAGTACCTTTAACCCAGATTCTGTACATGGCCACCGAAAGGCAGTGGCTGTCTGCAGTGTGGCACCTAACTTGCCTCCGCCACCTCCATCTAACTCTCCTTCAGACAGTGACTCAATTCAGAAACCTAGCTGGGATTTTGACTATGACAGTAAGCAATCATCTTTTGTTAAAATATATTTGTGGTACAACTATATTTAGAATTCAGAGTTTAAGGCTTGGTCTACACTTACCCCCCAATTCGAACTAAGGTACGCAACTTCAGCTATGTGAATAACGTAGCTGAAGTTCGAAGTACCTTAGTTCGAACTTACCTCGGTCCACACGCGGCAGGCAGGCTCCCCCGTCGACGCCGCGGTACTCCTCTCGTATAGCTGGAGTACCGCAGTCGACGGCGATCACTTCCTGGTTTGACTTATCGCGTCCAGACAAGACGCGATAAGTCGAACCCAGAACTTTGATTCCCAGCCGCCGAACTAGCGGCTGGGTGTAGACATACCCTGAGTCTATAGTACTAATATAGGGCTATGAGTTTATGGATGTGTTTTACACAAAGAAAAAAATTGAGTCGTTTAGATTTTATTGTAAACAGCAGGACACGAGATACATTACATACGAGGAACAGTGTACACAGATATATTTTACTGGCTGTGGGAGTTGCCTCTTGCTCAGAGGTTTTGTCACAAATACTTTCAGACTCCTTGGGGGCATTAATTTTTATGAAGAATGTTCAATCCATAGTACATTAATTTTTTGACATTACATTTCTTTTTGCTTTCAGCTAAAGTAGTAGATCTTGATCCTTGCCTTTCAAAGAAGCCTCTGGAGGAAAAGGCCTCTCATCCTTACAGCACTAGAGAAAGTATGTCCGAGGTCCAGTCCCTTAGCTCCTTCCAGTCAGAGTCATGCGATGACAATGGTATGTAATGCCTAATCATTCTTTTCTATTGCTCACGCGCATTTGTTTCCCTCCCTGCCTATCACCCCATATAGATGTGTATATAGTTATCTATATCCATAGATAGATTTTATATATGTATATATATGTAATATATGATATTTTTATTTACATACTCTATAGGTTAGTTCCTGAAGGCTACTTAAACCTGTAAAATTAAATAAGTGTTTCAGCTATATTACATTTCATGTTAAATACTGTATCCTGACAAAATATTTATTCCACTGTAAAGTACTAACAACGACAATTTCAGTATTAGGTGTTTGGTGGTGTTAGGAGGTACAAAAGTTTCTTGATATATGTAATCATTGGTTACAAGTTTATCCAGGTCCTCTTTATAAAAAAAAAATTAGCCTCTGCACAAGTGTAGTTTTAGCTTTGACATTCAGCTTTCAGTAAAACTTTTTGGTGTTACAGTTTCATTTGTTTCCTTTTTTTCTTGCTGCGGCCTCAGCTCCCATATGGATCAGATCAGTACTGAGTGAGAGCAGAGTTTAAGGGACTGCTTGTAAGTTGGATTATATTAGTAATGAAGGAAGTTGTGCAAAAGGGATTTTACTGTAGAAGTATAGTAGTAATTATCTGGCTTTTGTCATGATCAGATATGAATATATACAAAACGTCTGTGTATCAAAAACGTGCCAATACATAAAACAAGAATATTATTCTATAATCAGTGTAAATAGTATTTTGATGGTGACTCTGGGAACTTAATTTTCAGTCTTTGCTTTTTACTAATTGGGAAGCTTTCATTCAATTTTATTTTCATTCTAACTACAGACACCTTTTGCTTTTATATGAACACATCATTTTCATTTACAAAGTTTCAAGGTTAAGGAAAATGATTGAACACGGTTTTCTAAATGGATAGTAACCTTACCTGTGTTAATAAATCCAAAATGATTAAATTAAGATGTCTGTTTATGTATCTACTTGAGCTTCCTTAATTACTTAGGAACAAAGTAAATTCTACTTCTCACCAAAGTAGAATGATGTTGTCTTTTTATTAGTGTGAAGTTACATGTGTATTAGTGGTGTACATAAGAGCTCATCAGAATAAAATGATACCCTGTCTATTGGCAAAATGTTGAGACATATATAAGCAGGTGGTTTTTTTTAAACGTCTGTTTTCATTAAAAAGCAAGCTGCTGTTATATTAATAGCACTTCTTCACCTCATAATCTCCAAATATCTTTGCCCGGAATTTCAATCACATATTGATGGGAAAGTGAACGGATAAAGATAGATGTGAAAAGTACCATATGTCACGTTATATCCTACCTGGAGCAATGAAGGCAATGAAAATGTAGTTATAGGGGAGAGACTAACCTTTAATCCACTTTAAACCACTGAGGCACACAAAACTCCCATTGGCTTCAGTGGGAGTTCTAGACATGAAGCAATGGCAAGTTTGGACCCTCATTTAGAACAGTTTTGGCCAGAACGGTAATCAGTCACTTTTCTTTCTTCCCTCCTCCCCCTTTAAAGGAGCCAGATATCAATTTTAACTTTAATGCAAGAAATTTCTTTTAATATCATATCCCAAAACAGGCAGCTTTAGCATCACAGCAGTGCTTCTTTCATGCCATTTTGGTAGCTAGAGAATGTCACTCAGCTCTTCTGCTGGACATTGGGTCAGAAAGGTGTCCATGAAACCAAATCCGCTCTCAAATGTGTACGTACAACTGCTAGTCACTTCAGTAATAATGTGTACATGAGGTAGAATCTGACTTTGCAAGAGTACTTCTTTTTTCTCCTGTTCCTTTTCCCCTCCCTAGACAGAGAGCACGCACACACAAACAGTCTAGTAAGCTTTTTGTTTTCATTTGTATTCATTTTGTTTGTTTGTTTTTAAGTAGAATAGCATTGTGACACTGATTTGGCATAGCAAGTGCTAAGGCCTTTGAAATTCAGCTCTGCACGAGACCACTTAGCTTACTAGTGCAGCTTATATTACTATAAAAACTAGTTATTATAAAAACACATTGCTCAGGTAACTATGTAGATACTTGGTATTTTCCTTATTCGTTCTCTTTTATATCCTCACTAGTATTTTCAGTCCCATTTCATTGGAAGATTCCCCAACAATTTTTGGTTTTAAAGTGGAAAATATATATATGAGCCCTAGTTTAATACCTTTAACCTCCCCATTGGTGTCCTTTAGAAAAGTCCATTTTATAATCTTTCTAGAGTAAGTACCACAGTTAAAGTCATTTGGTGACAAAACATTTCAGAAATTCCTATCTAACCAAAAAACCCTGTGCTTGTGCATACATTATTTGGGTTTCAGGACTAGTTATGGTATCAAGTTGCCATTATACAGAAGAATAAATTAAAGACTGTATATATAATTTCATATTACGTTGTTATTTGTTAAGGTAGTAAAGCACTGAAAACTTATTTTTATTGTTATGTCTTTATATACATGTATGCTGTTTAAATTGATACTAACTATAGGTTTGTTTTAATTTGCTCCTTCCATACCATTTACAAGCTTCCATAGTGACTGTAATACACCTTGTCAATGCTGTTGTTGACTCGGTGGAAAAAGAAGGTATATATATGTTTTCACTTTTTTATTTACTGCTTTGGCAGAATATTGCATGTTTTTGTCTTGTAGTAATGTGGTAGTAAAGTAGACGGGCAACTATGAAATGTTGTTTACTGATCAGAAAATGTGTGTATTTTTAGTAGCGTCTGTTTTCCTGTTTTTGTGTGTATTCTCAGTACAGATATATAAAATGTATGGACAATTTTTCAAATGCGAGTGCCTAAATTTACGCACCTAACAAAATTTGGCCTGTTGTTTGGAGGTGCCTCCTCTCCACAAATACCTGTGCAGCATGTCAGGCACAATCCTAGTCCTTATAGTCTTGTTGCACAAGGCTCTAGCATGTAGACAGGGTGGGGAGAGAGTGCTGCCATGGGCTAGTTGTCCTTCAAAACTGCGCAACAGAGCTGGGCCAGCAGTGAGGGGAGTTGGCACACATTGCACCAAGTAAAGGGAAGCGGTGGGGCTCATGCATTCCGGTTGGCATTTTGCCTGCCTTAGGCACAATGGGCTTGATTCAAAGCCCTTTGAAATCAGTGAGAATCAACCCACTGACATCAATGGTCTTTGGATCTGGGCCAGTGCGCAGCCCCTACTCTCATCCTCACACACAAACACAACTTTCAATAATGTAATTATTTACACTCCATCATCTCCAGAAGATACAAAACATTGCCAGTGAGTCTGTCCCACTTTTTGGTATATTGAGAATCTGTAACACAAAGACTGATTTCCTTATAAAATTATGTGCTCAAAATATTGACTGTGGATCAAATCCCAGGCCCTTGCTTTGTGGCTGCAGAGGTCCCCCTACCTGCAAACCCAAGGTATTTCTGGTGTCTGAGCTGGATAGTCAAGGTAGGGACTAGATAGTCAAGTCCATGCAGGAGTGCATACACTGTGAACTGCATGGAATCCCATTCCAGACCAGTTGCCTTCAGCAGGCCAGAGGAAGGGTGAGGGCAAAGGATCCAATGCAATGAAAATAATCCATTCCTTCCCATCCCCTTCATGGATCTGCAGAGGCTGATTCAGGCATTGGGCTGAAATAGACTCCAGGGATCAGCTACTGAGAAAAAGTGTATTCCTGCCCCTCTGAATATTCTGTGTTCCTTAATTAGAAAGGATGTATTACACTTTCCTAGAAAGGATTTATCAATTAAAACCTTGTTCAGAGTGAAGCCACCTCTAGAATATAAAATTGTTTATTGTAGCTGTGGCTTCCATTTGAATTACTGCCCTATAAAAACTAAGTACTATGTAGTATTTAGAGTAAATATATAAACAGAAGGGCAAGTAGATTAAAGCACAGACTTCCCCTTCTAATTACAAGTGCCAGGAAAACATTTCACTAGTATACTTTTCTAGTGCTTGATCAAAGGTTTTCAAATTACAGTGTATTCCATGTATAATGGGCAGAGTTGTGAGAATGGGTGGGAAGAAACCTTTGAAAAAATTAGACTAATGCAATTTTCTGTGGTTCTAATGGTTAGAAAGGAGAAAAAAATGATGTTTGTGGGATTTTTATTGGGAGTCACAAGTGATCTGAACAGTAGCCAAGTATCAAGATAAGATGGAGAGATGCAGACATTTAGTATCCTTTAAAACAATTCTTCAGAGACTCAAGTTTTTTATTTTTAATCATTTAATATTTTACCTGGGTTGATATTTAAACTACCCTGAAGCTTTACCAAACACCCTGCAAATTTACATCTTCTGTATGCATTTAGTGGTAGACTTACGCTTAAAAAGAAAACCCAGAGTTCTGTTTATTGTAAGAAGAATTACACCTCTACCCCCATATAACACGAATTCAGATATAACGTGGTAAAGCAGTGCTCCAGGGGAGCAGGGCTGCGCACTCCGGCGGATCAAACCAAGTTCGATATAACGTGGTTTCACCTATAACGCAGTAAGATTTTTTGGCTCCCGAGGACAGCGTTATATCGAGGTAGAGGTGTATATATAAAACCATGCAGAACAAAGAAGCAATTATCAGGCCAAATCCTGCCACCCTTATTCAGTCAAAACTCCCAAAAATTACTTTACTGGGAGTTTTGCCTAAGCAAGGACTGATTTTGCCTCTGCTCAGCAATATCTTGAGAAGTCTCTAAATTTGTATTCATTCTCTCTTTCCCCATGTTCTCATAATCCATGTGTCTAAAGTAGGCGCTCCAGCCCTTCTAGATTCAACAGGACAGGAAGCAAATTTTGCCTTCTGTTACCCCAGTATAACCCATTACATTGGTAGCACAGGTGTAACTCAGGGTAGGTCTACACTGCAATTATAAACCTGCGGCTGGCCCGAGCCAGCTGACTCGGGCTCATGGGGCTCGGGCTTAAGGGGCTGTTTAATTGCAGTGTAGATGACTGGGCTCGGGCTGGAGCCTGGTTCCTAGGACCCTGCAATGTGGAAGGCTTCCAGAGCTTGGTCTGCAGCCGATGTCCAAACACCACCATCGCAAAGCAATTAAACAGCCCCTTTGTCTGAGCCCCGCAAGCCCAAGTCAGCTGACACAAGCCAGCCACAGGTGTCTTTGCAGTGTAGGCATGCCCTTAACGGCAGATTTACCCTCCCCAATATTATAATAGAGAAAAGTAAGGGAGCATAGCATGTCCATCAGAAGCATCATGCTGTATAGCTGTTATTTGTATGCCTTCACATTAGTTCACCTATTTGATTCCTAATTCAAATCTTTTCTCCTTTTTTCTTCTCACTTTGCCATCTAAAGAGTCTTTTGCTGTTCCTGACCTCAGCAATTCAAGAGGTGACTTCTGCATGCAGTTGTTCATTGATATTCACTTAACTCTTCGTTAATATTTGGATTTTAATACTGACTTACCTTCAGTTGTTTGCTGTGTATTTGTTTGCAGTAATTACTGTTTATTTGCTAGACTTCACATCTTATTTAGATCCTGTAACATTTTTCCTTTTTAGTGCCTATCTGAAAAGTAAAAAGGCATTAAACTGAGTGGTGTTTTCCACCACTGATACTAGTTTGGCTTCCAGTCTCCAATGGAGTATTTTATACTTACTCAGAAAAAAAGCTTACAAACAGGGAGCAGTTCTGTTATTTATGCATGATAAATTTAATTTTGTGATTTTGTTTTTGTTTGAATGCAAATGTCTTTACTAATAGAGATGAAAAGGTTTTACAAATATGTTTAATAATTATATGCTGCAGGATTCCATTACTGAAGTAGTCATAGAGTTGAAGGAAAGTAATTAGTGGAATCAGTATGTTAATCTTAAGTAGAATGGTAAAGTTACTTTAAACATTCTATATACTTTACCAAACATAGATTACTACTCTTAGTAGGAAACACAAGGTTTATATATTCTAAATATATATATTCATAGGAAAAAAAGACTACTGATATCAGTGTAATCAGTAACTACGCAACAAGTGTCGATCCATAGGAATTTAGGTTCCTCAGGGAGGCTGTTTTGGTTATTTTTTACCAAAAGAATGATTGTATACCATTGTGTGTGTCAGCACATCCTATAGGTGAACTGCAGCACCTCCCACTTTTGGTGAGATGACCAAAATATTAAAACTCCAAATTTGGACAAAATAATAAAATGTTTAATGCATGGCATACCATAAAGTTGTTTTGTGTTAAATGTCTTTGTGAAACCGGGAGCAGATTGCTCCAGAAGTAATTAACCTAAGTTATGTCCTTATTACTAGTAGTCATGTTGTCTTCAGTCCAATGTGTTGATTTTCCAGTACAAGTGTACTTTGAGGGCAAAATACTAATATAACTTTTTTTTTAAACCCACTTCACACTGCAGGTTATCATTGGGATACATCAGATTGGATGCCAAGTGTTGAACTGCCCGGTATCCAGGAGTACCCGAATTATGAGGTGGTTGAAGAGCCAGCTCCCCTTTACACAGATCCAAATGCCATTGATACAGATTACTATCCTGGAGGCTATGACATAGAAAGTGATTTCCCACCTCCACCTGATGACTTTCCTGCACCCGATGAGCTCCCGCCGTTACCACCAGAATACAGTGACCAGTTTGAATCCATACAGCCACCCAGAGACATGCCGGCGGTGGGCAGCTTGGGTTCTTCTACAAGAAGCAGGCAGAGGTTCAACCTTAATCAGTACCTTCCCCATCACTACCCAGCAGATATGTCAGAACCTCAGAACACAACCAGTGGAGTCAACAGTAATTATAGAGAACCTTATGCTCCTTACACTTTAGGGTACAATAGAGACTTCGAAGCACCCACTGTAGACAACATGTCCCTGTCTGTGTACACTTCCACGGCTTCGTGCTCCGATGTGTCAGCATGCTGTGAAATGGGGTCTGAGGTAATGATGAGTGACTATGAGAGTGGAGATGACGGCCACTTTGAAGATGTGACAATTCCTCCACTTGATTCTCAACAACATACAGAAGTCTGATACTCACACTCAACAAAAGTGCCTAGGCTTGAATGAATTTTAAGGATTCTCCAAGAGCTTTTTTTTTTTTTCTTGGCAGCAGTGCTTGAATGCGTTTGTTTAGTGAGCTAAAACTGGCATGGCTGCACTGGATCATGCAGCTCATTTCAACATATTAGCCTATTTCCATTTCCTGACCTACTGTAATTGGACAGATCAAAGGTTTCCATTGGCTGTGCCATTTCTGAAAGTGTTTTTTGTACTTACTTTGTGTGTTAAAGAAATTTTAAAAAAAACAAACCACATACCACTTCACCATGTTAGCATGATACATGTATTTATATAGTTCTAATGCAAATTAATTTTCTCCAATCTTTTTTTGTAAATTTTATGTACAGTTTTGATTTTAATAGTTTTAACTAGATTTTGTAGATATTTTGTGAATTTGTTTTCCACTGAATCTAGTGGTGTTAGTGTGCCATTAAACTAGAACCCTGACTATTATTATAATCAGGGCTTCACTGTATGTATTTTTTTTCCCCCCACTGAGGTTTGGCATTTCATTATAAGGATTTCAGCATGTTCATGCGATTCCAGCTGTACATAGGTTAGACGAGATCTGATATTTTCTGGGTCAGATATATGGAAATGTCTTAAATGGGTTGCTGTATTTTAGAATTGTAAACATTTTTCCCTTCTTGGAAAGTGTGTTGGGGACCCTCTGCATACCTGTTTAGAACCAAAACCACCATGACACAGTTTTTATAGTGTCTGTATATTTGTGATGCAATGGTCTTGTAAAGGTTTTTACTGAAAACTACCATTAGCCAGTCTTTCTTACTGACAATAAATTATTAATAAAATACTTTAGCTTTCCTCTGTGTATCTGTTATGTATTGTACAAAAAAAGACAAGGCATTCAGTGCAGCTTTTTTGAAATCTCTATTTATTTTGTACTGTACAATATTGGGTCCAAGCAACACATTTTCCTTCTTCAAAAATCAAACTGCAGTTATGTTAGATGCCCACTAGATGGGAGTGTGCAACTACTTAATGTTTTTGTTTTGCTTTTTAAAAGAAATTTGGCTAGTATGAATAAATATAGGTACAAAACTTAAGTGGCCTTCTCGCTAGTTCACATTTTCTTTTAAAAACAGATTTGAATTAATTGAATTACCAAATGTCTAAATTGTGAAGCATTTAAAACCAGCAAAAATCCATATAAAAAGCAATCTTCCAAAGCTAAGTATTTTTCACAACTTTTTTCCTGTATCATTACATGCAACTTCTTACAAGTGTTGCCCAAAGAGTGCATCAACTTTTTTGTTATTTTGTTTTCTTTCCTGCTAATTTACTTCCATTGTTTGAAGTTCCAGTGTTATTTCCTGCAGACCCGTGGTGTTAAGCACTGTGTCACTGAAGAAAAAATCTACTACTGAAGTATTCATTATTGCATCATAGTTGGCTCAAAATATTTGACTTTGATAAATATAAAATTTCTGCAAGGGAAGAAATGTGCCATGGTAGAACCAGCTACCTTGTTTGTACTTATTTATTTATTGCTCTGTGTTTGTTTATAGGACTAGAAAGGAGTTTGAAAAACAGAAGGGCCAGTTTTTTCTGGGTACAGAATAGGTGCACAGGTGGGGAGAGGAAGCAAGATGCTTTTCTTCCCCTGTCCCTTGCACAAGGAACCTTTCCTCCATGTACCACTAGGGGCTCAATCCACATTTAAGAAGGTGGCGAAGGGGCTGGGCCAAAGTGCCCTGCTCTGGTCCTGGCCTAGTGAACAGAGGGAAGTTGGCTGCACCATCCCCACAGATGATATGCCTGCACATTCCCCTGTGTGCCAGCGAGCATTGGGACAGTGCAGCTCCATACCTTTGTCATCATGAGCTAGTAACTGCTGTCAGAGATAATACCACTCACTGACAAATGTATAAAATGGCCAAATAAAGGGAAATGTAAAAACACAGAAATAAAACAATCAGCCCAATGCCCTACTGTAGTCAAAAAAAGCAAACAGGGATGAAAAGCAAAACAAGAGAAGGTGATGCTATTATTGTTACATCTAATTGGAATGTTAAGTGGTGTATTGGTCACTGCAATACACTGCACTACACAGGATGTTATTGCCATGGGGTTTGTCTGAATTCTTATTGAAGTAAATGGGAGTCTTTCCATTGATTGCAGTGTGTGTTGGATTGGGTCCACACATAGGATGCAGTTTAGGGTAATGAACATAATGTTAGAAAGGAAGAGACTTCAAGGTGACCCTACAGAGGTTTTAGAAAATATACACCTCTATCCCGATATAATGCAACCCAATATAACTCGAATTCGAATATAACGCGGTAAAGCAGTGCTCCGGAGGGGAGGGGCTGCGCACTCCGGCGGATCAAAGCAAGTTCGATATAACGCGGTTTCACCTATAACGCGGTAAGATTTTTTGGCTCCCGAGGATAGCGTTGTATCGGGGTAGAGATGTACATGTAAATTATGGAAATAAATTGTATCCGTGGGTGAGGCTTTCAAAATCTAATGAACGTCATTAGAAAATTTAGGAACTCATTAGTAAATATGGAATACAGAAATATCTGCAAAGATTAATAATCATGGAATAATTTACACTGTAATACTATGCAATTGCAGTTGAAAGTGTAAATAAACGAGATAATTATAGTAGATCTTTTTTTTTAATGACTAAGACTAAGGAGACTAAGATTAAGATAAATCAAATAAAGGACTAGGATGTTGGATCAGATGGCCTTTTTTTCCTTTATATCTCTTACCATGAGAAAAGAACTGTGATATAACAATTACTTCAAAGAACTTTGTTAATAAAGCATCTGCTTATTAAATGGCTTAGAGTGGTTAATAACTCTTGTGTTGAGAAGCTGATTGGGAAGTTTACTGGTGCAGTCTTTAATAAACTGAGCCAGTATTTTGGGTCAGTCCCTGACTGTCCTATTAATGGTAAAGCCAGTGGCAGTTTTTGCTCAGGATTGCTTAGTGCTTGGTTCTCTGTAGGATTCAACTTTGAAAGTTAACCAGCATGGGACCCTGTCAATGTGGGGAAAACATGACTGTGCGCAAACTAAAGCTGCTTCCTAATTGGCATGACCCCAATAGAAGGGAGAGGTGACAATCCGTCTAATATACCAGACTGACATTTTCTTAAGCAACTGAAACAGAACAAAAACGGTGCACAAGATCAAAGGGTTGATATAAACAGGTTCATACATTTTTATTCAAAGAGTTTATGCCTTTAACAGAAATTAAGTTTACATCTAAATCAACTGAGTTGGGAAAACCTGAAAGTCAGTCAAGGTTTTTAGTCTATGAAGAAAACTGCTGTAAATTTTGAGACTAAAAAAACCCAAACTTTTAATTATGGTTTGTGAAAAATGGAAAGCAGTAGAAAGTGAATGGAATCTCAGTGCAGACAATGTCATTTGAAAAAGGTAACTGTATCAAAAATAAAGAATAGCATAGAGTTACTCTCAAGTGATGCAAGGCATTCAACTCTGGTTCAATTCCTTGCATCAATCAGGACCAACTCCATATTATACTTTCCATATACTTATCTAATCTCAGATTGAATACCTCTAATGACTTTACAATGACTATATTATTAGGCAAAGTATTCCACCCACTGATTGTCTTTTACAGACAAAAGGGCATTATACTGATCATTGATTTAAAGCAGAGTTTCTCAAACTGTGGGTTGGGACCCCAAAGTGGGTCGCAGCCCTGTTTTAATGGGGTCACCGGGGCTGGCATTAGACTTGCTGGGGCCTGGGGCCGAAGCTCAACCCCCACTGGCCAGAGCCAAAGCCCAAGGGCTTCAGCCCTGGATGGTGGGACTCAGGTTACAGGCTTCAGCTTTGGCCCCGGCTGGAGTGGTGGGGCTCAGGTGGGCTCAGGCTTGGGTCCCTTCTCCTGGGGTCCTGTAGTCAGAAGGGGGTCTTGATGCAAAGAAGTTTGAGAACTCCCCGATTTAAAGGAAGGGAGAGATCAAGGGTAGAGAAGATGATGTGCTGTAAAAGTATTTGAGAGGGGGAAGAATTAGCCTGCCCTCTAACAGTAGAGAAGAAATGCCGTACATGCTGCCTTGTCATGAGTGCCAGAATCTGTTGCCTGCTTTGGTTCTGATCAAATTTGTTATCGTCATTAAAAATACAATGAATATGTTGAGGAATGCAAAATAAACAAACAACCTGGTGAAACTTTTAACCCTTTTAAAACACAGTTGCTATCTGGGTGGATCTCGGTCCCTCAACACTCAGGAATGGTGGGGAGTCTGAATGCTGCCATGGAACCGCCATTTGATTTCAGAGGGTTCCTTTTCAAACTTTTGTACTCTCTACTCCTGAAACTGAAAAAAACTTTCAGGGAACACACCAAGGCTCTGCAGTTGCTGCAACAGTTTTAACATGATGCACCAAAAGGCAACTGCTTTTCCTAACCGGTCTCAGACACCCTCTAAAGGCGGGGGTCAGTAACCTTTCAGAAGTGGTGTGCCGAGTCTTCATTTATTCACTCTAATTTAAGGTTTCATGTGCCAGTAATACATTTTAATATTTTTAGAAGGACTCTCTCTAAGTCTATGATATATAACTAAACTATTGTTGTGTGAAAAGTAAATAAGGTTTTTAAAATGTTTAAGAAGCTTCATTTAAAATTAAATTAAAATGCAGAGCCCCCCGGACCGGTGGCCAGGACCCAGGCAGTGTGAGTGCCACAGGTTGCCTATCCCTGCTCTAAGGAATCTTAACAGTTTGTTTTGTGAGCTTGTTATGACACGAGGGATGTGTGGCGGGGTTTTTACTGCTTTTAGTGTGAGCTACAATAACTACAAATATTAATCTTGGTGGGCTAGACGGTGCCATTACGTCTAGCCCTGTTTAAGGAGAGGTGTATAGCTGTCCTGCCCCTCAGCAGTCCAGGGAAAGAATTTCAGTACTGCCAATCCCAAATGTTTGGAAGAGTGAGTATAATAGGCTGTCAATTGTGGTAAATTAGTGTGGAGAACAGTAGGGTCTGTATAACCTGCTCTCCACACTCCCAGAGCAGCAATCTAGAGAAGCCCCAGGGTAGAGTGTAGGGTTTTACACCTGTTTTTCCCCCAGCACAGTCTGGCCCTGCACCAACCATTATTACTACTACATAAATAGCTCCACAAAAAGAATTGGGAAAACTTCAACAAATAAATGCCATACAAGATCTACATTAAAGAATGTTGAGGGTGCAAAGTTAGCTACTCAAAAGTCATGAAAATGCCCCCATTAAAGTTTTGCATCCTTGTGTCTATGCATTTACACACAGCTTAAGAGGCTGAGGGGTAGTGACATGGCACTTGCAGAGCATGCTGCAGTGATCATCATTGTTTCTTGGACATTTGGGTTGGGAGCTGGGTTGATGAGTAAAGGGGTCAGACATGTTGGCATTGCGGGTGACAATTGTTACATGTGCAGTCCACAATGGTGTGAGTTCTGGTTTTGTAGCTGTGCATTTTAATTGCTCTAAAAGTGCCCAGAGTCAGGGATAAGGGCTTTCAGTTAAATCAAAAGAAAAACTAATTAATTAGACAATCATTATTTTAGCAGGACCTCATTTCAGTCAATGTACAGGGTGGATGGCACATAGGGAATGCCTATGAGACTTCTCCCTGCATTGTGTCTAATACATTAAAATAAACACTGTGAGAAAAAATCGCTTACTTTATGTACTTCCTACCCCCGCCCCCAACTTCTGTTGGGCTTATTATAGTTACAGGTGGGAGGGGGGGGATTAAATGTGTTCCGAGAGGGGCAACACAAAGATTCTCATGCTCCCTTCAATTTGTTCACACACTGTTGTGGTTTTCGCTTGTTCTTTCTCAGAGATGGTTAGGTGAAATTTCAATGAATTTACAAGCTGGGAGAAGGTTGATCAGACAGAGTTCATCTCTCTTATTAGTAGCTTGCTGTACATACAGCCAGATCATGGAATGAGCTACTGCAGATGCCATATTAAACATTTTTTGGGGGGAAATCTGATTTATTTCACTGGGCCAGAATTTTAATGGTATTTAGGTGCCGAAAGACGCAGATAGGTGCCTAGTGGGATTTTCAGAAGCACCTACATGCCTGGCTCCCATTGGAGTATCTGAAATCAATAGGAGTTAAGCACCTAGGTGCTTCTAAAAATCCCTCTAGGCACCTATCTTCATCTTTTGGCACCTATCATTGAAAATCTGTCTGAAAATGCCTTGATGATCAACATATTCATGTGAGAGGGGTCTTGGAACACCATCCTACTGAGATCAGTATGAAAGTTTCATTCTGCGTTTTGTTAAAAAACAAACACTAGGCCAAATTTGCAGATGTTTGTTAACCTGACCTTTAGTTTTGAGCACACTTGGACAGGCTTTGGTGTGAACCCAGGCTGATTGATGGCTTCATTTGGAAAGCATATGCAACTCAGTGGTTCTGCATGGTTTCTACCTGATGCAAAGCAAAACTTTATGGTTCTTGCTTAATTTAATTTTGAGGTTGAGAAGTTCCCCCTAAAATTTGGCATTCAAATCCACACAAATGTGCATAAAATAACAAAAATGAAAGAGAGAAAAAGGTGCTCATGGAGCCCATCATGAAGCTAACAAATTTTTGACAGGTCTAAGCATTCTTCTTCTACTGAAAATAAAGTTCAGTTGGCAGCAAGGATTTTGTATGTGATGTAGCATATTGAAGTGGGAATGTGTAATTTATTTGCTTTGATCTTGATTGAAACTAAAAAGGCAGAGCTAGTTTGAGAGAAATTGACTAATTAGGATAGTTTTATATCAAGTAATAAGTTCCTGAATTCCTTTGTCACAAGTTGTGTTAGTTAACACAGCAGGCCTTAGAAATCAAAGATCAATGGCTATTTGCTGTCTAAGCCACCACAAATATTCTTCACTTGCGACACTATGTTGCATGAGCTTTTGTTACAATGAGGCCTACTGGATGGCAACCTTATATAACTTTAAAAGTATGAATAAAAATGTCTGTAGGATTAGCTACCAACCATGACTATAAAAATATACTAACTGTAATCAGAGCTAGAAGCAAGCGGTTTTCTTTTTAAAAAAAGTTCTCAAAGATTATAGTTTTGTTTCATGAACATCTCTTGTAAACCCCCTCCTGCTGTTGATTAACTTTGAATTTCTTTATCAATAGTTGAGTATTCATTTGGGGAGAAGAATTTTACAGTATGTATGAGGAACTGCACTCAGACCTCTCATTAGTGATAGCATGACTCATTCGCATAAGCCCCAGTGCACTAATTTGAAAACAAGTAGTGTTAACAGTTTTCAGAGCTAACATATATTTGAAGTGGTATATATTGGAAGAAATTGCGTTGTATCAAACATTTCAAACTTTTCCACCTTTTTTTCCTTTTATAATATTTAACTTACACTGTAAATAATTCTTCCATGTGTGATCCAAGACTTCAGATGTCCCACATTGCAGTTAAAGATGGTTAGAAAAATTCTGAAAATACATTATTTTTCATCAGAATTTGCTGACTTGTTGAAATTGAAACATTTCATAGAACTGGTTCCATGTTGATGAATTCCCCATGGAGCTCAGGCAGGGTTCCAAACTCCCAGCCTGCTCTAAGCAGGTTTCAAAACCTGCCTGGTTTCCTGCCAACTCATTGGTAGCCCTCCTGCTAGGCTGCAGAGGAGCCTAGGACTCAAAGCTCTTCAGTAGCCCACTTGGGGAGTGCCTCTGAGTTAGGGACCTCAGGGTTTGCAGCTGCAGGACAGCTGTCAGACAGACTGTCCCAGAGCCAGGATTCTATTCCTTTTCATGGAGAATTTTGAAATTTTTGGTTTTCAATAAAAACAAAACAAAATTCTGAAATATCAAAATCCTCAATGCAATGGAATTACCTTTCTCTGCTCAGCTCTACTTTCAGGAGTTAAAATGCAAAATGATAAAGGCCTGAATGAGAGTTTTGGTGGTTTGGGCAAGGATGAAAGGCCAGATCTTTGAAATGTTATGTAGGACGGAGCAGCAATACTTAAAAATGGGCAGGAGGGATGGGCGTAGAGCATGTGCTGAGTCAAAGACAGTGCCTGAGTGACCTGTGCTGCTGACCAGTTACTGAGTAAGGAGGGCTTGAGGGGAAAGTTCTGAAGTTCAGTTTTGGCTATGTTGAGTTTAAGTTGATGGCTGGAAAGCCACAAGGAGAAGTCAACAAGAGAGGCAGAGGTCAGTGAGGATGCTTGGCAGGGCCGGCTCTGGCTTTTTTGCCGCACCAGGCAAAAAAGCCTCCGGC